>NW_023458557.1:54267911-54273721 GCF_013731165.1 Rhagoletis pomonella
ATATATACGTGTGAAGTAAAATATAATATATAGGAAAATATGGTAATAGGTACGTATTAATATGACTGCCGATCGATATGAGATCGATTAGCGACCGACGCAAACCGCACCGCGTAACCGTGAACCAGGTTAAAGATTTAAATTTGATTTACAAAGAAAGTTTTGGGTTTTGTTTTTAAGTTAATTCGAATATGGCAAAGTAAAAGCGTGGCTAGTCTTCGGATTAATTTCGCACTTGATTGAATGGTACAATTATTCCGGCTGAATATCTATGATGTCACGCAAAACCACAAGTAACGCAACGCAAACATATGGATTTTTGAATTTCACTTCTATGTATTTTAAATTGTCTACGTTAACGCACGTAACGCACTGGTTTTCCACGGAACACCACCCAACCGTATGTACTCGTGCGTTTAGATCCCGAAAAAGCCTTGCAATCAATTTAACTGGTTTAAATGTCTATGTTGACGGGAACAATGTTTGATTTTAAATTACTGCGAACGAATCTTTAACACACTTTACCAAAACCGATTGATTCGAGAGCCAATAAAATATTCTTTAGTTCGAGTTATGCACTTTTAGCGTATAGCTGTATACAAATTAGAGGTACAAAGGGCCTGTACCTACCTATATGTATATTGGTATATATATATATATATATATAGGGTGTAGGGTTGTAGATATAACGATGTATGTATGTGCTCGCAGTGAATCACTTGAATATTATTATGGGTTAGTATATATGCATAGGTATATTCACCAACGTATATAAATGGAAAAGATAAAAAAATCAAATTCATGCAAATGATTTTAAAATTTTCATAAATGTAGCCTTTTTTTCTCTGAGTGTATCGCTTTTGTCAACAGCGAATCTTATTAGATTTTATGTATATCAACTCGTTGTGTTGACGAAAACAACGAATTGCAAATGAAACACAAATAAGTACGTATGTATGTAAATACATAAATAGGTACATAAATCAGCAGATAATAAAGCAATGTTCCAACGCCGGCGCAAATGTATTTACCCAAAAACACGAGTGTATTGAAAATATATGTGATCTGGTCTACGGAAAGGGGGCTTAGGTGTCAAAAAATCAATTTTCACTTTTTGGTTGATTCGGATGGAAGATGAGATGCTTTTTCACGTGGTGAAAAGCAGAAAATCCTAACTTGCTTAGAAGTGTACTAAAAATTTAGAGAAAGAAGAGTAAAAACGAGTAAACGAAACGAGTTGCTTACTTTTAACAGCTTTTTCACAGAAAACTAGTTTTCGCACGTAAGCTCCCTTTTCGTAGACCAGGTCACAAATACATATACAACTCTATGTATATTTAAGCAAAAGAAATGCGCTGGTGCAACCAGCAAGTTGCAAAGTAATATGTATGCGCAGTGGTAAAAATTGTGACACGAACTTTCAGGGTTTTTACACACATACGTTCATATGCATATCAAGACCCCCGCAAACATATTCTGAGCGCTCAGAATATATGAGTCGGAAAGGAGTCCTAGGTAAGTAAGAAATATGAGTTTCAAAAACAAACATTTTTTTACTCTTATATGAATCTTTTAGGAGTCATATATGATCCAAGTTATGAGCCAGCACTTTGTGCCAGTATAAAAACAATAACGACTAGAAATTTATATCTAAACTTGTTTATACAGATATGAAAAATAATTAGGAAGGAAAAATAAACAAAATTTAGCTGCAGCAACTGCTATTACATGAATGCTGCAATATATGAACATATGTATATACACGATTGAGAGAATACAAAGGTTGCGCCGATCTCGGACCGCTATTCCTCTCTTAACGAATTTGACAGAATCGTTGTTTGCATGACGTCACACTTGTGGAACTTGTTTACGTTTTCCTTGCAACATTTTTTTTTCTTCTTCCATTCTTGCTCACGTTTTGGCATTTCTCTCTCGCAATTGCACCAGTGTCACGTCACACAAAAGTTATTCTCAAAAATCCTCTCTGATCGGCGCAATCTTGTATTCTATCATTCTTGATGTATATATGTATGCGCAGAGGTTTGTATATAAATATGCAACAGTATTTGAAATGAATTCCTTGCTAACATGGCTCTAAAGTAAGTTCATTAAGAGAGTTGAAGAATAAAGCCAATAAGAGTCACAGAACGGCATACAAGGAGCTCCGAAAGTAGGCATTTATGAGTCCAATAAGAGTCATTTAAGAGCTTCAAAAAGAGTCCAAAATGAGCCGTATATGAGGCCAATAAGAGTCCAATATGACTCATATTGAGGCTCATTTGATGTATGAATTTAAGCTCATATAGGACGACCTTCGCAGGAAGGGAAACACCCTCATTTCGGACTCTTAAATGAGCTCATAATGAGCACAAGGCTCCGAAATGGGACTCCTTAAAGACTCATTTATGACTCCAAATGTTTGCTGGGACATATGTATGTACATATGTATAGGAAAATTCCTGCAAAGAATTTTAAAGTTTTGCAAAAGTAAGCTTTTTTGTCTTCAAGTGTATCGCTTTTGACAGTAGCGATTTTAATTGGAAATTATAGGCAGCGCAGCCACCCCGAAAGGAATATGCAAAGACATGCAAGGAACTATGCAAACAAATTCAAAAACAATGCCAATACGTAAGTATGTATGTACATAAATACGCGAATAATATGGCAAAGTTTGGCTGACTTCCAAAACGTTCCAATACAATGTTTGGATACTGTTCTACTGCGGTATTTAAACTCTTTGCATATGCAGAGTAGCGAAACATTGCAACCATATACATTGCATATTTGGAATATTTAATAAAACAATAATCACCATTTCGGAATTTTGCATTTTTAAAACACCAATGGTAACCAATAACAAACGAAGCATCAACTTTGTTTCTGATGCGCTGCTTGCGCTAGCAATGCGTTTCGATAAATTTTCGGAGGGTTTTGGAAAAGTATACATTATCAACCAATTGTAATTCGGCGTTATGGAACATTAAACTTTGTACGTATGCAATGCAATTGACGTTTTGGAAGTCAGCCTTTCTAACGCCGGCGCAAACGGCAAATTTTATACATCAAAAACCCACACAGAGCGTTTTGAAACTAGAGATGTATATGTGACCTGGTCTACGGAAAGGGGGCTTAGGTATCAAAAAATCAATTTTCACTTTTTGGTTGATTCGGATGGAAGATGAGATGCTTTTTCACGTGGTGAAAAGCAGAAAATCCTAACTTGCTTAGAAGTGTACTAAAAATGTAGAGAAAGAAGAGTAAAAATACGACAAAATATAATTTATTGGTAATGAACAAAATACATTGAATTATAAGCTATAAAGACATGATTATACACTAGAAAAACGTATTATGGGCCAAAAATAATAATGCTGAGTAGTTTATGTATTTTTCTTTGTTGTCGTTTTCCTTGAGATCTTTTTACGTGTTGATCCTGAGGAAGATGGACCTGGTTCCTCGTCTGGTTTGAGAACATCTTCACTAGTTTTTGCCTTCCGTTTCTTCGATGGCAAATCTTTCGGCAATGGAGCCACAATATCTACTTTAGATATATCCGAAACTAAGCTGCGAAGATTGTGATAGATGTACCACTGACGTTCCAAATATAAACCGGCTGGTTGTATAACTTTCGGCATTTCAGGCACTTCCACACTAGCAACTTACACGATGAACTATTATAATATTCCGACCAACAACAACACTTACTAGACCAACAACAACACTTACTGGACCAACAACAACACTTACTGGACCAACAACAACACTTACTGGACCAACAACAACACTTACTGGACGTCCGGCGCGGAGAACAATTAACGAGATAATGAGAACAATTAACGAGATAATGAGAAACTGATGAAACGAGTTGCTTACTTTTAACAGCTTTTTCACAGAAAACTAGTTTTCGCACGTAAGCTCCCTTTTCGTAGACCAGGTCACATATATGTACATACATACGAGAATGTATGACCGGAACAATAGCGCTGGCGCAACCAGCAAATTTCCAAGGAGGAATTAGCGGTAGGAGTACCGAATAAAATTGCTACGCTAGCGTGTGTTTTTTTGTACATAAGTACATACGTACATACATATGTACATCAACGAATATGGCGAATTAAGTTTTAGACTCCCAACGATTAGTGGGTTTTCGCGTGTACGTACATATGTATAGTAAAACCGTTAGAGTAACGGGAATATGTATGTATATATTTATGATTGCAAAATCAAAAAAATTGTATTTTGGGACTTACTTGCGTGTTTGGGGTTTTACCATGGTTGAATACTTATGGACTCTCGCGATGTAAGTTGGATCCCACGATGCAAATGGGGTCCCGCGCCGTATTTTAATTCCCACGATGTAAGTTGTGTCCCTCGTTGAGCAATCCCACGACGCACTTGTTGCAGATATGAATTTGCTTATTTATTTGGAATACCACGTTGGGCAGCCGAAATCGCTGGCAGAATTTTATAAAAACTGTATTAAATTAAAGACTTTACCGATTTAAAGATTTTGGTTGAAAATGCAAACGAGAGTTTAAATTTGCTGCTGCTCGCTGATGCTGCCGAAAATGAAAAGGAGATAATAAAATGACAGTCGCAACCAGTGTGGCCAGGCGACAACTATTTTTCAAAGTTAGTTTTCCCGTTACCAATATCAAATCCGGCTCGAAGGACCATGTGCAATATTTACGATATTGGTTTCGATATTAAAAGTAGTATTTATTAACAATAATGAAATTTACAATATTTAAAGAGAACTATGAAATTATAGTTGAATGCTTACGCATGTATGTATGAATGAGTATAATACAAGAAACTTTAATGTTTGAATGTGACTTTGAATAACAATCGTCTGTATGTAGAAAAGGCGAATGATAATAGACGGAAAGTATGAATAATTTTAAATCACAAATTGATCGCAAGAATTAATATTTAACAATATTAGAAGATTCACGAAGCGAATGATTTTATGAAAATGGAAAGTAAATTAAAATGTACAAGCACGTAAATTACTAAAAAGATAATGCGAATGAATTTATAGATGAGTAGAGGTCCTGATGAGCGGAGATCCCTCGGTGGATGACACGATGTGCTGCTATCCGGCTGGACGTCAGTGGAAAAAAGAAGGAAGAATGACAAGGTGGCGGTTGCATTTATAGGCAACACTGGAAGTGGCCCAATGTGCCAATAAGCAACCCTGGGAAGCAATTCCCGTGCATTTGTCGAACTTCCAACTAGAGCAGGGATGCTTGTAGTGTGGAATTCGAACAGGGATGCATGAACGCAAGTCCTGCAAGAAATTTCAAGCGAACGCAAGTCGTTATGAGCGCAAGTCATTTTGAAAATTTAAGTGAGCGCAAGTCACTTAAACAATATACATAAAAGCGAATTTCTTGTAGAATAAAATGCGCAAAACCTTTTGCAAACAAAATAAAAAAAATAAATACTATATTTTATCAATTACACCTGTTATACGCATAAAACCGCAAAATACGTCGGAAAAAAATTCGTTAAAAATTAAAGCGATTTTTTATCCGCTTAAAACTTTCACTTGTTTCACTAAAATTACATACATAAACAATCTATCTGCGTACCCAAAACTTTTTAAAAATTTAGATTAAAAAGTAGAAAATTTAGATGAAAATTAGTTAAATTTTTCTACGTTCTGTATAAATTTTGAAAGTTTGACTTATGTGGTTTCGGTTAAAGCATGAACCATATTTTTATAAAAAAATAACAAAAAAATTTTTACTTGAAAAACATCAAGAATGATAGAAAAGAAGATTGCGCCTTCGACGAACCGCTATCTT
>NW_023458557.1:54273821-54279803 GCF_013731165.1 Rhagoletis pomonella
AGATAACTTATTTTACTGGATATAGAGAAATAGTTGCCACTTTTCACTTGGCTGGCCGAGATTTCTTCATTTTAAGATTTTAGAATTTTTGTGTCGGATTGAAAAAGTTGAGCTTGATGGTGATGAATTTTCGGGGAGATGTGCTGCGGTTATTTTTATGAATGAATTTACTTGGCCTTGAGAAATACGCGCATGCGGTTATGAAAGAAATAGTTATTGTTGGATTTGAGTATGCGCCCTGTGGGGAAAATCTCTAGTTCTGAACTGGGGCGCTTCTAGTACATTTAGACCCAGTACTGGTTCGCGATAAATCTCTTTTGCATGCAAGCAACTGGCGAATTTAACATGGCGATGTCCTAGGAAGTGTCAATTGCCCCCCGCTGCATCCCTTTTTCGATAGTTCCGAACTAGTCCTAAATTCTATAGTTCCGAACCAGTTCTAAAATCGACAGACGAAAGAAAAAAGTATCATGATTTTTCAACCTTTCAGTTCTGTCGTGTGCGATTTTACATTATTTTCAAAGAAACGTTTTTTTCAATTTGAATTTAAATTTGTTTGAATGATTGTAAGAAATGTACGTTTACATACCTTGCTGTAGCTGACTTTGCAGAGGTGCTCGCTGTTATTGGTTAGATTCCAGACGGCCCCAAGATGTTAATATGTTAACACAAAGCTTTGTTTTGTATTACCAAAGTATGAAATAGCATCTGCGAAGCACAGAATAGAAGCGTATTTGAACGAAAAAGCCGCCGAACACATATCTATGTAAAGTAAACAAGCCCCTCGCTGCATCCCTTATTCGATAGTTCCGAAATAACTAGTTCTAAATTCGACAAATAGGATCTAGTTCGTTCTGCATCCCTTTTTCTATAGTTCCGAACCAATTCTAAATTCGTCACTTTAGATATAGATTTGTAGTGAAAAAAACTGAAAAAATTAGTTTCTTAAAAGTACCACTTTTCGCCGATTTTGGACTACTTCCTATCGGACTAGTTCCTTTTTGGCGATAAAGACCTAGTACGGAACTAGAAATTTTATTCACTAGTCCGCGGTTTCCCTGCAGGGCGTGTAATTATGTGCATATGTATGTATGCTGCCGTGAGTTGTAAATATGTACATTTGTGTGTATGGGCATAGTATTTTGGCAGTAATATGCACATACATACATATATATTTATGCATGTAAAAACGTTATCAGTTAATGAAGTACGTATGTACATACGTATGCATGGGGAAATGCATTTTAATTGGCTCCAAAACTATTGGGGCATATTCGTATATGAAATAACCCAGCGGTTGAAACTGGCCTGAAACAATGCCTTCTCTCAGGCCTGAATGGTAATAGTAAGTCCTGAGTTTTTAACACACCTCATGATCCCTTTTTCACATTAAAATGTCATTCTTACTGAACCCCTGACATCGTATAGCTAATATCCAGGCCTGAATATCCCAAAGAGTATTCCTTCGATAATTCAGACAATACTGAATAGGTACGGAAATTTCAGGCCTTCTATTAGGGACGAAATACTCAGGCCCGATTATCCAAAAGTAAAATTGGCTCCAAATAAGATACTTTATTAATTAAACAACAAGTCGGACACAATTTGGCTATTTTTTTAATTTTTATTTAATAAAATTAAAGTATTAATACATACGGTGTTTTATAAAGAACAATATAGAAATTTGAAATGGAAAAGTAAATAATGTTATGGTATTTCATTAGCGACAACTGGGTTGATTTGTTTCTAATTCTAAACAACATATTTGTAAGTACAAAGTTGAATAAAAAAAATTAAATAAAACAAGGGTCAAAAGTTAAGAATTCGAGGGGTTTTCTCCAGTAGCTGAATTAATATTTTTCTTTTTTTTCTCAGACTTAGCTTTATGAATTCTGTTTTTTAAAATCTTAAACGATGCTCTTATTTGCTTCACGTAGTCGTCAATTGTAATTTCTTCATATACGGAAATAGATTCTGGAAAACAAAATGAAAAGTTGTGATGTTAATAATATTCATACATATGTATGTATTGAACATATTCTAATTCATTGAAAGCAAAAGTGGAAAATCTATATCCAGGACTATATTGAAAGTGTTATAAGGGCAATAATAAAAAAAATATTATTTTCGAGCCCAGGAAGCTATATCTACTTAAAATGCATTGTGACTTACCAAATAGAATTTTATTGATGTTTTTGAATGATTTGAAAGCATGCATGCCCTGCGTTCCGTCATAATTCATCGACATTATCAAATCTTCTCCAAAAAAACAGTGCAGTTTTTTTGTTATTGGTAACTTTCCAAGGATGGTTCTTACGATTGAATTCTATTAACAGAAAAAATATTTTTAGTCGGGGTAAATTGCAGGACCCAACGATAAACTTACGATCTCGCTGTAGTTTTCATTGATATCCTTTTCTAATTTATCAAGGTCTTCCTTGTTTAAAATTGGAAACTAATTGGACTTCAGACTTCACATTATTTCATTTAAAAATCGATTGTAAAAGTGCGGTTCGTTTTGCTATCATGTCGACAATTTGTCCTTCCATTTTTTCGATGCGGTCCAGCCATTTTCCCATGTTCTGCAGCTCAGCCATCACAACCTCCATAGGTAGAACTATATGTAAGTATATAAAAAATTAAATCCTTAGAAAAAGCTTAAAACAACTGAGTGAAGTTTACGAATAAAAGCGCTAACAGATACTACAGTAAGCGTAATTCGTTTCTCTTACATTTTTCGCCACTGTTTTCGTCTGCGCCGTCATCAGATGTGTTTGATGAGTAAAGTTTTTGTTGAAGCATTTCGTATATTGCGTTGAATTTGTTTATTTATGTATTTTGCTTTTAAAATTTATGTTAAATTATTACTTTATTATTTATAAAATGTTTTTATTTTTGTGATTTTTTAATTTATGATATAAGTAAGGATTGGAACCTACTACTTAATCTGATGTAAAATTGGAATAAAAACGTACTTGTCCTGGTACGGTAAGCACACAAATTTGCAAAATATCTCACTGAGTGAGAAAATATGATCACCATCTGTTTCTCTGTTATCGCAAAGGTATACTCCTATTTCGGCTGAAGTTATAGGCAATTCAAAAAGGTTATTGAATTTGTTGTATTCTCTACCTAAGATGCTATTTTCGTCTAAAAATTTTGTGATTTTGAAAACTTTTTTAGATTTGAGGCAACAAATATTGTCAGGTTCTGTTGTACTTAAAAACATCTCATTTAACATGCAATTCAGTATTTCATTTCTACAATATCTAAATACCGGCTTCTTCGGGGGACTCATGATATTATCGTTATTATACTGGTTATAGAGCTGCTTAAGAATATTTGTGGGACTTCTAATATTTTTTTTAATATCTTGAAGACCGTTTTCGAAAGGATAAGCTGAAAATTAATTTATGGCGCCAAAGGAGTTTACACAGTGCGTTAAGTGTAAAAGATTATGCACATTGTAAGTAACACTCTTTTTCTCATAAAAGTTAGAAAAACAGCATACAAAGTCTGAAAACATTTGATTGGCAATATTTAAATGCGACTTGAAGTTTTTTGGGCACGAAATTAGCATGTAAGCACAAAAAATAAGTAAGTGATAATAAAAATCGTCATCCAGGATATCTTTCAAAATAACAACTCCAGTATATAGAATAAATAATCTAAATTCAGTTGCCTTAAATCTGTTCACATCAACGAAGCTTCTTGGTTTTCATGAGAACTCACGTGGTATATAACCAACCAGTGACAATTGCCGCCCAAACATCTCATCTCTTTTTGCTTTCGACAGCTTTGTTACAGTTTTGCCTTCAATAATATATTGAATCATTTTGCGTGCAACGCCTAAATCAATCAGATGCATCGGGTCCAATGGAAACTGCGATACCATCCTAATACCTAAAGCTTCTAGTGAAGTCTTCACTGTTCTGAAATATGCTTGGTGATGATTTATGTGCGCTCTATTTTCAAAGCTTTCGTCCGTCTCATTTTTGTGGTTGGTATTTCCGACAGGGTAGGAGTGTGATGTAATGTGGAACGATTTTCCGTCATCCCTTGTCAAATTTGGTTTGACAAGGGATGACGGAAAATCGTTCCACATTACATCACTTTCGTCTGTCCTTAAAATTCCAGATGAGTTGCTAAAAACCGTAGTGAAATCTATTCTTTGACCAACTTGTAAACATTTGGTGCACCCGTTGAAAGAATTGTGACCAACAGTACCAGTAAGGAATGATCGAGCTGGAGCATCAGCAATAAAGCAACGTATGTGAAACTTAAGAATTTTTTCTTGTATAACCAGACCATCAACTTTAAGTTTCTTAACTTCATTAACAAAATCGTGCAAAAAACTATCTATATTATTCGGCTTTCCTGGTCCTACATATGCTCCAATTATAAAAACTTTAACATTTGGTGTATTCACTACTTTGCCCATGATAGGCCATAAAGCAGTGGAACAACTTTTGAACAATGATAAACCATCGACACCAATGTCTATTAGAATCACCTCTTGGTCCTGCAAGGACTCAATTATCTCTAACTGATTTTTCACACCACGCGTCAATAATTTGTGGATTTTCGATTTCATCAGGCTTCCAACACTTCGAGGAACGGAAAAGTTTTCCTCGTTCAGTTTTATCAAAAGATTTTCCGCACAGCTTCTCGTGGGTTTCGTTTCTTTGTACCACTGAGCTAGTATGGTTTTTAAGTCAGTACTTTGTCTTCTTCGAGAATAATTTTGTATGGCTATTGTTTTTACACTGTCTGGTCTTAATGAATTAAAATCAATTAACGGAGTCTCTTCCTTTGTTTTAGCATGTTCATTGCTGCTGCTATTTATTTTCGCCCAAGCAGCGTCTCGTTCTTTTCTTATAAGGCGCTTGAGAAGCCTGTTGCTCACACTCGCCATTTTTATTTTGTAATCTTAATCGGTTTTTTCTTACCTATTGCAGAAATATTTCTATTTATATTTTTGTAATTATTTTTGTTTAATTATTTTATTGTTTTTATTAATATATTTAAAATGACTACACAATTTTCCTGTGCCTTCTTTTTTGGAATAAATTTGAAATAAAAAAGCAAACGAAGTGTCATTCAACGGTTGTTCATGTTCGTAAAATTTCCCATTTCCTCGGGTGTATTTTGTATTTGTAAATTTTCGTTTCCAACTCAAAGCATTCGAAATCGTTCGGAGGCATTACGCCTTTGCTGCTATTAGCAGGCGCTCCCTCAGGTGTGAGTACAAAAAATAAAAAATATAAATACCATGGGAAATTTTTGGGACGTTTAAAGCTATCTCAAATGGAAATGCTTATTCTAAAATCAGGTAAAAACTCTCGCCTGTGATTTCAGAGCTAACCAGATCTGATCTCACAACTGATTGCAGCAGGTATACCAATTGTCAACCGCTGGGTATGTATATGTACACACATATATGTATATATGAACGAACTCATTGCGCATTTCAGCTCTGCCGCTACCAAGCAATATGGGCCTGTTCGAGGCACGTAATAAAAGCGGCATTACTGCCGTACTGATGAAAAATGGCAACATTGTTGCAACTACCCAACTGATAATACATTGCTAGAAATTCTCACCAGAAAAAATTAGAGTTTCTTATCTAGTTATCCATGATTCTTACAGAACGCTATACTTTAATAATTCGCGCAATACTGCGGTTGTGATTACAACTCGAACAAACCCTATATGTATAAATGATGCAAGAGTGCTTCGCGTAACTACATCCATTCGTACATATGTACATATGTTTGTATGGATATAGTTATGATGAAGCAAACGGGCTTCGTTGATATACCCTGCAAAAAATTGTGCGACTAATCTCTAAAGAGAGTATTCCGAGATTACTCTCAATCGGGTACAATTGGGCATTAATTAGTCCCAACTAGTCTAATACGGGTACTAATGGAGCTCAATTAGTCTCGACTCATCCCTTATGGGTATAATTGGAGATCAATT
>NW_023458557.1:54279903-54289568 GCF_013731165.1 Rhagoletis pomonella
TATTTTTAGAATGCTTAACTTTTAGGTGTGCTCGTCCTTAAGTTATTCAAAAAAATTCATACAGACTTCCGACTTAGTTTTGTGAGATCTCTACAAAAAAAGGAAAATAATTCTTTTCACCGGTTTTTTTTTAGTCCAATACCAATAGTTTTTTACTTGAAAATAACACAAAAATTGGAAAAAATGTTATAGAATATTTTCGATTTATTTTAACGTTGTGTGTACAAATCACCGAGAAGAAATAATTTTTTCTCCTAAAAACTCTATTTACAAAAAAATCGAATACCAATAAAGTTTTATAATTGAAAATCGAACAACATATTACAAAACTCGAAAAATGCTATATAACATTTTCGATTTATTTTCACGGTATTTGTGGAAATCACTTGGGAAAAGGATTTTTTGATCAAAAAATATTTTCACAAAAAACACAAACTCATGGGACTTTTCTATTTGCAATTATTAATAAAATATCACAAAAATCGGGAATGTTATATACTATTTTCGATTTAATTTCATGTTACTTGTACAAATCATTGAAAAAAATTTAACCTATTAATTATTAATTTCTATTTGAAAATTTTCCCAAAATATCACAAAAACCATCAATATTCATATTAAATTAACATTCCAAATGCTCTCGTGAGATTTAGCTCTGTTAACATTCTTCTTTTCTGCTTTGTATTTTGCTTTCGCTGTTAAGTATTCCAAATTTTTGTCGCTCTTAAAATGCGCTTCGCCAGTTTTGTTGGCTCAAAAAATGTGGCATTCACAGTTCTTGGACCTTCTCTATCAATATACGTTCTCTGGTTCAACCGCACTTTGGAGGAACACTAGCGAAAGGTGGTGGGGAACTGCCATCGGAATTGGGATAAACACATCCAAATGTTCCTGTTGGCCTATCGCTCAGCTGTACATGAAACTACTGGCCAATCGCCGGCTAGGACGCTCTTTGGAAGTGATTTAAAACTGCCGTGTCATTTAGTTTTCGGAAGAGGTGCTGCCCCCACAATGGACGAAGGTAGTCATTGGAAAACGCTGCAAGATGACATGGATAAGTTACACCATCATGTGAGGCAACATACCCAGCTAATGAGTGATAAGATGAAGGATCGATTTGATTGTGCTGTGAACTCTGAGGGATTTAAGAAAGGTGACTTAGTACTTCTTTATAATCCGCAAAGGAAGAAAGGGATTTCCATACAAGGTGGTTAAATGGCTTAATGACGTGGTGTATCGTATACAGTAATGCAAAACAGGACAGGCGAAAATCAAAGTAGTTCACCTGGACAGATTGGCTCAGTTTGGATAGAAGAATATTGTGTCTAATCGGGACGATCAGACTTAAGCGGAGGACAGTGTGACGGATATTGAAAAGTCGCGATACCACTAGCTACTTGTAGAGTTATTGCACCTGTTACTTTTCATACTTGTTGTTATTTTATTCATTTAATTTAGTGTTCATAGAAAATATTGAATTGTCAAAAACGGAAAAATTATGAGTAGTGAGATTTTGAATAAAGAACAGATAAGTTGGTTGACGAACTTTATTCGACAATTCAGTGATCGAACTCAGATACAAAGAGACCTTGAGAAGGACGTTACATTATTATACTATAATTAATTTTTTTTAGATTCTAATTAAAATGTTTGCAATTTTAGTGAAACCTTGCAGAATATTTTTAATTTTTGTACAAAGTTCGATCCAAAACCTGAGATCTACCACATTTTTTTCCAGATTATACCACACAAATTTATTTTAAAGTCCGATCACTGGAGACTGCTCGCAAAATTGCAATGTTTGTGGGCAAAACGTCCAACTTGATTGCGGATTGATTTGAACCAACGTTTTCGGCTTGCAATATGTCAATGAGATGTATTTGTTGTAATTCATTATGTCATTTACTACCATTATGCGTAGGCCAATTCATCAAATCATTTCATGCGTTTGAGTAGAAACTGAAAGAATGAACACCATTTCATGATTTCAATTAACGCGAAATAGAGTTTATGCACTTAGTTTTTACTCATTCGTGAATTGGACTACGCATACATGTGATACTTATGCTTTTAATTTATAAAGTAATTTTATGTTTTTATACTCTTGCTCCCTCATGAATATATGAATTCGTGATAAGAATATATGAATTCGCCTTGGAAGATAGAAAGCGAGTAAGAATAAATGCCGAACAAAGGAATTTGTCTTCTTTCAACTTAAATAAATGCATTTTGCAAACAAAAGTGCGTACGTTACTTAGTGCCTTGGTAATGGCGAATTCGTAAGGATCTATTGATTGTATCATACAAATTTTCATTTATTTGTTAAACATACAATTACTTCCATTACAACCCGGTCCTATGGATGCTAGAAGCGCGAATTCATTTAAGGTGGTGTTACCGGAAAATGAATAAATAAATTATATGTATATCAGAAAATTTATAAGATGAAATGAAATTATTGTTTGATTTCTAACCAAACCTATGTATGTAATTCAATCGCCTAATGGTTTGCCGAACCGTAAACATATGTTTACACATCCAATTTCGTGAGTAGGTACCTGGTACGTTTAAGAAGCTTCACTTCTATCATTTGTACGGTGTTACACACGCATTTTATTTTGGTAGGAAAAATCTCACTCGTTCTCATGTCTGTTTACACGAGGAGTTCTCACGCGGTTTGAAAGTAAAATATGTAATAATATATAAACTTATGCAAGAATTACAGAATACAAGATTGCAGTGACAAAACAAAACAAAAGAAGAAAAAGGCGTGAATAAGTGGAAATAGAATAAATGACTTTGTAGTATTCGCCAAGAATAAAGTAACGGTAATGTTGTGTTCTCTACATTGCGATAATTATGTAGTATTTTGTCATTCAGGTGTTGTGAAGAATGTTTAATAGACGCAAAAAATTACTTTTGGGTCTCCTGTCCCCCTATGAAGATAGAAAACAACAAGAGGAAGAAAGTGATAATTGATATTACGTCGGTCCATTTCTAAAAAAAATATGAAGTATTTTAATATGAGTTAATATTCATGAAGAACACAGCGTGAGAATACTTACACCCAACGAATTAACGAATGAATGATCAATGCATTTCGTAAGTCCGTTATTACACGATGTAGAAAATAAAGGGACCGCTAACCCTCTCTTGTACCTAAAAAGTAGATATGTATTTTTACGTGTATAAGTTTTTGATAGTGGTTAACCTCTCCTTTCGGTACCACATATAATTTCACTATATATATATACTAGAAAACGCGTTGAAATGCTTATAAAAATAAGACAAAATGTCCCGACAAGTTATTTTGCTGTCTTCAGGATATACTTAAAATTGTGTGCTTGTACCGAATATAAAGGCTAAATAATGGGTACAATTCTACTTGCATTTAAATCATTATTTCGCATCACATGCTAGCGTTTCCTCTTATTCCGTAAAATTTATGCTTTGCGCTCCCTCATTCCCTCACTTTTATGACGTCACAACCGGTTGCTCACAGCTTGATTTTCGCAATCTTTTATTCTATCACTCTTGCGTTATTAGGCATCTTACACTGTGTACGGCTGATAATACAAATTTTCAACGCATAACATATGAGAGCTGAGAATATGAGTGAGAGTGTAAGAAAACTCTCAAACGCACTTGTTACATGGGTAAGAATATTCCTGTGCTGAGAACTTATGAGAACTCCACGATAAGAACGAATACCCACTCTCATTACTTGTTAGACGGTGAGAATGAGAGTGAATTCCTATTCTCTAGGTATTTACTCTCATCGTTTACTAGCACCTTTAAGCTGCGATCTATTATAGCACGAAAAATTGTAGTTGAAAAGGTAAGTTTATGAAAAGACATAGATGAGTGGCAACACTGTAGTAAGCAACACTGAGGGCTCCAGTAGTCGACAAAATTCTGCGTATACAGACTGCGTTTAAGTATACGTTCTGCGTTCTTGACTAATTTCAGCTTAGAGCTCAGTATATCCAGTTAATAAAATGTGGTGAAGTAGGAACGTTCGATATCGTATCGATTATCCTGAATATCGATATTTCATGGCACGATAATAGATTTTTTGAATCGATATTCCAAGGTCGATACTTTACATCGATACTTTACCCGCAATATCGATATTTAAGTTGAAATTTATTTTTCAACTACAAAAAAGTGTATGGGAAAATACTGTACTGTGTGATTTATTTAGCTCTTAAGTTTGACAAACCGCTTGAGTCGACAGACATGCCGTTTTAATACTCAGTAAATATGCAAATTGGAAATAACACAATTAGGTGAGTAGATAGGCAGGTTTAATATTCTATTCAATTGGGAGTAGGATTTTGAACATCGATTTTTTCAATATCGATATTGTTCAGCCCGATATATCGCCATATCGATTTTACATGCGAAGATTCATGATATCGATACTTTCTTAAATATCGAACACTCCTATGGTGAAGTCCTTTAAGCCTGATATACACAGCCCAATTCTGAATATTCCCGAGGATTTAATTTCTCGAGGATTTTACTTTTCTCGAGAATAAAATCCTCCTATTCGAAACTGCCAGGGAGCAGCATTTTGCCCGAAAATTTGGGAGTAGGAAATTCGAACTTTCGAAGAGCTGTGTGACAGTTATTTTGACAACTCAACTCCCGCCATTTAATATGCGTGTTATACACATAAAAGTGTGTTTCACATATAAGAGTAATTCATATTAAAGTTGTTAATAAATTATATAAATCTGTGTGTTTAAATTAAAGCTCAATCTTTTAACTACACGGGTAAGTTGAAAGATTTTAATTTGGATCGCGCGTTTTCTTGTAATAACCCGAAATAAGTAGGCAAATAGGATAAGAGTACCCTTTGCCAAGTCCAGTTGCCACTGTGAATTATGGAAGCCACATTATTAATAAACTAGTGCTCCGAAAATTTAAGTATTAGTGCTAAATTAAAACTTAGTCTTTTAACCACACATGTAAGTTGAAATATTTCGATTTCAATCGCGCGTTTTCATGTAATAAACCAAAATAAGTGTACAAATATCAAAGGGTACCCTTTGCTAGGTCCAGTTGCCACTGTGAATTTTGGAAGCCGCATTATTAATAAACTAGTGCTCCGGAAATTTAAATATTAGTGCTAAATTAAAAGTTAGTATTTTAACTACACATGTGAGTCGAAATATTTTGATTTCAATCGCGCGTTTTCATGAAATAACCCAAAACAAACTTGCTTCCATTAGGCTCATTAAGATTTCTACCTGTTTCTCAAAAAAATGAAAGGGTTAAACGTTTTATTACACCAAATTTCCTTTAAATTGTAATTAACTTACATTTTTGTAGCAGTTCCCTTTTAAAATACCGGTGAAAATTCTCCCAGAATAACGAAATCAATTCTCCTCCTTTTTGACATTCGTAATACTTACTTTTTTTCCCGAAATACATTTTCCCTTTTTCGAAGATCGTTTAGAATAGGAGAATAGGGAAAAGAGGAAAAATTCTCAGGGAATTTTTATTCATGACAGTTCAATGCGAGCGTGAGCGTGAGTTTTTTATTTTGACCAATATCTTCGTTATTACTCAACTTTTTGCTATAGTTGAGACATGAAAAAAAGAGAATTAAAATATCTTTCAGAATTATAGAATAAAAACTAATTTAAAATGCATAATATGCCACATCCGTCAAAACTTGCCGTTCACATGCGAATGCTTTGCGTATGCACACAGTTGAGTGTGAGCTCGAGAAAAAGGCATTTTAAATTAGTTTTTATTCTATAATTCTGAAAGATATTTTAATTATCTAGGTCGCGTATTCATAGTCCAGCAACTAAGTCGAATCTAACAAAGTTGCAACTTAAATTTAAGTACCAACATAAAATTTACCTCTATTCATAGTCGCATTTCAGACTTCTACTAATGGCTGGTTTTCATTAAGGAATATTCGCTGACTACATAACTGCCAGCGATGTCATTCTTCCAAAAAGTGTTTTCATTACATGCCATAAACTGCCATGATACCGATTGAAAATGATTGACAACAGTTTTTGGAGTCAGTCGACTGACATGCCGTTTCCACTCCACATGGCAAAAATATTTTGTAAGATGAAGACCCTGGCCAGCTCTTTGTCAGTTTGAAGTTTGAATAAAATAGATCGAAAGCAAATAAATAAAATGATTAAAAGGAATATTGCAGTGGCCGGTGCGGCATTGTGTTTAATAATAACTTTGAAGGCGTGGAGGAATAAAAAAAAAGTTAAAAGGCCCAAAAAGTGGTGGATACGACCGGGTTTGACCCTGAGAAAAACAAGTGAGTTTTACAGCACACTTCGTTTGAAACTGCGGGAACAAGATCCCTTCTGGTTTCACAACTTTTTGCGGATAAACGTGGAGGATTTCGATTTTTTGGCAAATCATTTGACCCAGCACATTGGAAAGAAAGATTCTCGATTAAGGGAATCCATCTCGGTTGGAGAAAGATTGGCGGTGGCGCTGCGATACTTAGCGACTGGTGATAGTTTTGGAAGTTTGATGTCTGTTTTTCTTTTAGGGAAAACAACAATTTGCAATATAATACGCGAAACCTGCGAGGCAATTTTCCGAACCCTAAAAGATGATTTCCTAAAAGTATGTAGATTTCTGTGTTTGCATTTACGATCTGAACAGAAAGTGTTATATTTTTTTTTTTTTTGTTCAGATGCCAAATTCTCCCGCTGAATGGTTAGACATTGCAAACAAATTTGAAGAGAGATGGAACTTCCCAAATTGCTGCGGTGCACTAGACGGGAAACATATTATTATTCAAGCACCTCCTAATAGCGGCTCCGAATACTTTAATTATAAAAGCCACAACAGTATTGTCTTAGGGCCGTTTGCACCATGTCTAGTTAACGCTAACTGGAGGTACATCCTTCAGTTAAGCACGTTAACTGCTTTATCGATCACATGTTATATGATGGGTGTCGATAACGTCGATAAAGATGTTTGACTGGGAGTTAGAATTAACTAGACATGGTGCAAACGGCCCTTAATGGCAATGGTAGACGCCGATTATAGATTTTTGTTTGTTGAAGTTGGAGCGTACGGTCGTGAGTCAGACGGAGGAGGTTTTGCAAGGTGAGATACCCACAACGTACAAATTTTATAAAAGTGGTACCCATAAATATACTTTTTGAAGTGAAACTTCTTTGGGTTCGGTTGGGGGTAAATGTAAACATCGATGTAACGAAAAAGCGAGCTCTAATTCCAAACGAAAAAACGGCAGCTTTCAGCTCCGGTTTGTAGTAACCGAACATTGAACAAATGGCCCTAAGATAAAAGTTGTCGGTAAGGTCAAAGTTAAGGTTAACTAAGATTTAGGTTGAGGTTGAGATTAAGACAAAATTTTCTTATTATGCAGAAAATACTCAATATGACGTGGTAATAGGAAGAAGTTTCATTTCAATCGCGCGTGGGATCCACTCAACTATTTTTTTATTAACATATATATATTTGTAGATGCCCACTTTCAAATGCTCTAGCTGAAAATACAATTAACTTTCCACCTCCAAGATCGTTGCCACATGAAGGAGATCTGATGCCGTCTGTGATTGTTGCTGATGACGCCTTTCCACTTAAACCATATCTCTTAAAGCCATTTTCTTATCGCGAACAAGTAATGTCACACAAAATCATTAATTATAGACTTTCTCGAGCCAGAAATGTGGTGGAAAATGTATTTGGCATTTGCGCGTCGCGGTTTAGAATCCTTAGACGACCAATGGATGTTAAGCCTGAGACTTCTAAATTCATAGTTCTTGCAATATGTGTACTGCATAATTTTCTAATATCAAGAAATTCAGTATATTTTAAACGAAGGGATGTTGACAGTGACATAAACGGCGAAGCATTGCCCGGTAATTGGCGAATGGAGCTCGGTCAAAGCGAAACTTTAAATTCTATTCGATCAAGCAGTTCTTTAAGTCGCCCGGCAGATGATGCATTGCAAGTACGACAATTATTTATGAAGTACTTCATGACACCCCACGGAGAGGTACCCTGGCAATACAGCAGGACAATTCTGCATAATTCATTCATTCATTTATAATTCATTTTAAACATACACTTGTGATCAGCTAATTAAGCCAGCAACATTTTGGTAATTTTGGTTATCTTTCTTTTGTTTATTTAATGTTTATTTTTCCATAAAAGTCTAGCTCATTATATAACAAACACCATATTAATCCAGATTTCAAACTTTGTGCAAAAATTATGAAAAATCTGCAAAGTCGGCTAAATTTTCAACATTTTATGCAGATTTTGTTGTTGTTGTTGTTGTAGCGGCTACAACAACCCCGCCCAGATCGGTTGGTATCTCAGTCGTTGTCGTCAAGTTCCACTAACGGCAACCCTAGGAAGCGTGCAGCTTCTGTGGGATCTGTCCACATGGACAAGGCCGTTAGGGTTGTCGGGTTTTCCGGGCATACGAAGAGATGGTTCGAGTCATGTGGGGTCTCTCCGCATGCCGGACATTCGTTCGGCACATCCTCATTCAGCCTACTCAAGTAGGAGTTTAACCTGCTGCAGTAGCCGGAGCGAAGTTGAGCGAGTGTAGTGCGTGTCTCCCGAGGCAGATGAAGCTCTGTCTCGTCTATGTCCGGGGGTGGTATGCCTAGAACGGCATTCACAGGTCTAGAGTCTACATAACTCGAGACTGAGTCCCTGTGAATGCCGTTCAGGGCCTGTCTGTACGCTGTCGGGTCCAGAGGTTGCTTAATGAACCTCTGGACTTCGTCCGTCAGTTCATATAGATGCCTCCTGACGTGCCTAGGCGAGGGCTCCTCTGCAAGCAGCTGTCTGTTTGGGTGGCCACTTCTGTGGCTCCCGATCAGGAACTGCTTGCAGAGCATTATGTTGTGCTCCTTAACTGGGAGCATTTGCGCCTCGCCGTGCAAGTGGTGTTCTGGCGACATCAGGAGGCATCCCGTCGCTGTCCTAAGTGCCGTATTTTGTACCGTCTGTAGCTTCGTCCACTGCGTCCTACTAGTCCCTGGCGACCACACTGGCGCTGCGTAGTTCAAAACCGGCCGGCCTATTGCCTTGTATGTTGCCAGCAACGTTTCTTTGTCTTTGCCCCAAGTACTGCCGGCTAGCGACTTGAGGACCTTGTTGCGGCTCTGTACTTTATTGACAATAGCGGTTGAGTGCGCAGAGAAGGAGAGCAGGCTGTCGAATGTTACTCCGAGTATTTTGGGGTTATTCACCGTCGGAATTGGTGTGTCATCGACGTGAATCCCCAGCGGTAGCCTGACCTCCTTCGTCCAGGTTGTGAACAGGGTCGCGGAGGATTTCGTAGGGGAGAGGGCTAGACACTTTGCAGTGAAGAAGCGAGAAAGTTCGGAGAGATAGCCGTTTACTTTCAAACACAGGTCATCAATTCCATTCCCAGTCGCCATGATCGAGCAGTCGTCGGCATAGGAGACAATCGAGACTCCCTCTGGTGGTTGAGGGAGCTTTGAAATATAAAAGTTAAACAGTAGCGGGGAAAGGACACCACCCTGAGGAACCCCCTGTTTTATTTTTCGCTGCTTACTCGTTTTGTCTCTAAATGTTACCGACGAATGTCGACCACTCAGATAATTTGCCGACCACCGTTTGAGCCTCTGTGGGAGAGAGGAGGCCTCTATATCTTCTAG
>NW_023458557.1:54289668-54292736 GCF_013731165.1 Rhagoletis pomonella
ACGACGGCGCTGAATAGTGCTGCCGTATTGTTAGCGGTGCCATTACATCACCCTCCTTGAGAAACGATTTTTGCAAAGTGATCAGGCTTGGATCTGTTAAAATTATTAATTGTAATGATTTTAAAATTATATTCCCGCGATTTTTTAAGCTAGCAATCGTGAAATGACGGAAAAATTCATCGTCTTTTGGCCATTCAATCTCCTTAATTTTGTGTTTGCTGGTTTCAATTTCAAGCCTCGAAAGTAAATTATCGAAATTCATTATTTCGTTAGCAAAGACATAATTAAGTAACTCGAGTTTTTTGTGTTTAATATGTGCACAAATTCGTAAGTTTTTAATTTTATCATTTTTATCATAAGTAATTTCTGATCTAATACGCGGTATCTTTTTTGTAAAATTGTAAGAAAATTTATCATAAACGTTTAATTTCTGTGAGTTTTCGTGTTTGTTATTGTCTTTGTTTTGTATTATTTTGTCGTTTTCTCGTCTAGTCATTGATCTCGTCTGTACTGCCAAAATATTTTTCGTTGATTCCCTTATTTCGTCTATCGTTATACGTGAGAGTGCGTCTGCGCCTCGTGCGAGAGGAAATTTATCCGCAATAAGTTTTTTGTTGACTGCGGGGAAATCAACGCACATACGATATGCTTTTTGACCATTAGTAGACTTTTTAGGCACCAAAATTAGAGGACTATTGTAATTGGAATAACTTCCTTCAATTAAATCGTTATCTAGTAATTTATTAACTTGGCGAGTTATCTCTTCACGTTGGGAATATGGCAGACGATAATTTTTTACATATACCGGGTCAGTGTCAGTCAACCTTAGTTTCTGTTCATAAAAATTGTTTAATGTCATTTTCTCGTTGTCAAGAGCGAAAATGTCGGCATATTTTATGCAAAGGTCAAGTAAATTGCTGTTAGCTTTTGTAGGGATTTGGATTTTTAAAATTATTATTAATTCGTTCGTTCGGGGGTCTTCTGTCTTGGTCTTATTAATTGAGTAAACGTGATAGTCGGAAAGTTTTTCAGTCCGAATATTTACATTCTTTACATGTTTTACTTCATCTGTGGTATTTATAATTTTAATAATTGGGTTACCGCTATTAACTACGCATCTTGCTGTGAATACACCGTGTTCAACTTCCTGCGATTCTACAAAAAGTGGATCCGGCGAATTGCCAAAATTGAAAATTCGAAAAAACTTCGCATCTGGGTGGTATGATACAAGTGTCGCTTTCGGTTCCGTGTAGGATTGGTATCGCGACTTTTTCATTGCCTACCCAGAAGGAAATACAATTGCTTGCATAGCTAATAACGCATTTGTTACTTTTTAGAAAATCTTTACCCAGTATACCATTAGATGGTATGTTAAAATCATTGCTTACTACATGTAACGTATGTTTAATGTAAAAATCAGTAAAAGTCAAGATTATGGTAATTGTACCTAACGTAGAAACTGTATCAGAAGTGACACCGGTAATGTGAATTATATCGTTCGTATTTATAGAAAAATGTTTATCAATGCTAGAAAATTTGACTAAAGAAATGTCGGCTTGCGTGTCGACTAAAATCGTACAAAATTTGTTTGAACCATTAATTCGCAATTCAATAAAATCAGAGTAATTTAGATTTAGACAGTATATGCCTTTTGTTGAAAAAGAATTATTTAGTTGTCCATTTCTTCCGCCCTCAGTGTTCGCTCCTGAGGGGCGTGGGCGTTTAAAGCGCGCACATTAGCATTACTGCGTGAATTTGGACGTCTATTACTATTATTGTTGCTGTTATTGTTTCGATTGTTGTTTGATGACCGATTCCTATTATTGTTGAAATTGTTACCGTTATGCCTTGAACCGTTATTGCTGTCCCTACTGTTATCAGCGTTATTATTGTACCTATTGAAATTTGAGTTGTTTTGTCTGAAATTGTTATTGTTGTACCTATTAAAATTGTGCCCTCTGAAACTACCTCTAAAGCTATTTGGCCTATTTACTCGGGATCGAAACGCTAACACTTGGCGCTCTTTCCCTTGATTATTTTGTTCGACTATCATTTTTGCCACTACGTCCTTTGAATCACTGAAGGTAGTTGACGATAAAATTGATTTGACCAAATCCGACCGAGTATTGAGTCTACAAACGTTTACTGTTTGCTCGACTGCCATTTCATGAGCCTTAAACTGTGTCATACCTTCAATGATCAAAGAGCGCTCTAAAGCATCCGAAAGCTCCTCGACACGCTTAGCAAATTCCGTATAATTGTTGTTTATGACATGCAAAGATGCAATTTTCCCAGCTACAACTTTCGAGTTGTCTGGCTTTATTCTATTTCTCAACGCATCTTTTATTTGCCCAACTGAACTAACTTCTGTTGGAGTTGCTTCACGTGCCTTGCCTTCGAGTTTCGATTTCAAAAATGATATAAAAGTCGTATTTAAGTTTTCATATGCAAAATCTTCAATTAAATTAATTTTGTCTATAAACGATTCAAGTGCTAGCGGATCTCCATTGTAATTTTCCCTAATGATTGAGGCACAAAGACTAATAAACGATTTTTTCTGTTCAGGGGTAGCCATGTCTAAAAATTCTTGAAAAAATTTAGAAATATTTGGTGAACTGGTAGCTGTTGACGGCTCGTCGGATATTGTTAGCAGATCTTTAAAGGATGGAAGTGAAGTACTTCTTTTAAGACTGAATTGTACCGAAGCTTCTGACTTGGCGTCACTAAATTCTTCTTCTGACTCAGAGTCAGCTAAGTCTGATTGGCAAATTAGCGATAAGCTATCAGGTGGAATCCTAACGCGACAATTCAGTTTATTAAAGCACTTTGCTAACTGTCCCTTGCAACGAGCTAATTTAACTTTGACTTCTTTGAGATTACAGGTATGGGCCGAACTATTACCAATAACTAGTAATAAAATATTGTTATAAGCTGTGATAAGCGAATATTTGTATTCGTTTAATTTTTTCGCATTCGAAGACAACGGCCTATTTTGTAAAATGCGTTTCGTAATCTTATCAAAATCTGCTTTATATACTTTAAATTGTTTATCGAATTCGCTCATAACC
>NW_023458557.1:54292836-54294729 GCF_013731165.1 Rhagoletis pomonella
TGCATTCTCCAAGCATTAGAAATGGCCATATCCAGTAAGTAAGTAAAGATTACCCACCACCACTTCTTTCCGCGTATGCCTACCCGGTAAAGGCTGATAGACTGATCCATTTGATCTACGCCGCCCATTCCTTTATTGTAGCTCACAAGCACTCTTGGGATATTGACATCTATTTTTTTCTTTTGGGCTGTGCACCATCTTTTAACTTTGCCCATAGGCTCCATGCTGTCAAAATTAGTTGCCATAGTAACCACATTATTATCCTTCCAACGCACAATCAAAATCGCGTTTACTGTGTCAAATCGATAGTCGAATACCGCTCTTGATTGCTTTTTCATAACCTTTACAGTGGTAAGTGGACACTTTTTAGTCCTATTTTCTCTCATTGTTCCTGTCGCTCTGTAACCTAAACGACCTAAATCCACCAACAACTGGTAATTCGTAAAAGAGTTATCGAAGTAAACAATATGCTCTTGTGGGTTGATCGGCCTTTTTTCTAACAGAGATTTTACGACTCTCGTGCCAAGCGGATCAGAAGAAACTTCTGTCGATTTGCCGCAATATATATCAAATGCGTAACAATATCCATCCGAACTAGTTGCTGCCCAGTTTCGATATCCGAACCTCACAGGTTTTCCCATAATGAACTGTTTTGCCAGTTTTTTCATATTTCAGTTTTCGGCTTGCGAATTATCACCGAAGTGGAGGTTTCTTTTTATGTCTAAAAACCTATTACGAGACATACAATTTGCTATTAGTGGAACGCCCAAGTCTTCGTCTAAACTCCAGTAAGCACGCTCGGTAGGCAATTCATGATATCCACTTAGAATCAGTAACGGTTGTGTACAGTACGACAAAAACTCACCTTTCGCACAGTTAAAGAAAATTAATATGTGACTATTATAATTTTTAATTAAAATAAAGTCGCAAGAAACGCTGAAAAAAAATATCTTGAAAATACCTAATATATACAATGAAATTGAGAAAACGGTGTTACCTGAAAAGCGTGGTGTACACATTTAGACATTATGCAAAGCCTATTAATATGATTGCAAACAACTAGCACTTTTCTAAATTATCGAAGACAAAAACCGAGAAAACGCCCAATAAATAGGTGTACACAAGCGTGTACAGTGGGCGGTAATGGGTTAAGATATATATATATATATAGCTTTTTTAAAAACGAAGTAAATTAGTACAAATTGTTAGTAATTTTCATTAGAGTTTGAATAACTCCTTTCACTAAATAGCTTTTAGTAACTTTAACGAGACCTTAACTTATTTTATTGTATTAATTTTAGTGCAGTTTTGACAAAATTTTCTTGCTAAAAACTTTTGTTTCACTACTTTATTTTATTCCTTTGATTGTACATGTTAAATAAAAGGTTGTTTTAAAAAAATATTTTTTTTACATTATTTTATTTTCTAATGTTTAGTCCATTTATAAAAGTGTTGTATATTAAAAAGTGTTATTTTATTTTATGTACAAAATTTTGCAATAGATATTAAAATAATTCAACTTGCAATGAAAGAGAACAGAAGACTATGCAAGCAAAATGTTTGCTTACGTTTTGTATATACACACATATGTACATTAGAGTGGTCCAAAATAATAAAGTCGGAATTTTCATGCCGCCGCCCCCTAGGATTGTTCTGAACCGAAAATAAATATACCCATATTTTTGTTGAAATAAAACCCTGAAACAATTCACATATTCATGCAACCTTGTATAATGTCAAATGTCAAAATTGAAAATGTAGCATCAACAGAAATTTACTTACTTGCGTTTTCTTCTTCAAAGAGTACACATCAAATAAATCGAATTACTGAATTATAACGTAACGTGTGTGTGTGTGTGTTTTTTACTTGGAACTGCTACTTCCATAGCGCAG
>NW_023458557.1:54294829-54306139 GCF_013731165.1 Rhagoletis pomonella
TTACTTACTGGATATGGCCATTTCTAATGCTTGGAGAATGCAAGTTATGATAAGCAAGGCGGCGGATGTAAATTATATGGAACAGCTGTCGTTCAGACGTTCAATTGCACGATAATACTTACGACCGACATGTGTTAAAAACCGTTCTTCGTCCTCATCGATACCAGGATTAGAACGAAACAAGTAAGCCGGGGTGTATCAATTTTGAGTAAATTAGCGTCCTTCAATTTCGAAATATCGAAGTTTCAAGCATTTCTGAAATTTACCGTTATATGAGAAGCAGCCATTAGTTTAGTCCGATTTAAATCATTTTTAACGTTTTGCTTATATGTGGCAAGCACAATAACCACACCGAGTTTGGTACAAATTAGTAGAACGGTTACCGATGTGCATATATGTATGTGATCATAAGTGGGCGGTGCCACGCCCATTTTCCAAAATTTTACCATAAACGTATTTCTTGGTAAAGAATTGTTGCTAGCATCAATTTTGAATAAATTAGCTTCAATATTCACTGATTTATCGAAGATTTTGTATTTCTCTAAATTACCGTTATATGGGATGTGGGCGTGGTTATTGTCCGATTTTAAAAAGTTTCGGCGATTTTTTATGCTGTACCAAGGCCAACAACTATGCCAAGTTTGGAAGAAATTGGTGTATCGGTTACCAAGATATACACATGTAACCATAAGTGGGCGTGGCTACGCCCATTTTCCAAAAATCTATAACATTCTTATTTTTCGACTAAAAATTATTGTAAATATCAATTTGGAATGAATTATCTTCAGTAGTTACTAAAATATCGCAGTTTTCGTATTTCTGGAAATTACCGTTATATGGGAAGTGGGCGTGGTTAAGGTCCGATTTCGCCCATTTTCAATACCAACCTACCTTGGATTAAGGGAAACCTACATACCAAATTTCGTTGAGATATCTCAATTTTTGCTCGAGTTATCGAGTACACGGACGGACGGACAGACGGACAGACGGACGGACAGACAGACATGGCTTAATCGATTTCTTTTTTATCCTGATCATTTATGTATACATTTGTCTATATCTATCTCGATTCGTTTTGGCTGTTACAAACAACCGTTATGTGAACAAAATTAATATACCCTTGTGCACAAGTGCGCTCGTGTATAAAAACTACGGCCATAATCCGGAACGCATCGAAAACCCATTACGATGTGTCATTTGCCACAACAGAGGACGCTGGCGTTGTAAGCAATGCATAAAACGCTATGTTTGGAGCGACCATGCTTTGAGAAATTTCACTCCTAATACGCCTATTGTACACAGGTGTGTACACCAGTTTAACTTAAAAATTAAAAAAATAAAAATAAACTGTGTTCTTTCATAAATCAATATTTTAGCCTTAAGTGATGTAATAAACAACAAAAAAAATTAACCCTAATTTGTAGTTTCGTTTTGGGCGGTAATGGGTTAAACGTAAAGTTGATCACATCTCCGAACTTTCGACAAATATTCTTGACTGCAGCATATCTATATTCTTTGATCGTTGTTAGGTGTTATCTTACTAATATTATAAATGTGAAAGTTTGTATGTTTGGATGTTTGGGAAATCATCACGGGGAAACGACTGAACGGATTTGCATGAAGTTTTGTACGCAGACAGCTTATGTGCCAGATTGGTTAATAGGCTATTCTTTTAAGAGTTGCCACCTGGTTAAAAGTTTAATTTATATAATATGCGGGAACGACTGAATGGATTTGCATGAAAATTTGCACACATATAGGTTATGACCTAGATTGGAAAATAGGCTACTTTTCTTAAGAGTTGCCAGATTGGTTAATAGGCTATTCTTTTAAGAGTTGCCACCTGGTTAAAAGTTTAATTCAATTAATACGCAGAAACGACTGAATGGATTTGCATGAAATTTTGCAAGCAGATAGCTTATGACCTACAGTGAGAAAAAGGCTAATTTTTTGGAAGAGTTGCCACCTGTTAAAAAAGTTTAATTAAATTAATACGCGGAAACGACTAAACGGATTTGCATGAAATTTTGCACACAGATAGCTTATGACCTACGTTAGAAAGTAGGCTACTGTTTTTAAGAGTTGCCACCTGTTAGAAATGTTTAATTTAATTAATACGCGGAAATTAATGAACTGACTTGCATGCAAGTTTTCACACATAGAGCTTATGAGCTGGGCTGAAAAATAGGCTACTTTTTTAAGAGTTACCACCTGCTAAAAAAAGTTTAATTAAATTAATACGCGGAAAAGTCTGAACGGATTTGCATGAAATTTTGCAAGCAGATAGCTTATGACCTACAGTGAAAAATAGGCTAATTTTTTTGGAAGAGTTGCCTCCTGTTAAAAAATTTTTAATGAAACTAATTTGCATACCATTTCGAACAGAGATAGCTACGAACCTACGATAGAACCTACGTTTGAAAATAGGCTACTATTTTAAGACTTATCACGTATTAGGAAAGTTAAATTAAATTAATACGCGTAAATGACTGAACTGATTTGCATAAAAGTTTGCACACAGATAGCTTACTTTAACTACTTTTTACTTTATTTTACTTTTTTAAGAATTGCCAGCTGTTTGAAAATAAAATTTTGCTCAAAGATGGTTTAAGACCTGGATTGAAAAATAGGCTACTTCCTTAACCGGTTTTCCGATCAGATGGAAGTTTAGTACGCTTACTACGGATTTCGGAAGGATTGTCTTAGACTGAAAGTAAGTCCGGTAACTCAAGACCCCTTCCATACAAATTGGAATTTTCATATTACATACATATCCCTGGAAGTATTTGTCGGGGAGAACTGAAACTTGGTATAGTGATCTGTATGTGAAATCAATGTTGGAATTAATCGATTGATGTTTTAATCAGTTAGTTAATTCAATTAAATTCAATCTGATCACAGTTAATCATGATTAATTTTAACCTGGATAAACAGCTAATCGTCACCGGGCTAAAAAAATTAATTTTTAATCATTAACTCTTAATTTGATCAAGTAGGTTTGGTGATTAATTAAGTTATGCTGGAATTTCACTGTGCACACAAACCAAGTTAATCCGGTATGGCTAAGTCGGGTTTCCTCACCAATCTAAGCAATTTGGTGTGCATTTTCATTAAGATATATACCAACAAACGTTTTTCAAACTAGGTTTGTAAAAGTTGCCAGTTTATGTATTACTAATAACAATAATTATAATTTTTTTATATTATGCGCTTTTTATAAGCGTAAAACACAAAATTCTTACTATAACTGGTGTTTGGTTTCAAACTCGGACAAACTAGACAAATTAATCAGATTTTATTTTTAATTGGATTAACGATTAATGTTTTAAATTAATTAAACGTAATCGCAGCCAGCGATTAACGAAAAAAAAAATGTTATCATTAATCGTACAGTTCATTACGACTAATTAATTTTAATCGTCGAATGCGATTAACATTTTAATCGTTAATTTTTAATCGTTAATCAGATTAACAGTTTGCCAACACTGTGTGAAATCATGTTCATATTCACGGAGAAAAATGGACGTTTTTGGTAAAGAGGCGTAGCACCTGACATACTGACTGAAAGTTTCCTATTGCATATCTATTCAAATGTTTGCGGTAAAGCACTCAAGCTTGGTATGGAAATACATATGTATGTATGTATGTGAAACTAATACAATACCCATGGAGAAAAATGAGAATTATTGGAAAAGGTGGTGTGGCAACTCCCATGCAAATTGATTTTTCTATGCTGCATATCTCTGGAGGTGTTTATTGCAGAGGACTGGAACTTGGCACCGAGATGTGTATACAAAATTAATTCCATTCTCATTGAGAAAACTTTGCGTTATTCGAAAAGGGGACATGGTTCCTCCCGTACAAATTTACTGTTTTATACTGCTCATCTCTAGAGGTGTTCATGGTAGAGTACTGGGACTTGGTACTGGGGTATGTAAAATCCATTCTAAATTCATGGAAGAAGATTAGGGTTATAAGAAAAAGGGGCGTGGCACTTCCAGTACACATTTGCTTTTTCTTGCCACATATCCCTGGAAGTGTTTGTGGAAGAATACTGGAATTTGGTATGGAGTTGAGTATACAAAATGTATCAATTGCTCATGGAAAAAATGTGAGTTATTACAAAAGAAGGCATGTCGCCTCCCATACATACTAAAAACTTCTTTATACATATCTCTGGAAGGATAGAAAACCTCTCGAAGTATTTTAAATTTGTTATGGAGATTTATTTTATAAGTGCCGTACTGACAATAAATTTCATTAAATGGAAAAAGGAGAGTCGCCCTTATAATCTAAAGCTCTCTTGAGGCATTTGCTACAGTAATGAGAAGTGGTATTTTATCAAGGCCAGGTTACTAAATTTGAGTTGGAAATATTAGAACCCGCCGTGGCACCTCCAAGAAGGTTACACATTCACGCGTCATATACCTGGAACCATTTTAAGGCAAACTTAGAGAGATTGATATCTTTCGTATGCCTAGCGCGCAGACGAGATTTTATAATTTCATAGTTTTAAACGGCCTAAATACCTTAACTCGCTAAAAAAATAACGAGCAATAACAAAATGGGCCCAGAAATAAAATCTAACATCATTAAATTATTTTTCATATTTGTATAAAAGCGCGGGGTGAAACCCGCGGGTAAAAGCTAGTTTATATATAAAGTAATCTACACCCATTGCCCGAAATACCTATTTTCGAAACTGACGTTTGCACAGTCAACTCGCACATGCAATCTTATCGTACCTTATTTTAAGTATTCAGTTACATCAATAATGTTTTTCGTTAGAGCCGCACAGTTGTGAAATTCTTTGCCACGAAAATTAAAATCAGAAACTAGTCTAACGCACTTCAAATTGGCTGTGTATTCTCTCTTCTCAAACTAAATCCACTGTACCATCTTATTAAAAACTTCTGTTTCCCACTTAACTATTTCTCTCTTCAAATGAAAAAATATATGAAATGTTCAAAAACTCGTCTAACAACTGATTAATATACATATATCCTTTAAGCTAACAATTTTTTATTATTATGTAATTGTTATGAATTGTTGTTATGTTATGTTATGGCAGTATAAAAGACTGCCTTATATGTGCATTTAAAAATAAATAAATAAAATAAAATAAAATGAATAAATTAAAATAAATTAAATTAAAATTAAATTAAATTATGTTAGGGAACTTCCTATTCCTCTTAAACGAAATCTATCTTTCTATAAAAGCGAGTTTTTAGTTTTTTAAACTATAATTTAATTTTACATCTTTTTAACCTTAAATTCAATTGATTTTAAAACTATTTATTATAATGAACAGAATAACACGCGAAATCAATCTTTAGAATTTTCATTCGTACCTACTGTCATCAGGTAACTTTAAAATGGAAATTTATAGCAATTACCCTTTGTACTGTCATTAAGTATGTAACTTGATAATGAAAATTGCTGATAATCGCAAAAAGCTAAGCTAAATTCGTTTTTAAAAAAGGTTAGAAAAGGTTATACGCTATGAAAATTTACGTTAAAAAGAAGCCAGTATATTCTTTAAAAACTCGATAAGTTCCGCAAAAGCGATTTTCTGTAAATAACTTAATAACTTTTTAAATCGTTCTCATCAAAACACATATATGCAGGAAAAAAGATTAGTTTACATAGTATAAGAAAAGTGCGAAAATTTGAATTTCTCTACATCAGAGTACACAAGTAGTACGCCAACAAATCGAATCGTAAAACTACGGTTTAAAGCTACTTTCTTGGTATTATTTTTTAAAAAGCTAAGAAAGTATTATCTCAAAGAAATGGACCTTTGTTTTTATTTGTTTAGGTATATGGACAGAAATTCTCACAGACTTTTTTAATACATTGCATACGCACTTAGGATTATAATTAAAGTAAAATAATAGAGAATGCTAGTTTAGGTAAAGTATAGTCCAAATAGTCTTTAGCTTTAGAAATATTAAAGCTTTTTCGTAAGCTTAGGTTCTTATTCTTGTTTCAAATTATTGTTGCTCTTCCACAATAAGTTTTTCATTAAAAACGGCCTCAAGCTCAACAAAAATTGTTGAATATAATTATTATAAGGCCATAAAATAACAAAAAAAAATAAAATAAAAAGTTACTTAAGGACGAGCACACCTAAAAGTTAAACATTCTAATAATAGAAATACCAAAACCACATGATCAAGTTTAAATAGCACTGGAATAGCTGCGCTTGATTGTAGTTGGCTTATCAAATGAAATAGTGGAAAAAAGCAACAAGAATTCACAAGGCGAACTTAGCACAGTGCGTAGGCAACTGGCTGAGTCAGTGGGATCGTCGGTTCGAAACCTACTGAAAGAAGTCTGATAAGGAAATGGGGTGATTTCCGAAATAGCTATCACTTATAAAGCTCAATAAAAATTGTTGAATATATTTTTTTTTTATATGTATTAAAGCCTGCTCTTTTGCCAAAAAATCAAGTGACTAACGATGGAAATCGATGGATAATTAAATAAGTTTTGAATGGTCAAATGAAATGAAAATATGCAATAATTGTTTGAATGAAGTAGGAGCGGAAAATAATGTTACTCATACGCCATATCGTACATGGCCGTAATCGAAATTACTCGTACATGGCGTATGAGTAACATTTTCTATGTTAAAGTTTTTTTTTTCATTCGCAATGCAAACTTAAAATGAAAATATCTTGGGATAATTACCTGATCTAGAAAAACGGTATACAGATCCGTAATCTATGGCCCAAAATTAAGTTTACGTGTCTCTGCGCTTTTTTCTGTCATTATAGCGCTCCTAAAGTGTAATAGGCAATCCAACCAAAAAATTATTTTATTGTAGCAAAATAAAAACAAGCAAGATTTCAAATATGTATGTACGTACTTTTGTATTATTTAATTGAATTCATAATTTTCATCGTCGTCCATATCTCCATTATCGTCATCACTAATACTCCATTCCGATTGATCCTTGTCTTCGACGTCAATTTCTGAAATAATTTAACCAAGTTAATACCATTCTTATTTGCCACAAATCTATGTACATGCAATAATTTGACATAATAATTACATACCTGATATTTTATTATTATTTTAAGATAGGGCGTTTTCGAAATGGCTACCGAGATAGGTCGATCTTCCACTCAGCAGTCAACATGTGGTTGGATTTCTGAGATAAGCATTGTTTCGTACAGCGCATATAATATACATATATATATATATATCGTCGTTTAAAGTACAAAACCGCGTATCAACAAAATGCAAAAACGCGTATCAGCAAAATGCAAAACCACGTATAAGAAGTTGTAGTAATTATTTTCTAGAGAGTAAAAGCACTCATATTTCAAAATGGCTCTATTTTTATAAAGCAATCGCATTTCTGGCTAGTATATTTCAGGACGAATGGATACGGATTGAGACACGAGCTTGTGTGAGCAAATCCAATTTTTGGCAGCCAATGTCAGTTGCGCGGTTTTGCAGAATGACGATACGCGGTTTTGTACTTTAAACGACGATATATATATTAGGCTGCATCACTCCCCATACAAAAAAAAAATCGGTAATGTTTTTTATTGGAATTATAAAATCTATTACATTTTAAGACGTTCACCAATATATTTCGAAAAAATATTAAGATTTAAGCCAGTTGGACCGATTTGAAAATATCTCGACAAATGGACTTTTTTATGAATAAAAATAGTTTCTTAAAGATGCTCTTTGAAAAAAATCACCCTCAAAAATTTGCATAAAAATATCAAAAAAAAAAAAAATCAAAAAAAATTTTTTTCAACGGAATCGTAATAATGAGATTTTTGATGCTGTGTTTTAACTTTCTTCAAAGATTGGTATAAGAAAAACTTGAATAACTGAACCTAAACTCTTCCGATTTAGACTTGTGAAGTATCAAGGAAAGGTATTCAAAGGATGAAAGAGAAAGGTAGGATGAACGAACATCATTCAAAGTTGAATTAAGATGTGTTGGTATTTGAAAAAAAAAAAATTGGAACACGAATGACTTTTTTTGCACATAAATAAAAAAAATGGGAAAATACCTTTCACCGAGATCCCACAAGTCTAAATCGGAATAGTTTTGGACCAGTTATTTAAGTTTTTGTTAAATCAATCTTTGAAAGAATCAAAAAAACAGCATCAAAAATTTCATTATTACGATTCCGTTGAAAAGATTTTTAAATATTTTTATGCAGATTTTTTAAGCCTAATCCGTTTTGTTATCTGAGGGGAGTTTTTCAAAAGTTCTTTAAGAAACTATTTTTATTCATAAACAAGAAAGAAAGTCTAAAGGAGCCGAACATTAAATACCCGGCGCAAGTATTAAATATATGAATTTCACCTTTCTGAAAGCTACCGCTACATGGTAAGCCGGGGTGTATAAATTTTGAGTAAATTCGAGTCCTTAAATTTCGAAATATTGAAGTTTCAAGCAGTTATCAAACTTACCGTTATATGAAAAGCGGCCTAAATTTTAGTCCGATTTCAATAATTTTCAACGCTTTGCTTTTATCTGGAAAGCGCAATAGCCATACCGAGTTTGGTAAAAATTGGTGCAACGGTTACCGAGATACATATATGTGATCATAAGTGGGCGGTACCACGCCCATTTTCCAAAATATATCATAAATGTATTTCTTCGTAAAAATTTCTTGCAAGCATCAATTTTGAATAAATTAGCTTTAATATTTACTGATTTATCGAAGATTTTGTATTTCTCTAAATTACCGTTATGTGGGATGTGGGCGTGGTTAATATCCGATTTTTAAAATTTTCGGTCATTTGGTATGCTGTGCCAAGGCCAACAGCTGTGCCAAGTTTGGAAGAAATTCGTGCAGCGGTTACCAAGATATACACATGTAACCATAAGTGGGCGTGGCTACGCCCATTTTCCAAAAATGTATAATCTTCTTATTTTTCGTCTAAAATTTATTGTAAATATTAATTTTTCTGTAGTAGTCATAAAAATACAACCGCCGTTCGGAGTCGGCGTAAAACTGTAGGTCCCTCCGCTTTGTGTGACAAGGCGCACGCTACAAATTGGAGGAGAAGCTCGGCCAAACACTAACACATGTGCAAGCGCCAATCTAAAAAAAAGTCTTCAGTAGTTGCTAAAATATCGCAGTTTTCGTATTTCTGAAAATTACCGTTATGTGGGAAGCGGGCGTGGTTACAGTCCGATTTCGCCCATTTCTAATACCAACCTACCTTGGATAAATGGAAACCTACATACCAAATTTCGTTGAGATATCTCAATTTTTGCTCGAGTTATCGTGTACACGGATGGACGGAGAGACGGACAGACAGACATGGCTTAATCGACTTCTCTATTCATTCTGAGCATTTATGTATACATTTTTCTATATCTAGCTCGATTCGTTTTGGCTGTTACAAACAACCGTTATGTGAACAAGGTTACTATATCTTTCTGCACAAGTGCGCTCGGGTATAAACACTCCATTTTCGGAGGTACTTTCAAATCGGTCCAGCTCGCTTAAATCTTAATTTTTTTCCGAAATATTTTGGTGGACGTCTTAAACTATAATAAATTTTGTGATCCCGGCGGAAAAACCGCAACTATTTTTGGTGATGCAGTCTAATATATATATATACTCGCCCTCACCCGCCTCGCTGAGTGTATGAAATTTTTGCGTGCTACATTGAGTAAAATTTATTTCAAGAAAACTCAATTCAAAAACAGGAGGTTTATAATTTGTTTAACCATCTTCAAAATATTTTCAAACTAAAACTTTCTTAAACTTCTCACTTGTCATACTTTTTCAACTCAATTGAGATTTTAAACATATAGTCACATACCCACACTCCCACTACCAACACCACACACTTCTTTACTCATTCTCTCTTTACCTCCCCTACTTATCTTCCCACACCTCTTCTTCACCTTTCCTAATTTGCTTAATTACTAACTGATCTCTTCTTTAATTACTTTCTCTAAACTAATCCCTTGCTCTTTGTTGCAGTGCAACAACAACAATTCACACTTTGACTCTCACTATTAGTTTACTAAGCTCATAATTGTTAACTTAGTTGTAAGAATTGTGTAACCATTCAATTAATTAATAAAGATACCTTCGACAAGCAAGGACTTGTTTCTGGCGCAGTCGGACGCGAACTCAATACGCAAAATCGAAAAACAAACACAAATATAAGTAAAAAGTTTTATTTTTTGCAAAAGTGTTCGGAAATTATAAATAAAGTTTATTTGTAACACGAAAAGTGTTGACAAAAGGCTTTTTTCAAGAAAAAGTTGAAATTGTGAACATTAAAAAAAAAACACAGTCCCAAATAAACAGTAAAAGGAAAAAAAACTCCAACATGCAAATGTGAAGAAGTTTAATGACTAAGTTTCAAAAAAGGCAAAATAGAGTGAAAAAATAAGCGATAAAAAGTCATATACATACATACATATATGTCTGTATGTACATAAACCTTGAAAAAGAAAACCAAAAAAAAAATAAAAAACCAAAATACTCTAAGCCGGAGGTCACCTTCAAAACAATTAGAGGTTATTTGAAGGGGAAAAGCAAAAGGCTTATATACATACATACATAAAAGCGGTACCTTAACCCAAGGAAAAAAATTACAACTGCTTCTACTCCAAACCACCAAAACAGCTAGCCGTGAGGGGAAATCAAGTGAAGCAGAAATATCATGTCATTCGTAAAAAAAAAAAAAACCACATGAAAGCATTGCACAAAACAAAGTCAGCTTACAACTTCTGCAGCATAGCAACTGAAGACCAGCACAACTTTTCAGCACATTGTCAGCAAGAAAGTTAAATTCACAACAACAACTACATACTACAATAAGGAACAGGCAATTTGATATTTGATCAATACAACAACACTACACAGAAAGACTTGCGGTAGCCGAACGAAACAACAACAAAATGGATAATTTAGATGTTAATGCAAAATTTAAACTTATTTGTACTAATCTTAATAGTATACCAACATATGATGGAAACGAAGATGCTTTATTAGGATTTTTAGAAAGAATCGATTCAATGGTGCCTATTTTAGACTCGTTTCCTGTTGATTTTAGAATTTTATTAATGGCTAACATAAAAGACAAAATTGTTGGCAACGCAAGAAGATCATTACTTACACTGGTCGACGGCCAAAATTTACCAGAGACGCCGTTATGAAATTCGTATGTAAAATCACCCCCTGATTCCGAAAATCAAGGTTATTTTTAATTTTATGGTACCGTTTTTGAGATATTTGCAATTTACCGTTTTTGCAAAAAAAAAAAAATTGGGTCCACTTAATCATATATATCTCAAGAACGAAT
>NW_023458557.1:54316139-54354965 GCF_013731165.1 Rhagoletis pomonella
AAGCCTTCGGCATAGCCGAAGACAGCGCTGCTCTTACTTGTTTTTATATAATTTTCAAATAAATAACTCCCTTAATTGAAGTTGAATTAGATTCTTTTAAAAGGCGGCAGCCCTCATCCATGAGTAGAGAATGATTTCATATATCTCCATACCAAGTTCCAGTAATCTACCAAAAATATTTCCTAAGAAATGCAGTATGAAATTTTCCGTTTGTGTGGGTGGTGCCACGGCCTCTTGCCTAATCGAGATTAAATGTATCCTATATTTTAAGTTGGGCTAAATAACATTATTGTGCAAAATTTCATGATGATCGGTTGAATACGTAGCAAACAAACAAACTAACTTTCGAAATTATAATATTAGTAAAGATAAGGATTAAATTAGATTTAAAAAAAGATCATAAGGCTCTAACATATTATTAATTAACTTATTAGATTTTTATTTTATTGCCATGAACATTTTATTCTAAATAAGTTTTTCTCAAATAGTCTCTTTTTAAAGATTTTTAGTCTTATTTTACGTTTATAGTTCTTATGAAATTTTGCAAAATATAGGCTTTGTGGCATAGCAAATAGCTTTTGGCATTAACAAATTTTGTAAGAAATTAGAATTCAGCTTGTAAAGGCCGCCGACTCCGATAAGTAACTAACAAACGCAGACATGGGCATTTTTTTGCCCGCGCAGCAGCGCTAGAGAAATGGAAAAGCAGTTTACGGGAGGAAATGAAAAGTTGCGAAAAAATAAATTATACCTCCACCCACATCATGTTTATCGCAGTACGGCTGCGGTAATAGTGTTTTTGTCCACCAAACAAAGAGCGTAAATTTTGCTCATATACACAATAAGCCATCGTTCGTAATACCCTCCGATGGGGGTGGATTTGTTCCGTTTTTTTATTAATTTTAACCAAGGCATTTTAACTTTAATTATAATTGCTCGCTGGATTAAGCCGCCTTTACACCAGTCGATTTTCTTGTAGATTTTTGTCGCTCAACCAAAATCGACCCGTGTAAATGACATCTCAACCGTAAGATGTAAGTGCTTTGGCTAGTCGATTTTCCAGTCTACGGAAATCGACCCTTGTAAAGGCAGCTTTAGCCCCTTATTTAGTCCCAGAATACAATGATACGAGGAGAAATGAATTGTTTTTTATAAAGATAAGAAATGCACATCTACTACGACTACTTGATTGTTACTCCCATTTTTCAGTCCGAACCCAGCAAAGAGTGCTCGATGAAGGTCAGCTAGTGATCAGTATTGCCAAATTAAAAAAGCACCATAACACTGAAAATAGCGCAAATTTCCCAAAAAGAACACCAAATAGGTGTTGCTGTGTTTAATGGTATATTTGCATATAAAGCTGTATGTTCAAATATTTTAAGAAATCGCGCAATCTCACTTTTAAATATTTCCAACTATGCGCAATTAATTAATCTAATAAGCAAAATGTTTTTTTATTCGTAAAAAAATTTGCAAAACTTTACTTGGTCTCTCTAGCGGCTTTATTTTCATGCAATACGCACACCCAGCTAATTAGCAGAATATTCTTTGAATTCCGTAATAGAGACTGTGTGAAAATATTGCGTTTGGATTATCTGGGAGCATATTATCCAGAGAAGCTCAGCCAAACACTAACATATGTGTAAGTCAACGGATAAAGTTTTCCGTACGTCAACATAGAATCACGTTTTTATTATAAATTTACCTTGAAAAGGGCACCAAAGAACGAAACACGCGCTTAACTAAAAAATTTTCGCGTTTAAATTCCCTAAACGCACTTAATTTATTGCGAAAGGCACAAAGTTGGCAACAGTTATAGCGATACCAAATTCGCTCATATACAAGCAGGGTTGCCACTGACGAAAAAATATATTTACCATCCACTTGAGAAAAATCTACCAAATCTGGAAAATATCTACCAATAAACTTTTTATAGTTATTTTAATAAAAACTATAGCTTTGTTATTTTTTTAACTATTTTAATTATAACTATAGATTTTTTATTTTTTTAGTTATTTCAATAGGTATTAAAATTGTTTTTAAGGAAATTTTTATTTAACTAATTAGGGGCTGTCCATATATTACGTAAGACCTTTGTGGGGGAGGGCGGGTCTAGAATTTTCTTACTTTTTCTTATATGGGTGGAGGGGGCGTCCGGTAGATTCTTACTTAATATTTTTTTTCTTGTGTTTTTCTTGTTTTCAAAACAGGCGAAAACTCCCTTACGTCATATTTGGACAGCCCCATTTTACGGTATTTGAGTTATATTATTGGCATATTCGCAGTTTCCTTCAAAGCGGAAGTGATGCAACTAAAGGCAACAACGAAACTTCATAATTTGAAAAACTTCCACTCGAGTTATTATAGACAAATACAGTGGATTAAAAAAAGCACTTGGTGATTTTTTTATTATTCGCAATGTTTTTCAAGTAAAAATTTTTTAAATTAAATTAAACTGCTTTAACTAAATCCATAAAAATTAAGGATTCAAACTATTTATGACATTTAGAAAAATTCAAAAAATTTTCGTCCAAATTTCGAATTTTTTACTCTGAATTTTTAGAACAATTTAAGATACCGAGTTTTAAAGCAAATAATACTTGAGTATAGCTCACAATGTGGTTCCCGTTGATTTTTTTTTTTTTAATTTTTTGCCACCAGTCTTTTGTGTTTTTTTTATTTAACAATTTCTATTGATAAAAAATGGCGTTGATTTAATTTTTTTTGCGAACAATTATAGTCCTTCATTACATACCTGTAAATTTTTTCTTTATATGTATTTAAATAATCATTTAAAATATTTAGGTAATCAAAAGCTCCTCGGGATTCCAGTAAAATGAGTTTTGAATGGAGCACGATATGTTCGCTTTATATCGATATACATTTATACGTATGCATGTATATAAAAAAGGATGCACAGAAATTTATAATATAAAGATAACTACGAAAAATAAATCGGTAACGAAAAGTTCAACAAAAATCTACCAAAATGAGAAAAAATTTACTTTTTTACCAACCCAAATCTTTTCTACCAATTTTGGTAACAATTTACCAAACTGGCAACCCTGTATACAAGCATGTACAGAGAGTGAGCGCCTGCTTAAAGAGCGTAAACATTACAATCGAGAGCGTAACAAAGTGAACGCAAAATCATTCAAACCCCTGCAAAAAATTGTACGAATTATCTCAAAAGAGAGTATTCCTAGATTACCCTCAATCGGGTACAGTTGGGTTTTAATTAGTCCCAACTAGTCTCATACGGGTACTAATGGAGGCCAATTAGACTCATCCCTTATGCGTATAATTGGAGATCAATTAGTCCCCAACTCATCTCTAACGGGTACTATTAACGATTTAATGATATGTACGCACTTAGCCAATGAAATTTCATTTGCGGCGTTGGCACACAGAGAGAGTATTCGCCTAACAAAACTGGACACCTCGGTTCGAATCTCAGCTGTGGCTTAAATTTTTATTTTTATTGTTTAAAAGAAACTAGTCATTTTTTATACCCGTTCGGGTATAAAGGTGAACAATTAGTCTCTTCATAGGACATGCTCGAACAAAAGCGATCAGTTCATTCCATATAAAGAGATCAAAAGTGGTAATAGTCGCATGCTCCTTTGCGATTGCTGCCAGAGTTATCCCGGAGTAGTCCCACTTTTTGCAGGGAAGCGAACAGTTCATTCTATATAAAGAGATCAAAAGTGGTATTAGTCGCATGTTCCTTTGCGATTGCTCCCGGAGTCATCCCGGATTAGTCGCATTTTTTGCAGGGTACTTTCAGCTCGCGTTTACTTGTGGTAGTGATCACCGCTGCTCATATACAGTGTTGCCAGAACTTTTTGGACCAACCGGTTAAATTGGCAAAAAAACCGGCTAAAAACGGCTAAACTGTTTAAACTAAATTTCACATGTTTTATTTAAATAAATCATGAGTAGAAAGACTAGTTTTTGGAGAGAAGTTGCAAATTCAAGCTGGAAAACCTTTCGCCAGCAAGAATTTGCAATTAGGAAAAACATATGATTGTGACACATGGTTGCATTTTTTGTCCACGATAATTTGAATAAACAGGTTCGTCAAATTTAAATATTTACAAACGTGAGCGATTTTAAAATGAAAAATTTAAGTAAATACTTGTTTACTTAATTAATTTGGTGAATTCCAGTGATTTGAAACGTACTCGAAATGCAGTCTCGACCAGAGTCGATATAGGAAACCCGACAGTTACTACGACAAAGAAATTGAAACGTATGTTGAAGAAAGTCGGACTAACAAGAATTATACATGTAGATCCTGTTTTTTGCTCCCCTGAAAGAATTTTAAAAATTCTATACAAATTTCTTTTGTTTGAAATGCAACCGACACTAGCTGGCAGGAAAACTTGCAAGTTCCTGCAAATTTGCGTTCGTGCAGAAATTCGCGTTCGTACAGAAATTTGCATGTTTCTGTACTTGAGAGAGAATTTGGGAGAATTTTTTCTTACTACATATCTAATATTTTGAGTGATAATTTTCACTGGATTTTCGACGAACAAGCCTGTTGTCTTCCCAGAGAGTTTTGCTTTAGATAGAAATTTGTGCTCGTTTACTTTCATTTTGACCCATTTCGGTGTTGGTTCTTTTAATTCAAGTTGGCCTTCGGTTTTGGAAATTTAAATAAGTTGTCAGCAAACAAGTGTGTTTAAAAAAATCCAGTGAAACAATTTTATATTTTCTAAGTTTTCGAATAAAACTTCAGGCTAGTAGCCATTTCTAACAGATTTTGGATCGCTTAGTCAAAAATGGAAACATATGTATATATTTGAATTTTAAGAAAACAAGGTAAATAGTAAAATCGGATAAAAACGGATAATGTTTTTTTACAAAATGGCTAACAAATCGGCAAAAAAGCCCATACGGGCAAAAGTGCCCATGTCTGAACAAACGTATAATTTTTATCAGTTTCCTCATGCTCGCACCTACGGCTTTTAATGTGCCTGGCAAGATGAAAGAACTATCGAAACGGTCTAGCAAGTGAGGAAACATCTTTTGACAGTTCCCCAAGTGGCATATATAATAAAATAATGTAAAACAAATATTTTTTTGAACAAGCTTTTATTTAACATGTACAACAAAAAAAGAATAAAATAAAGTAGTGTAACAAAAGATTTTTTAGCAAGAAAATTTTGTAAAAACTGCAGTAAAACTAATAAAATAAAATAAGTTAAGCTTTCGTTAAAGTTACTAAAAGCCAAATAGTGAAAGGAGTTACTCAAACTATAATGAAAACTACTTACAATTTGTACTGATTTACTTCGTTTTTAAAAAAGTTTGTCGCGCTAGAAGCGAACCCGCATTTATATACATACATACATATTCACCGACAAGCTTTTTTAACAACGTAATAAATCAGTACAAATTGTTAGTAAAAAATCTTTTGTTACACTACTTCATGTTATTTTTTTTATTGTACATGTTAAATGAAAACTTGTTTAAAAAATATATATATTTTTTTTACATTATTTTAATTTGAAGTTTTTAGTTTTATTTTATATAATCAGGACATAACATTTGTATTAAAGGCTGACTCTCCATTTATGAGCATAGTATATTTGATATTACGCAGCTTATATCTTTTCGATCATCTGTTTAGGCTGAGCAAAACACGTTGAGTTCAGGTAGCGAAAAAATTGTACGATGGAAAAAATGGCGGAAAGTTGGCGACTGTTGAACTGAGCGGAACACTCGACTGTGTGTTTCTCGGACAAACAGTCAACGGTTAGAAAATAGCTATGTATGTCTTATGAACGCACCCAATGTGTCACGAATTAGGAGCATAATCAGAAACAAATCGGTGTCTTATTTATTTAACTTAAGTGTTTAGCTCAAGTACAAACCACACACCCGGTAGGTGCTCTGCAGAAATTCCTATAGAAATATCACAAGGTTAACAGCTGATTAAACTAATTACCGGTATATTATCTTACCAAAGAATTCACATAGAATCTATCATGCCAGTGCCTAAAATTATACTACTTATTTGCGCCGGCAAATTACGCTCTGCTATCACTAGCAGTACTGAAAACGCTGAAAGAGGCTGTTAAGCGAAGATCACACGATTTGTACATTTGTATGGATTTGTACATTTTGGCAGACACAGAGTGGTGTTGTTTAGAAATTTAAGTTCAGCTCAATAAAAGAATTTCCGAACAACACCACTCTGTACCTGCCAAAATGTACAAATCGAGTGATCCCTGCTTAAGATGAAGACAAACATAGGAAACTGCGGAAACGTTAAAATTTAATGCTAACATAAGTGCATAGTATACATTTTGGTTTATGTTTGTTCTGTATGTGGATATTTTTGTAAATTATTTGGAAATTTATACACACTTATATCGAGCCCTAACCGCCAAAATAAAGTAAGCGACATTTTTTTAAAAATTTTCTTTTTGATGCAGAAATATTCCTAGAGCATCTAGACACATTTCTGCATCAAAAACAAATTTTTGAAAAAAATGTCGCTTACGTTATTTTGGCGGTTAGGGTCGATATAAGAAAATCATATCTGCTTTCGAACGAAGTAGTATTTGTATCTAGTATTGCAAGAATATATAGCATTCTGCGGAAACATATGTATTTAAGTGAACTACATATGTACATATCGTCGATGTTTTTGCAAAACCGCCAATCGACCAGTTGCAAAACCGCCTATATCGTCATTGTGACAAAAATGAGATTTGGTAACCTTGAACTCCAGGCAACCAATATTTTTTCCAGAAGAATCGTAAAATCGTTATTAAAACAACAGATCTGTAAAAAAATAGCTAGAGAAAATACTGTCTATCAAGGCATTGCCTTCAAATAAAAACCCCTCTCCTCTAAAATTTGAGTGCCGTAAGATACATAGGCGGTTTTGCAATTGGTCGATGGGCGGTTTTGCAAAAACATCGACGATATGTATATCCGTACATATGTACATATGTGCGCTCTTAAATAAGATGAATGCACAGAAAATTAAAATTTTTGTAACGTTGCTAGAGCACTTTTTAGATTTGTGTCTTTAACACCAAATTATTTGATTAACAAATTTTTACGTAGAACACGGAAACCGAATATCAAACGCACTACATAGAGTTTCACGCTGTTAAACGACAACAATTCATTAAGGGCCGCTCAATATCCGCTTAACACAAACCGGCGGTAAAATGTCGATAATGACGTTTAACTGACAGGTAGTGATAACCAGGCATTGAAAAAACGGCCCTAGGGGCCGGTTTCTTCCTCCCTGGTTAACACTAACTCCCGGTTAAACATCGTTATCGACGTTCTGACTTCTAAAAGGGGATTAGTGTTAACCAGAGATAGAGAAACCGGCCCTAAAGCATTTTCATCTAAGCTAATCCTTTTGACCACTACGGTGTGTTAATTATACACTATTATTTTCCGTTTACCTTTAAAATCCCATGGCACACGACTATGTAGCTTATCGCCTTAACAGTATTCGGAAGAAACACTAACTGAACTTTTTTCGCCTGCGGGATATTAGAAGTATGTACGCGATAATGTGTCGACCAGGGCTGTTGCGAATATTCGCATTCCCAACCGCGGAGCTTCCGAATTAATTTTAACATTCGCATTCGCAAAAGCTCCGCATTGTTTATTGCGAATGACAAAATGACAAATTATAGCCAATAATTTTTGCCTGTGGAGATGTTAAAACTGTCCCCCTACGTCACCCTTCGTTTGCAATTTAATGACAAAGAGTAACTTCCTTCAATAGGTATTTCCAGCGGAAATGTCCAATGTCTAGGTACGTATAAAGAGAATCGACTATTTTCTCATTAAAAGATAACCTTTAATTAGGTAAGAATTATGTAACTATCGAATATTATTTGTTAGAGGTATGTTGAAAAAACTGGATTCATCGCTAGTTTCAGCTACCGAAACAGTTAAAACTTTTATTAATAAAATCGCTCTTTAACAATTATTTTTTTACTTTTATTGCATTACTCCTTAAATAACCGTTATTTCCGTTTTTTATTTTATAAATCCAAATTAACAATTATTTTATTTATTTATTTAAATAATTTGAAAACAACAGTAATATTTGATTTTTAAATTATATGTCTTAGATAACAGTTATCGAAGAATTTTTTTTATAAATGTCATAAATAAAATTCAGTCACTAACCTTTATTTTTTAAATCATACATAAGTCGTAGTAAACTTTTGTTTCCCAACACCTTCTTAACTGCGAAAAATGTGAATGACTTTTATACGAATGACTTAAGAAATAAAAGTCGGTGCCTGATTTATATTGATGACTTTTAAAACTGAAAGTCACTGATTGATTTTTAGTGATGACTTTTATAAATAATAGTCTTCAATAACTGTTATCTAAGACATATTAAATAAAAATGAAAAATAATTGTTATTTTGCATCTATAATATAAAAATCAAAACTAATTGTAATTTTTTTTTAATTTTACATACAAATTGCAAATAAAAATTTATTTTCAAATTTGAGTCTCGGTGAAAAAAGAAATTCGTTGGTATGTATCACTTAGTTGTAGAACATATCCTTCATAGTGAATTTTTCCATGACAGTTTTCATCAATAACTGTTCTGCTTGGTCCTGGCTAGTTTTTTTCTACTTTTTCTTAGATAAAAGTAATATTTTGTTTTCATAAAACGGCTTATTATGGTTAAGTTCCGTGTTTTATTTTATTACTTAGTAGAAAAACCACATCACACTACTGAACCCGCATGGCGTTAAAACGCCCAAAATTTAATTCCAAAAACTCAGAGTTATAAGAGGTCCGAGTGCCATATTTCATCAAAACCGTGCATTTTAATCAAATTTACAATCACCCTATACCGATAAAAAAAGTTCTTAATTAAAAAAATAAAACTTTATCATACATCTACAGGCTAAGGTCTCTAATTTAGCCTCTCATTTTTGAAATTCCTTTTCAAAAGTATTCTCAAACTAAAATCTTCTTAAATCTTTTTGGTCTTACATTGTGATACACATGTATTTCAATAAACTGATGAACTAATTCAATTTGATTGCTCGAACAAATGGCAACTCTCTTAAGTGAAGGTCAGAAATAAATCCCTCTCAAACCCATTTCGATTTATACCCATTTTAATAATTCATCCAACTTACAGAATAATTATTTCGTTTGACTACGGTATTTTTACATTTCATATACTTTTTGAATTAGTTAATTGAGTTAGACCTTTCAAGCAGGTGGCAGCCCTCTCCAAAAGTACTTTAAAGCTTAATCATCCTTTGCCGGACACTGCGATACCTATTTTAATTAACTGATGAATTAAGTGGAGTTTTAATTTTCAAACGTGAGGCAACCCCGTTAAATGCAGTTCAGAAATGAAAATTTTTCAAACCCCCTTCGATTGATACCCACATTTTAATTATTCATTTAACTTATAAATTGATTTGATTTAACTTTTTAAACAAGTAGCCCTCTTCCAACACCTCAAAAATATTATTGGCGTTAAAACCAAAGATTTGTCAACACTTTCGTTTGACATCCATATTTTGATATTTCTAAAACTTGTGTATAAGTAAACTAAATTCGACATTTCAAGCAGGTGGCAACCCTCTTAAAAATATTTTGAGACTACTACTTTCTAAAACCCCTTTCGTTTGGCATCTTTTATCTAATATGATTTTTTAAATAGGTAGCAACCCTCCTATAGTTCTTCTAAGAAACAAAGCTTTTCAAAACCGTTTCGATTGATACCCAGTTTGTAATAATTGTTTTTTTTTTTTTTTAATAATTTGGATATAATTTTTTAAAAGGTGGCAACTCTATTTGAAAAAGTAAGCCTCATTTTGGAAAATCGAACGAACGGTGCGGAAAATTCGAGCTCAGCTTATAAAAAAAAAAAACTAATTACAAGCTATTCACAGGTGAACCTTTTCATGAGGTCACCCGGGAACTAAGCAGATCTGAGACCTTCATCGTCTGTGATTCCAATAATTAAAATTATTTTAAAAAACGGGGTGCCTTTTTAACAAACAGAATTTTCTTCGAAATTTTCATTCATAGAAAATAACAATTTATTTGCCATATCCACCTATTTAGAACTTCGCTATAAGCACACATTTTTCAAACCAGTCACAGAAGAAAGGATTAAAAATGGATTAGAAAACAAAAACCGGAATTCTTAAACAACCAAAAGAAGGAGAATGAGGAATTCTTTGGAAAACAACGGTGTTTAAACAACGATCCTACCATGATGCTAGATTGTGAAGATGAAAGTCAGGAGGATACATTCGACATTTGCAGCCCCGATGCAATTATCAAAAAAGAATTATTGCACCGCGATAAAAAAAAAATAAATAAAACTGAAAGTCCTCTCAACTGGTGCAGCGTCAATCGAAAAGAATTTATACTTTTGTCAAGATTCAAGTTTTTCAAGTTTGTCGCCTCGAGTTATTTAGTGACGCATGTTTGATTTACGACCCTTTAAGAAACAGACTGTAACCCGAAAAGGCAGCAACATTACATTTTAGCAAATACAATGTTCCAATTATTAAACACAATAACATTATTAAAAACCTTTTTTAATTTACCTCTTTAATTTACCTAATTTACCCACATAAATTATTTCTTAAAAATACTTAACATCCGCATTCGCATCCGCATCCGCGGATATCTAAAATTCCACATTCGCAACATCCCTAGTGTCCACTAAGGTAAGTACCGATACGATATTCAATATATCAATATCGTTGTTCAACATATCGGATAATTTATAGCGATATCAGGTGTTGCGATATGCTACCGATACAATATTTTGTTTCGATATTTAAAAAATCTGAAACTTTTCTTTACGTTCTCTAGGCTTCTGAACTGAAAATAAAATTGTTACAAATATACGTGGTGCGCAAAAAAAATTTATCTTTATTAACCATTGCATTTTCGATATTTCCGATATTCAATATATCGATATTATTTTTGTACATATATTGGTATTGGTTATTGTGAATTTAGAATATCGCGATACCGATATACCGAATTTTCATTGCTTCCCTAGTGTCGATATATAAAACGTTCAATAAATTCAAGAATAAAATTATTAGTTGCTTCTAATAAAAAAACGCATACATACATATTTATGTATGAATAAGCGGGTAATCCATTGGAATGGTTTACTTACGATTTAACTAATGGCTCGCATTCTAAATTAAGTGGCACGCATGCGCACCGACAAAGCAAAAAAACCTCTCACTTAAACAACTATTAATCTAATCCTCGCACCGACACTAACAGCGGCAGCTGTGCTTAATGCCAGTTTAGCAAGTGTAAATAACTTAAAATTTTGATAGAATTTTGCAACAAGCTATGTACTTAAACTTACTGTATATAACTAAGTAATGTGCAAATAATCTTTATTGATTTTAAAGTAGATTCTTAACCGTAGCCATGTTGAAGTAAGCATTTGCATTTACATAGTTTTAGTGCTGCGGTTTTAATGCCTAAGTTTCTAGCACGTATTTTCTGTTTTTTTATACCTTTCATGAGCATGAAATGGTATTATAACTTTGGTCCGATGTTTGTAAGTACCAGAACAAAAAGAGATAGACCCATTAAAATGTATACTTATATGATCAGAACGTCGAGCTGAGTTGATTTAGCCATGTCCGTCTGTCCGTCTGTCCGTCTGTCTGTCTGTTTGTATGCAATCTAGTCTCTCAGTTTTCGAGATATCCGTATCAAATTTGGTAGGTGGGTGTATTTTTATAATGTATTAATCATTTGTCGGAACCGGCAGAATCGGACCACTATAACATATAGCTCCCATACAACTGATTGTTCAGATATGAGATTTTTCGTTATAACTTCTACTTGCACCCATTATTAACAGAATACTTACAGTGAAAATTACAAAGATCGGGTCACTATAACCTATAGCTCCCATACAACTGATTGTTCAGATATAAAATTATTCGTTATAACTCCTCCATTTATATAGCTAGGAACATGAAATTCCGCACTATTTTCAATAATTATCACCAGAAAACTTACAGTGAAAATTAAAAAGATCGGGTAACTATAACCTATAGCTCCCATACAACTGATTGTTCAGATATGAGATTTTTCGTTATAATTCATCCATTTATGTAGCTAGGACCATGAAATTTCGCGCTGTTTTCACTCATTATCAACAGAAGACTTACAGCGAAAATAACAAAGATCGGGTCACTATAACCTGCAGACCCCATACAACTGATTGTTCAGATATGAGGTCTTTTATCATAACTCCTCCATTTATGCAGCTAGGAACATGAAACTTCGCACCATTTTCTGTCATTATTAACAGAATACTTACAGCGAAAATAACAAGGATCGGATGACTACAACATATATCTTCCATACATCTGATTGTTCAGATATGGGATTTTACTGTAAAACTTCTTTATTTGAACAGCTAAAACCGATAAATTTCGTAAGATATTTTATAAATAATAATACAAAATCTACTGAGAAAATCATCAAAATCTATGCTGTATAAGCTTTATCTCCTATAGCACTGATTGTTCAGATACCAGTTTTTGCCATATATCTCCTTTATGTGGGAAACTAAACCCAATAAATTGTGTTACCGGTTTACATACCGATCACATAGCAGTGAAAATCACTTAGATTGGTGCCATATAAAGTATATCTTCCATACCTCTGATTGTTTAGATACGATTTTTTTATATAAGTATGTAACTCCTCTATCAATGTATGCACATGTATTCAAAAGCAGTAATCTGTCAAAGTAAAATTTTCAGATGTTCATGAAAGGTATGAAGCCTTCGGCATAGCCGAAGACAGCGCTGCTCTTACTTGTTTTTTTTATTAATTTTGGCTCTTGACATTTCTCGAACCAATGATTATATGTACATAAGTATGTTTAGCGGGCAGCAAAGCTGGTTTCTCTCATCATTTTCCAGGTAAAATAAAGCGAATATAACAAATGCTTTGCATAATTTGATTTTTAAGTTTCAGAGAGGGTTAATTACAGTATTGCGAATATACATACATTTGTTGTTATGTACATACATAGAAATTATATTTGCTGCCCCGATTTTTATTCAATATCTGCCAACTTTTTAATGCGCTCCAAAATTCTGAGACAGAGAAGTGTTGAAGCTGTCTTTTCAATTGGCGTTTGAGAATTAAATCATGAAAAGGAATGTGGCTTAACAAAGGTGTAGGCATAGTAGGCGTGAATAGCCAATGCGTGATTGCGTCCAGTAATACCAGATTGTGGTTAATTTCCCTATTTGAGGGATATTTTGCAACAAAAATTACTAAATTCAAGAATATTCGACACTCTTACGTAACTAATCGTTCTGACGATCTGATGTGGAGTAAAATTATGTATAAGCATTAAAAATTATAAGGACAATTTTGAAGTTTTTCTTACGTTAACCAATTCAACCGCTGAGTAAGAAAGAATCTTTTCAATTGTAACTGGTGTTTAATGTAAAGAGCGGAACAAATTATCTGATGAAATGTTAAATATTACATGTATGTATGTGCTTCAATTTTAAAGTGACCAAAAATCATATTCGCTTACACAATGCAAATAACTTGTAACAGTGATAGTTTTAAGTATTGCCAGTGATAATTTTAAGAATTGCCAGTAACAATAAAAAACTCAAATATTTGTATGTACAGTATCAGTCATATCTATAGCACGCCATTTCAAAGTGATATTGTGTGCCACTTATGTTAATTTATTTATTTTTAAGAATTTTCAATTAAAATATAGTTCTTTCTCTAACAAAACCCATATAAACCCAAGTTTAACAATTTCTAGAAAACTACAAAAAAGTGCAATAAATTTTCATCTAAATTTCAAACTTTTTTCTCGGAAGTGTTAGAATTTTTCTGAACACACAGTTTTATAGCCCAATCAATTTTAGTCTGATAATGTGCAAGTTTCAAGTGGCTAAAAGCTACCGTTGATTTTTTAGAATTTTTTTCGCCAAAGGTGTTGCGGTTTTCTTCCATATGCAAATAAATTGAGTTTATTCATTATATGGAAGCAGGGGCTAAAAAACTGTGTACCCAAAAAAATTCTAACACTTCCGAGAAAAAAGTTTGAAATTTAGGTGAAAATTTGTTGCACTTTTTTGTAGTTTTCTACAAATTGTTAAACTTGGGTTTATATGGGTTTTGTTAGAGAAAGAACTATATTTTAAATGAAAATTCTTAAAAATAAATAAATAAACATAAGTGGCACACAATATCACTTTAAAATGGCGTGCTATAGATATGACCGATACTGTATATACATTAGACTGCATCACCAAAAAACGTTGCGGTTTTTCCACCGGGATTAGAAAATTTATTATATTTTAAGACGTCCACCAAAATATTAAGCTTTTAGCGAGCTGGACCGATTTGAAAATACCTCCAAAAATTAAGTTTTTTATGAATGAAAATAGTTTCTTAAAGAACTTTTTGATAAAAGTCCCCTCAGATGACAAATTAGATTAAGCTTAAAAAATCTGCATAAAAATATTTAAAAATATTTTCAACGGAACCGTAAGAATGAGATTTTTGATGCTGTTTTTTTTACTTTTTTCAAAGATTGGTTTACGAAAAACTTGAATAACTGCGCCAAAAATGTTCTGATGTAGGCATATGGGATCTCAGTAGAAAGGTATTTTCACACTGTTTTTATTTTTTGCCAAAAAAACGACATTCGTGTCCCTTCTTGTTTTTTCGAATACCAACATAACTTAATTCAACTTTGAATGACGTTCGTTCATCCTACCTTTCTCTTCCATCCTTTGAATGAGTTTATTAGCAAAGAAATAAAAAGGGTGAGAAAATACCTTTGAATACCAATGACACCTCTTAAGTCTAAATTGGAAGAGTTTAGGTTCAGTTATTCTAGTTTTTCCCATACCAATCTTTGAAAAAAGTTACAAAAACAGCATCAAAAATCTCATCATTACGATTCCGTTCAAACTTTTGTTTAAATTTTTCTTTAATATTTTTTAGCAAAAATTTTAAGCTTAAACCGTTTGGTCATTTGGGGGGATTTTTTTAAAAAAAATCTTTAAGAAACTATTTTTATTCATGAAAAACTCCATTTTTGGAGGTATTTTCAAATCGGTCCAGCTCACTTAAATCTTAAGATTTTATAATTCCAATGGAAAAATAGTTTGTGTTGTTATGGGGTTGTTTGTACTAAATTGCACAGTTATTGCGCTAAAATCAAATCATTTTGCTATTTTGCTCATGCCTGTGTAAAATAATTTGTGTTGCGTATGGCGACAACTGCGCAATTTTTAGTCTTGTTTTGGCGTCCAGATCGTGCAGCGTAGAAAAAGAAATTTGTTTTCTTAATATTTTTTTTTTTGCGTTTTAAAGCTGAAGCTATCAAAATATACAACGCACATTCATATTTCTTGCACATATTTACTTGAGCAACGTTTCTCCAAAATAAGGGTTGCGCAATTTTATTGTGTGGTAATTTTCACAGTATTGACTTGCACAAGTCTCAGGTTGCGCAATGCTTTTGTGTGCTTTAGGGGTATATATGTAAGTTTGTTTTTCGTTATGCAAATGAGCATACAGATTCTCGGTTTCTGTTAAAGCAAGTAATATTAATTTTTTTTATATCTGTGGATTTAATTATAAAATTTTATTCATTATTTGTTTACCAACTAAAAGTTTAAAACATATTCGTTGTGTTTGATTTTGATACTTTTTCTGCTTGGCAACTGATACTTCTTTTCAAGCTCGCTGCAACGCTGAAATATTTTGTATCCCAAAAATGTAATATTCATTTATCTATTGCAAGAAATATATATATTTTTTTATTTTATTGTACAACTACATTAATATATATTTTAGCTTGAAATAATATCACTAAAGACAAGGTATTTTTTGATAGAAGAGAATCAGTATAAAAACAAATAAAGAAAAAAACAAAAAAAAATGTTTAGTTTCAAGTAATGTTTTTGACACAGCTTCAAGGTTTATTTTTTTGTTTAAAGTCACAATGTATCCAGGTTAAGCATTTTTTCATTAAAGAGAATCAGCATAAAAAAATATACGAAAATAAAATATTTTTAAACAAAGAAATATATGAAAAAATATTTTTAAAGTACAAAACAAAACATTAAATATATAAACATACATACTATAACCGTGTACATATGTACATACAATAGATTTGCATTTGCTAATTCACGTCAACTATTCCATGCAAATTTTAATTTCAGTGACCAATAAATTTGAAGAGATATCATAGTTTTCATTATTAGTCATTTTATTGCAACTTTATGCCTAGTTAAGAATGAAAATTTAATTTTAGCTGAAAATACGATTTTTTAGACCGAAGAAGCAAAACCGTGTAATGTCACATAACTACTCTTCAAAATAGATTGAATATAATTAAATGTCTCAGCAGCCTTAAGTTAGAAAGTAATACAAATACGCTAATAAAAATAGTTAGAGCGACAATTTTGTCAAAAATAGATTATGGCTTGCCAATTTTCGGATCAACTTCAAATAATAACTTGTCAAAGATTTCATCCATATACCACTCAGCAGCTCGTCTTTCCCTAGGAGCCTTCCGTACAACCCCAATCATCAATATACTGACCGAAGCCGGACTACCTCAACTAAAGGAGCGCATCTCTTACCTTTCAAGGTGTTTACTTTCAAAACTTTGGTACTCAGACGGTTCACCCCTGAAACTTATAATAAAAAACAAAGTTAAACGAAAACGTCAACCAAAAACTATATCAGCTCTGCAAAATTTGCTACATTTCGCCAAAGAACTGAACATTACTCCAAACTTCAGGGCTTCGTTCAGATCGCGTTCACCCCCTTGGCTACTTCAATACACTTACAACTCACAAAGCACAAAAAGGAGAACACCCCTCCCAGCGTCTTCATACAAGAATTTTTAAATATCTGTGAATCTCTCACGAACTGGCAAATTTTATATACCGATACATCGAAGGAGAATAAAGTTGTTGGTTACAGTGTTGTTGACAACGATTCCACCATACTGCTGGGATTACTACCTCCCCAGGCCTCTGTTTTTACCGCGGAGGCATCAGCCATTCTCCACGCTAGCCGCATAACCAAAGACGGGCGTGCTAAATACATAATCTGCTCGGACTCCCTATCATCACTTCAATCAGTTTTAAATGTGAATGAGTCCAACCCAATAATATCCGAAATAAGGGACATTCTAATATCAAACCCACACACCATCAAGTACTCTGGGTGCCTAGCCATATTGGGATACAGGGCAACACTCTTGCGGATAATGCACCTAAAATGACAAATAGATCACCACTTAAATTAACCAATCTACTATGCAAAAATGACATCAGAAGGGCAGTTTTCAACCACCACTTGAAGTCTTCAAATCTTTACTGGGAAACTTACAGCAACAGATACAAAACAATAAACCCTGGTCGGTCAGCACCTAGTTTTCCCGTTGAACTACCAAGAAGACACACCGTTATATATACACGGCTTCGTCTTGGGCACACGCGTATAACACATAAATATCTATTCGACAAATCTCCACCACCTACGTGCCCCTATTGCAATACCTACGACCTTACAGTAAGCGATATAATAAAAAATTGCCCCGAACTTGAAAGTATTCGCCAAGAAATAAGTAATAACGATTTGGAACAAACACTGAGAACTGTAAATACTACTAACATAAAAAACCTTATCAAATTCATATATAAACTAAATATCTAATTTGTGTCTATATCTAATAAGTGTGATACTATATTTACCTATGTACTACTTGTAGATATGTAAGTTGTAGACAATTATCATTAATTTTATTTTGAAAGCCGATGGCCTTTGTCGCTAGTGCTTATTCACATTGTTTAGGTTTAATTCATTATCCTGTACAATAAATATAATAATAATAATACTCTTTTCCCTAAGTTTGTACGATATATCGTAGTCTGGCATCACTGACTGCGTCACGAAAAAGTAGCCAGTTCAGGGCATTGCTTGGTTCGCTACCATAATTTTTGCTTGAAGGCTTGGTTACGCGTGCAGCTGTTTTTTAACTTTTTTTCTTGACTTGCCAGACAACTAGTTAGCGCTTGTTAACTGTCAATTGCTAGGTTACTTTACAGTTTACTTTGCGAATTATTGGGCTAGTTGCATTTATTTGTATGTGTGTAATTGACCTTGTCAATTACAAAGCAAAAGTTGAACCATGTTACAAGTGGACAGAAAAACAAACACAAATGAAATAGAGATTAGGTACAAAAACAAAGTCATTCACACGACGACAAGTGCCACTGCTGGCTAGTGTTGTTCCGATACTGTCATGTACTCGATACCTGTACTCTTTAAAAATATCGAAGAAAAGTATCGATGCTACAAATGTATCGGAGAGAATTACTCGATACTTACTCGTATCGAACTCATTACAGCATTCCGTAGAACTAATATAATAATTTCAGAAAATATTATATATGCAAATTCAAAGGGCCTGTGCATATTTATACGCATTTGAATATATTTATTAAACAAGTTTGTTAAGTTTAATAAGAAAGTTACGTTATCTGCCGCCGCGACAATGCTACATCATGGGAAGAAAAAAATAAACAGTTCGAGTACTTTCCGATCGAAACTTACCAAAAGAGCAGCCATAAGTTTAAACCAGTACTTTTGGCCAAAACCTACCGAAAGAGTGGACGTAAATCTTGCAAAACGTAAAAATTTTACTAGTACGGGAACGCAGTCTTGACAGTTTCTTCATTTCTGTATGCAATTTCAATTATTAAGGCGTTGTCAAAGTCCGATTCTCCAACTTATTTTATTTGCTTCATGCACGTTAAGGTTGGGTACAACTTAAGGTCTGAACGTGTTGCCAAAAATACTATAGCACTTTATATCACAACCAAAATTCTGAATAGGTGGAAAAACAAGTAAATACTCTAACCGCGTACTCGATACCCAACTAAGTACTTGTGGGAAAGATTGGACTACAAAAAGTACTCAGTACTTTAAGAAAGTATCGAGTATTTACTCGTAGTTACTTGTATCGGAACAACACTACTGCTGGCACTTTGATTGCTCTACATTTGCAAGTCAATATGGGTGAAGCAGAATAACTAAAAAAAACTCTACGCATGTGCAAAACAATCACATAAAATCGTTGCATTTAAAACCAATACATTTAAAAGCGAAGTACTTTAATGATACACTATACTAAATAGACATTTTACCACGCAGCAGAAAAATGTGTTAATGAATTTAATAACAAAAGACAAAAAATCCTCGTAGGAAATACCTAAGCGGGCCATAAATTCGAAAGTATGACTAGATTAGAATTAATAGATTTGAGAATATTTTTTAATTTTTTTTTCCTTTACATAGTAACAAGTTAATATGTAAAGTCTAAAATTAGCAGCACTAGCATCATAGGCCATCGGCTGATTTGAGAATAAATTCGGTTTGCAGACAACCCGGCTTCGGCGCTGTGCAATAGGTGGTCCAAAAAAATTAAAGTCGGAATTTTGATGCTCTCACCCCAAGGATTGTTCTATATCGAAAAAAGTATACCCCTATTTTTTATTTTCAAATCAAAAAACATTTAGAGGTGCTCAAAGCGCTCAAAGTTTTCCACGTATTTTTTATCAAATAAAACACCTCTTTGAGGTAAAATTTTCGAGTGACGAAAGCTGAACTAGAAACACAAAATTTATGATATCAATTTCGTGACGAAAATTATACGCATTTTTTAACTGCCTTGGAAACGTAGGGAAAATCTTTTTTATTCATACGAATCGTTGCATAAGTTCTGCAGTAGCTTAACACTTGCACTTTATTATACTCATTATTTAATGGGTTACAAAATTCCATACTCAAAAAAAATTCTAAACAAAATTTTATTTTTTTTTAACTTGTAATGTACTAATTTTACTCAACTTCGGTGTAAAACAAAATTCATAACTCAAATTATTGTAGAGTGCACCCCATAACATTATACTTAAATATTGCGCAATACTCAGAGCTACCATTGTGATTTTTTCCAATTTTTTTTTTGAAATGGTATATTTTCAAAAACTAATTTTTTTTATCAAAAAATTTGTATGTGGCAAATTTTTCAAGAAAAAAATTAAAAAATATTTTTTTTCGTAGGGAATTTTGATGTGTGTATGTGTGATTTTATCGATAAAAACGTTTTAATTGCGTATGCATGTTCACTTTGAGCAAATTGTGACAACTGGTTGGGGAAATCTTCGGTAGATTGGGCAAATCGCTAATTGGGCCCAATTGGGCCAAAATTAGAGCCCAATTGGGAATAACTTTTGGCTCTGATCGGGCAACCTCAAAAAATTTCCAGCAAGGAAATTTTGTCATAATGGGCAACAATTTTTGTGCGCTCAACTGGCACGAAAATCTGCTAGCATCATATAAGTGCATTTTCAGAAAAAAAATCATAACTCGAAAATGACGAATTTTAGCATATTGCTACTCGTACTGAAAATAGTTTATACTATTCCCCAATAGACAAAAAAGTTTGAGAGAAAAAAAAGATGTGGCAATTTGAAACAAAACAATTTGAAAAAAAAAATTTTTTTTGTTTATAAACAATAATTAATTATTAATAAACAATTACTGATGTTTAGTTCACTAGATCGATTCAGTAGATCAATATCTGCAATTTAAAAAAAAAATCGTTAAAATCCTTGCTTTTTTGCGGCAGTTATAAACGATTTCATCAAAAGTTGCTATTAAGAGAGGAAAAAAGAAGCGTTCGTACCCAAAAAGAAAAAAATTCATTATTCGAAAAATTCGCATTTCTGAGCAAAAAGAAAAAATACGTGTCTCCTTAAATTGTTCAAGCAACCATCCCTGTGAGTTTTATCGCAAACTTAAATTCACTTTCCGCCGGCCTGGGTGATTTGAGATGGAATGAGCCGTATAATTTTCGTCACGAAATTGATATCATAAATTTTGTGTTTCTAGTTCAGCTTTCGTCACTCGAAAATTTTACCTCAAAGAGGTGTTTTATTTGATAAAAATAAAATAAGATTTTCCGTACGTTTCAAAGGCAGTTAAAAAATGCGTATCATTATCGTCACGAAATTGATATCATTCATTTTGTATTTCAATCAATTATTTTGGGGTAGTAAATTTAAAATCGACCAAAATACAAACAATAATCTAAATGTTTTATTTTTTTCTAATAAACTGCTAAAAATATTATCTAAATCTAAATTATGTATTCAAATCGATGTGTCCATTGAAACACATAATTTTTCGAATACGAAATAAAGCGAAAAAGAATGATCATATCCTTTGTATTCGAAAAAATTAAAAATTAACAAGTAAGAAAGTCTAAGTTCGGGCGGAGCCGAACATTAAATACCCGGCGCAAGTATTAAATATATGTTTTCCACCTTTCCGAAAGCTACCGCTACATGATAAGCGGGTGTATAAATTTTAAGTAAACTAGCATCCTTAAATTTCGAAATATTGAAATTTAAAGCATTTCTGAAATTAACCGTTATATGAAAAGCAGTCGTAATTTTAGTCCGATTTCAACAATTTTCAACGGGTTGCTTTTATGTGGCAAGCACAATAACCATACCGAGTTTGGTACAAATTGCTAGAACGGTTAACGAGATACATAGATGTGATCATAAGTGGCGGTGCCACGCCCATTTTGCAAAATTTTATCATAAACGTATTTCCTGGTAAACAATTGTTGCAACCCAGAATTTTGAATAAATTAGCTTTAATATTTACTGATTTATCGAGGATTTCGTATTTCTCGAAATTACCGTTATATGGGATGTGGGCGTGGTTATTTTCCGATTTTGAAAATTTTCGGCCATTTGGTATGCTGTACCAGGGTCAACAACTGTGCTAAGTTTGGAAGAAATTGGTGCAGCGGTTACCAAGATATACACATGTAACTATAAGTGGGCGTGGCTACGCCCATTTTCCAAAAATTTTTAATATTCTTATTTTTCGTCTAAAAGTTATTCTAAATGTCAATTTTGAGTGAATTATCTTTAGTAGTTACTAAACTATCGCAGTTTTCGTATTTCTGAAAATTACCGTTATATGGGAGGTAGGCTTGGTTATTGTCCGATTTCGCCCATTTTCAATAAAATCCGTCCTACGCCCAAAAGAAGTGCATGTACCAAGTTTCGTTAAGATATCTCAATTTTTACGCGAGTAATCGTGTGCATAGACGAACGGACGGACGGACGGACGGACAGTCAGTCACCGCTTAATCAATTTCTCTTTTCATTCTGATCATTTATGTATACATTTGTCTATATCTATCTCGATTCGTTTTGCCTGTTACAAACAACCGTTATGTGAACAAAGTTATAATGCCCTTGTGCACAAGTGCGCTCGGGTATAAAAATATAAGAAATGATGAAAACTTATCAACTTGGTACCAACTTTGGATACAATAAACAACTATATTCTTCTGATAGTCTCGTAGTTTATTTTTGTTAAGATTCCTACCGGGTGTGGGGCGCACACATGTGCTCTTTTTAAGAAGTTTTACTTCTATCACGTGTACGATGTTGCACTCGTGCTACTAAACTAATGCTTTTTTCTCAAGTAGTTTTGCTCAGTGGCAATTTATACATATGTATGTAAGTAGTAGCGGCACATAGGGTGAACTAAATGCATTCATACATACATATTTATGTACAACTATAGGTAATATTGTACGCGTCTTCCCAGGTAGGTTAAGTGCTCTAAAATACTTTCTGGACACATTCTGCAAGACCTTTTCAACGATATCTCAAACATGTCGATTCGACGTCTGGATAAAAACTTCCAATTCTCGTGTATATATAAAATAAGCGAGTCATTTCAGCATGCTACTGTGCACGGTGGGCAGGAAGCGAAGATAGGTTGCATAAAAATGTCGACAAAATCTGAAAGCAGGGTTGTATTTGTTGATATCTTAAGGTTAAGAATCCGCTTAAATTGAAATCCTAGCTGCTCCTGTTTTAAAGATATCCACATTTTATATACTTCTGATAGGATATATTTGGAAGGCGTACTTCTCGATAATTAGAGCATATTTATACGAAAAGAAATCTCATACAAATCTGTTCCCCTTTTTTAACTCACTAAAACGGATCAAATCAATGTGAAACATTTTCATTTTTTCCTACCGAAAGAATAATTGATCGAGATTTATTGGGCGCTACCGGTATACAACTTAGGTAAAACACCACAATTACCTTTTTCTGTAGCGTGAACTTTCTCATTACAAACACTTTCAATATCGCAATATATGTATGTATGTATACAATATTGTATGCTATATAATACGGTAGTAATTTTTTATTAAAGGTTTGTTGCTATAAGCAAGTAGCGCAGGCTAGTCGCACTGCGCTTGTGCAAGAAATAAAAATGCTCTAACTTGGGCCAACGTTACTCCGCATAGTAAGTAAATAAATTCAAAGCTTGTATGAGATTTATTTTGGTATTTATGTACTCTTCTGTCAGGAAATAATGACTATTGTACATCCAGAACACAAATGCGATCATAAAGAAAATCGCATGAAAGTATGCGCTTTTTGTGTAGGGCTGCCAGACGTCCCGGTTTTCCCGGACATGTCCCGGTTTTAGACTATTTGTCCCGGTCCAACCTTAAAATGTCCCGGGTTTCATTTAAGTGTCCCGGTTTTCGATTTGATTGCACAAATTTTGCTTAAAAATGACTACGCTGAGAGAAAAAGGCGTTGTAATATTAAGAAAAATTTTATGAATTTACTGGGGGAAATAACGCATAGTAAACATGAATATGTTTTATTTGATTATCGTTTTGAAATGTTCGTACTTAAAAACAATACTTTCATACCACGCACACGTGGTGTTGAATCAAACTGAACATTTGAGTGCACATTTACATGTCTGGCTGTAGCTGAGTGCACGAAGATGCTTGCCACAATTTGCTAATTTCCAGAGCGTCAGGGTTCAAATCCCATTACAGACAGCATGGAATTTAAATAAATTTTTTTTAACTTAATTATGAAAAAGCATCCGTTAAGTGCAAAGCGCTTCATTTTAATATTGGCGTATTTCAATTGAATATTTCTATACTAAATACTAAAATTTGTATACTTAAATTATTACGAGTTGGGTTGGTGCTCTTTCATATGCGATTTTTTTTTTAAATGTAGCACGTTTTGCATAAGCAATAGTTGATGATTAATATAAGTATGTACCTAAATACGTTAAAATGACATGCACAGAGTTTTACAATTATAGCAAAAACCAGAAGTTTTGAAACAAGCTCACAGCAACGAAACAAATGACTGATATTTTAATGTTACCTTGTATTTGTTTTTTTTTTTCGTGAAACCTAGATTACTTATAAGTACCGTGCCGTACAAAATTATTGGCTCGGAGACACTTTCATCTGATCACAATTTCTAATCAGATCTTTTAGAAAAATGTTTAAAATGTAGCTTTTGAGCCAATTAGTAAAGTGCAAGTCTGAAGTTACCAGAAAATTTCGTTGATTTTTTGCAATTATTTATTTTTTGCTTACAGTGTCTTCCACATACAAAAAAATGTCGAACATAGTTTGTATGGAAGAAACTCTCAGTAAAAACAATACCAAATATATTGCCTCGTTCAAAGCCATGAGCAAAATCGTGAATACATGGTTTTCCGCAAAACAAGCGGATCTTAGTAATTTTGATAAAAATCTTAACGAACTCCGCACAGCTTTGAAAAGTACTGGAATTTCTCAAACTGTCAAAATCCATTTTATCCTTAAACATTTAAAGCAATCTATTTCATTCTTGAATAACGATGGTTTAGGATTATGGTCCGAGCAGGCCGGGAAGTCAGTTCATAGGGAATTCATTAAATTCTGGGATAGATTCAAAATAAATATGATTGATAAACCAACTTTTGTGAGTCGCCTGAAGAAAACTGTAATGACATTTTCATTCCAGCATATATAAAAACTTAACTAAATAATAAAATATTTAAATACTAAAATGCGTGACTATATTATATGGTAAGCCAACAAAAAAAATAAAAGGAAACAAAAAACAAATATAAAAAAATAAAGCAAGAAAAAAATATAAAAAAATAAAACCAAAAAAACCAAAAAAAGAACAAAGAGGTGCAAAGTAAGTTGCCTCTACGTGGTGCGCCTTGGAAACGATTGAAACCGGCTAAAAACTTACATAAACTTATATTTTCACATAATATATATACACACATTTACTCACACATACATTGTTGAATATTTAATTCACAAGGATGTTTTTCTCTTTCGCAAAAGTCGGTCCTATCATAACTATGTAAAATGTGGATATCTTTAAAACAGGAGCAGCTAGGATTTCAATTCAAAGGGATTCTTAACCTAAAAATATCAACAAATACAACCCTGCTTTCAGTTTTTGTCGACATTTTTATACAACCTATCTTTGCTTCCTGCCCACCGTGTGTGGCTGCTTTCGCCACTCGCGCGAGTTTAATACTCAAGTCAGGAAAGTTATAAAAAAAAATGTTTTTATATTTTTCTGAGCAAGAGCTCTTTATTTGAATTCGTATAATCTCGAACTCCTTACATGTTTATGCTTACATCTATTTATACCATTTCTACTACTGATGATAAATGGGGTTTGTTATTGGTTTAGTGATTAAATTTGTTATTGAAGGTTGTTTACAATGTTATCATATTCTTTTGTTACTTATGAGACAAACATGTTATAGTTTATCAGTAGATTGTTTACGTGTTTTCGTGTTATCATATTCTTTTGTTACTTATGAGACAAACATGTTTATTTGTACATTATAGTTTATGTATATATGTAATGTATGTGACCAGGCATGTTAGCTATGTATGTAGTGTATGTATTAACGTCGTTACCTCTCCCCGGTGTTAAAAATGAAATGTCCTCATTTCGAAGGGCTTAGGTTTTGACATCTTTGTAATTCGGTTAGGTAAGCTAATTCGAAGTTTCTTCGACGTTTGGTGCTTAATTGTAGTTGTCGATATGTATGTAATCTTATAATTAAGTATATAAGTAGAATTAGTATAATTATTATTATGGTTAAATATAAAGTAAATTTCCAAGGATTTTCTTCAATTGGAATCACTAATTTATACATTTATTGTATATTGGTAAATTTATAATCTGATTCGGAGTTTAAAATTTTCAATATATTAACTTTTTCGTTTTGATGGGCATGTATTACATTTTTTATTTCCTGTTTATGGTTAATATAAGTTTTATTATCAATAGTTGTATTAAAATTGAATTGGATTAAATGTGGACCGTTTACTTTGAGTCCGTTCCATATGTGTTCATAGTCTATAATAATGTTACCATTATCTAATATTTGTAAGGGAATGTTATTTTCTTGGATAATATTACAGTGAGCACTTTGTTTTAATAATAAAGGAATAGTACAATTATCCTTTGGTTCTTTTTTACAAATATGTGTGCCTACATAGTTTTTACATTTTGATAAGTTGTTGAATGTATTATTACATAAAGCTATTTTGTTGTTAAGTTGATATTTTCCATATTTAAAGGCTAATGGGGTTAGATTATACATTTTACATTTATTTCTTATTACAGGATATTTGTAGATTGTTATAATAGCATCATGAAAGGTACATATGTGGATATCAGAATATTCTAGTATATTTATTATTGGAATATCATATACTTCGTTTTTTGTTACTTCTTCTACATCTCTGATATTAAGTGTTCCAGAGAAGAAATTTCCTGTTTTTGCGAAGTTAATGGTATTTGTAATAGTTAATAGTTCACTGTATATTTCCGTAAGTATTGAATTATCAAAAATAGATTGTGGATCTAGGGTTGCTAAGATTTTTTCAAATCGAGAATTTATTGTCCTTTGTTGATTATTATTTTCGAGAAGTTGATTAAGTCCTGTTTTAATTTCAACTAGATCATCGTGATCTGGTATTCCTGTAACAAATTTTAATACTGAGCCTAAAAAATTAAGGGCGCGTTTGGCACGATACTCGGATGGTATTAACTGTGTCTTCAGAGTTTCTATTTTATCAATTATTATATTTTTTCCTTCAGTTTGAATTGAATCATATCTAGTTCTCACTATTTTTTCATATGGAGCTAATATTATAGATAGATTCGATACATGGTAAAGATAGGATGAAGTCTCATAAATATACACGGAATCTAGTTCAGTGAGTACGTATTTCTTACCAGTCAAATCGGTGATTTCATCGCATAACCCGCAGGTTATTATTATTAAATTTAAGAATCCTGTTTGTTGCATGGTATGCAATTTTTTCTTATGCTATCTTTGTGTATTATTTTCCCCCTAGTTGTTAGGATTGTGTCCCCACGATCTTCTTTCACCTTATGCTTATTATATTTTGTAGCGAGTTTGTTACGGCGATCGGTTCGGCTGTAAATTAGGTCACCTGGTTTGTAAGTTATGCTTTTCCTGTTCTTATTGTGATGTTGGAGTAGTTTTGCTTGTTTATCTTCAAGTGTGTCTTTGATATCAGGGTATTTATCACGATTAAAGAACACGTCTTCGGGCTTATATCCTGTGGAGGAGTGAATTGTCCTGTTGTATTGGCGAACTGCGTTGAATAATTCGACGGCGGGAGCTGTTTTATTTTCTGCAGCTAAGGTTTGACAGAGTTCGTACACTGTGTAATCGTTCAACTTGAGCGTTTGATGTTGAATGATGTACAGGCGTGACGGAGTGCGTTATTTGTAGCCGGTTGTACAAAAATTTCGCTATGTGTCCGTTAAATGTACTCTCGTTATCAGTCATGAGATATTTAGCATTTGGGTAAACTTGCGTGAGTACTTCTTCTATGTATTCGTGACAGTTTGTTTTTGTGTTTAGTTTTCGTAGGAAACAATATTTGGAGTATCTATCTATGGAGCTAAGATACTGCATGTTATTGATATGGAATATGTCCATCTGTATGTATTCTCCTACTCGTGTTGGTATTGGGGTTTTTCCTATAGGTTGTTTGTTTGGTTGTCTTTCATATTTGTGCTGTAAACATATTTCACAATCTACTGCTTCATTTCTGCACCTCTCTTTAATGTTGGGCCAGTAGTGGGTCAACAATATTTCTTGTGTGTTATTTTTGTAATTTCTATGTGCACGTTTATGTGTCTGTTTGACGATTTCACTTTGCTCATTTAAGGAAGTTACGTCAATTAGCTGATTTTGGGCTAGTACCAGGGTGCAATTTGGGAATGTGGAAGTTATTTCTTTTTTTAAGTGAAATAGTATTTCTTCGTCTATTTTTATCGCATTAGTGAGTTATGGTTTAATTACATTTTTTAATTTGGAGGGCAAATCTGGAGTATCTTTAAAAAATATTGTGTATCTAGATTGACCAGGAAATGTTGTTTGATTAAGGATTTCGTTTCTTTCATTATCTTGTAAAATAATTATTTGATTTTTAAAAGAGTTTAGTGGTTGTTTAACTTTTTTCATAATTTCATTTGGAGAGCTTTGTTGTGAATGGTCTGAACAATCTGTTGTGTTGTTGACTTGTTGTCGGGAAAGTGCGTCTGCAACAACGTTCTGGTGTCCAGGTTTATAAACTAGTTTGGCACCGTATTCTTCAATTAGATTTTTCCAACGTTTTAGCTTTGCATTTGGGTTTTTTTCGGAAATCGAAAAAATTAAGGATTGGTGATCTGTGTAAATTGTTAGGTTTGCTACACCGTACAAATAGTTTCTAAGTTTTTGTAAAGACCAAACGATTGCTAGTAACTCTTTCTCATTTGTACTATAGTTTTGCTCTGTTTCATTTAGTGTGCGTGAGATGAATGCGATTGGGTGGCGATTTTGAGATAAGACTGCTCCGATGGCAAAATTGCTAGCATCAGTTGTTAAGCTAAATGGTTTAGAGAAATCTGGTTGGAAAAGTTCAACTTGTTCTTGTAAAGCGTTTTTTATTTTTTCCATGGCTTCTACTGCTGCTGCGTCTAAGCGTATTGATACTTTGGCACTTTGATTTTTAGTTACAATTCCTAATTCTCCTTTCAAATGAATTGTTAAGGGTTTCGTGATTTTAGCAAAATCTTTTATAAACTTCCAATAGTAACTAGCAAGTCCTAAGAAAGATCTCAATTCTTTTAAATTTTTTGGTTGTGGGTAGTTCTTTATAGTTTCAACTTTTTTTTGGATCTACGGTAATTCTATTGTGTTTTATAATATGTCCTAGGTATTCTACTGAGTCTTGGAAAAAATGTGACTTTTCGTCAGAAATTCTCATGTTAGCATTGCGAAGTGCATTAATTATAATCCGTATGTGTTCCATATGTTCTTCTGCTGTAGATGAATAAATTAACACATCATCAATATAAACATACGCAAACTTTCCAATATATTATCTTAATATGTCATCAACGCATCGTTGAAAGATTGAGGGTGCATTCTTTAATCCGAATGGCATTCTGATAAATTCATACTTCGCGCCGTTGACAGAGAATGCTGTCTTTTCTCGATCAGATTCTTTAATTAGTATCTGATGAAACCCTGATTCTAAATCTAGTGTGGAAAAAATCTTTGCTTTTCCTAGGTTTTGTATTGTCATATTAACATCTGGAATTAGATATCTGTCAGTAATCGTATGAGAATTAATCTTTTGAAAGTCAACAACCATTCTTCGCTTGGGCTTGCCTTGGTCATCGGTGCCCTTTTTTGGAACAGTCCATATAGGTGAGTTATATGGGCTCTTGCTTGGCTGTATTATACCGTTATTTAAAAGTTTCTCAATTTCTTTCCTGTCAAAGTCGTGATCAGACATGGGATATGGATATTTTTTTGTCCATATGGGATTAAGTTCATCGACTTGATCTTTAAATTTTTTATTGTTAATAGTATAATTAATCTTGGTTTCTACTTTTAGGGCCTTTTTTCTTTGATATTTTAAACTATAATCAAATAAACTGATTTCCGCCTTTATTTGGCGTAGTCCCTGTTCTCCGAGTATCATGTCAAAGTCGTTTAATTCTTTAATTTCATAGAAAGTTAAATGATGTCCGTACATCGTTATTATTTTTTTAGAATTCATAATTGAGTGACCATGTAAGGTTTTGGTTTTAAATGGTTTTATTTTTATCGATTTTCCTATATTGCAATTTATATTTATGTAATTGTTAGTGGAGCCAGTGTCAACTAATAAGGTAACGGGCGTGCCGGTTAGGCCGCATTTTGTTTGTAAGCAAGGCAGCCCGTTTATTCGCCTAAAAAAGTACTGCCTGCTTCGAATTGTTCTTCGTAATTTGAAAAATCTACTGACTCTAGATCTTCTCTATTTACTTGATTTATTCTTTGTGACTTATTTTGTGGAGTAGTTACGTTATTATGACTGAATGTCCTATCTCTCTTATATATATTGTTAGGTATATTATTATTGTGACTTACGGCATTATTGCGTCTACTTGTTGGGACATATTGTCTAGAGTGGTCCACGTCCATTGGAATAGGTGCAGGTTGTCTTTGTTGATTGAAGAAGCTTCTTTGTTGATGGTCTCCTCGTTGCTGGTAGTCGTTTCTTTGAATTCTGATGTTTGGCTTATAGTACCTCTCTTCACGATGTGGTTGTGAGTAGGTGCTCCGATTTTGCCTATGATGCTGGAATCTGGGTTGTACGTTCTGTGTTTCGAATTCTTCATTTACGTTATCGTGTGATATGGTACTGGCTGTCGCGTATGCTGATTCCAAATTTGTTGGATTATGGCTATACAGTGTACCGCTGGTATATTTTGAATTTAGGCCAAGGATGAACGTTCTTACTGCCTCTTGGTTGGCGTAAGTTTTCATACCTTCGTTGTTGTCATCACTGGACATTTCGATTTTGGCTAAGGCTAAATTAAGTGCCTTAGATACTTCACCGTGGAATTCTGCGAGAGTTTTTCTTCCTTGTGAGATTTTTTTCATTTGGTCCAGGAGGACATATAGTGGGCGTTGGTCAGCATAAGTATAGTCAAGTCGGTTGATGATTGAATAAAAATTTAATTTGGTGTCGTGATTTGTTAATATATTCGCAGCTGGTCCTGTAATCTTTGTTCGTATGATTCCCAGGGCGCTGTAATATTTTGGATGGTATTGGAAGTTCTTTATCGCTTCCATGAAGGTCCAAACTTGTGATCTCCATGATCGGTATTGCTCTTTATCTCCATCGAATTTTGGTAGAGATTTGAACAATTCAAGGTCTATATCCCTTGGGTCGCTGATGTTAAGTTTGACTTCGTCGTGTAGTACCACTTCGTGTGGAGCGTTTTGTTGCTCTAGCCGAGCTACTCTCTCTGTGAAGTCCGCCTGTTGTTGTTGGATCTGATTTACCAATGCAGCCATGTTTGCGTGTAGTTGAGCTAGTTGTTCCTCCATTTTTATTGGGTTTTCTAGTTTCTGTTGTCGTCGTAAGTTTTTGTTTTTTTTATTGTTTTTAATTTACGTAAGGTATCCAGTTTCACCTTTGTGTTTCACTTTTTTGATTCACTTTTCGATTCACTTGTTTTGAATCCTGTGTTGTTTGTGTTTATATTAATTATTTAAGCACTTTTTTCAAATATGTAGTGCTGGAAGTCTTACTTCCCGTGGGATTTTATATTTTTCCTTATCCTTTGTAACATTACAGGATTAGAAAATGGCTTTTAAGACCGGTTGAGCCACCAGTTTAATACTCAAGTCAGGAAAGTTATAAAAAAAATAGTTTTATATTTTTTTGAGCAAGAGCTCTTTATTTGAATTCGTATAATCTCGAACTCCTTACATGTTTATGCTTACATCTATTTATACCATTTCTACTACTGATGATAAATGGTGTCTGTTATTGGTTTAGTGATTAAATTTGTTATTGAAGGTTGTTTACAATGTTATCATATTCTTTTGTTACTTATGAGACAAACATGTTATAGTATATCAGTAGGTTGTTTACGTGTTTTCGTGTTATCATATTCTTTTGTTACTTATGAGACAAACATGTTTATTTGTACATTATAGTTTATGTATATATGTAATGTATGTGACCAGGCATGTTAGCTATGTATGTAGTGTATGTATAACCGTCGTTAACTCGCGCACTGCCGTTCGCTGTGATGGGGAAAAAAACACTTTTAGTAGAAATGGAATAGACTTCAGTAAAATCAATATTTTTTGATCAGAAAACTTTGGTTCTCTTCAGGAGACTTTCAATAATAATACGCAATTGTTGGTTTAACTATTTTTTAGTACTAACGATTTTTTATTGGTCCCTTCATTGCATTTTTCGGGGGTTTTCTGGGTTCTTGGTGAACCTATAATTTATAGTTACTATGAAAAAATGGCTAAATAAACAATTGGGAATTATTACTGAGAATCTTCTGCAGAGAAACAAAGCTTTCCGATTGAAAAACATTGATTTTTAAAAATTCTATATTATTTCTGCGAAAATGCGTTTTTTTCCATATAAAATACATGGGAAGCTTTGAGCCCTTTGAGCGACCTCTAAATATATTTTGACTTTAAAATAAAAAAGGCATACAATTTTTTCGGTATAAACAATCCTATAAAACTGTATACCTAAAAAAAAATCTAACAGTTCTGAGAAAGAAATTTGAAATTTGGGTGAAAATTTGTTAATTTTTTTTGTAGTTTTCTACAAAGTTTTAAACTTGGGTTTATATGGGCTTCTTAAAAATTAAAAAATAAAGATAAGTGGCAAACAATGTCTCTTTGAAATGACGTGCTATAGTTAGATATGACCGATACCGTTTATTCCGATTCGTGCTGATTGTTTCTGACTATAAATTAAAGAAAATAAACATATGGCCCAAATCGCAGACTGTTACAATTTTTTTTACATTTTGGCTCACAGTGCTTTTCAAATACCGCGGAAAATCGCTAAAATACAACTTTCATAGAGTTTTTCTCCTTGCATCTGAAAGCATAAGTATGTGGATAAATAATATTTAATATCTACCTAAAATATATAGTATTTCCTGTTGTTTAGGAGTTATGAACATTTCAACAGAGGACTCTTACATTACAATTTTTGGAAGTACTTTAAAGGCTGCTTTATATTATCGAAAAAGTCTGCCCTCCTTATATAATGTTTTCCAAAGTTGGTACACAGTTTCTTAGCTAAGTTCTTTATTGAACAAATAAAATTAATTTTGTGGATAATATTTGCGAAAAATAGTTGGACTGTTATGTTACAGAAAAAAACTGTTACGTTACCTGTGTAATATAGGTGTAGATTATAATTAGGTTCTTAAATGGCTTGTAGTCTGTTTTATGCAAATTCAGTAGACTTGCGATTTGACATATAATCAAAAGAAATTAAGAACATGATAATTATGAATACAGATTTGAAAGTTTCCGTTGCTGCGCAGCTGTCGAACTCGAGCTCGAGCTTACAACTGCGACAAGATATTGGGGTTTAGTACACGAAAAACGGCTTTAATTTCCACTTTTGTTTGCTCTATACGATTTAGTACTATTCTTACCCTTCAAAATGCACCTTCGAGAGGTGCTTTACGATTTTTCCTTCAGAAACTATGGCCATTGGATAATGACGTAATGAGCTAGAAAGCATATGCTTGGTTTGGCGATGTTAGATTCGAGGACACGGCCGTAACTCTTGAAGGTTTAAATATGCTATCAGAGCTGCAAAACGCTCAGCCTGCGAAACTTTTTGTCAAACGATATAAAGCAACTCGGAGGCAAACCGATTACGCAAGATCCTTTCGAAGAACCAAAGCGTGCATAGCCACTTGCGTAAAGGGAATGATGAGTGGACGAGTAGCAGATCCGAAACGCTTGAGCTTCTCATGCAGACGCACTTTCCTGATTGTTCCAACAACAGAGGATCGAACAATTCACAGATCACTGCCTCAGATGGGGAAACTACATGATGGGAACATGAAGGAAGCTATTTGAAACTTCTCACTCTGGAAGTCACCTGGTCTCGATAGTATCCTACCCATCGATCTTAAGGAAACAATGGTTATTCGAAAACTAAAAGCTAAAAGCGGTCATCAGCCTTGCCTATGTACTACAAAGATAGATGCAAGTAAAAGTTGTATTTATCCCCAAAGCGGGTAAATCTTCGCACATCGAACCCAATGAGTTCAGACCAATAAGCCTCTCGTTCTTCCTACTGAAGTCACTAAAGCGCATATTGCACGCACAAATTAGGGAAATAGTTGGTCCAAAGCCCTCTTCTTCCCAATATGAATACACCAAAGGAAAGGGGTGGATACAGCTCTACACAGCCTTGTCTTTGACATTGAAAACCATTTGCATTACAAAGAATATGCTCTATCTGTCTGCTTGGACATTGAAGGTGATTTCAATAATATCATTCCGGATGCAGTCATCTCACCGCTCCAGGAACTTGGTCTTTGCAACACGCTGATAGCGTTTGTCAACAATCTCCTCCTCAGAGGTCAGGTCATAAACTTAGAACTATGAGACGCCTCCGTGAAAAAGTACGCCGTAAGGGGAACCCCCAGGGAGGTGTACTCTCACATTTACTATGGAACATTGCCGTTGACAATTTGTTGAAAGAAATAACAACCCACTATCCAAAACATAAGAAAAAGGCAACAATCGTCAATGCAAGACATTGGCGATTCGCCGATTTATTGCCGTAGTGAGAAATCGGCAACATTATGTCTTTTATGACATTTTAGGAACATGTTTTCAAAACTTCCCAAACTGATGAACTTCGCTTCAGCAGGGTTCTTCAAACACCTTTAATTTATGCCCAAGACAGGGTTAAAAAAATAAGAAGCCCCATAGCGACGAAAATAGTTAATTTTTTTTACCAATTATAAGTTTGTGTTTAAAAACAAATTAAATATTAAAAAACAATACAATTGTTGCAAGAAATTATTATTCAAATATCACGTTTTAGAGCGACTGGTAATAAGAAATTGATACGATGGCGATATTGCCGGCAATAAATTTGTTGCTGAGGGCGACAAGTTTTCTTATTTCGGGCAGCAAAAATTGTCTGGTGGGAAGAAACGGCGGCAGAGTGGTAGCGTACGCCGATGATGTTGACATTACGGCTTCAGGAAATGGACGACATTGAACGACTGGCTACTCTAGTGATAACAGAAGTCATGAAGACAACAGCAACCAAAGCGCTCAACACGCTAGTAGCTTTTCTCCCGACGGATCTATACGCAAAAAAGATGGCATGTAGTACCGACATTAGGCTCAACGCGGCCACTGTAAAATTCTGAACGATTACCTTTCACCCACCCGCACTTCCAAGGCCATGTCAATGGACACAGTCAGTAAAAGCGGACCCGTTCTTGTTTACACGGAGGGATCGAAGCTCGAAAAAAGAGTTGGTGGTAAGGTCTATTCGGAACAGTTAGGGATATCGTTCAGCTTCCGCCTCCCTGATTACTGCAGTGTTTTTATACAAACTATTGAAGTGTTATGGCCGTTAATTTATCTATTAACGATTTAACTATACTTCAAAATAGATAAGTTTACAGCCCGAAATATGCTTAATGTGTTAAAAGGCCTATGGATGATACCATCATGCTGGCGCCTTCAAGTGTTGGCACCAGCCGATTGACCGTGTATGTTCTTGTGGTGTGATGCCGGTACAATCGACATCGAAAACGATTTGAAAATTTTATGATTGTACCAGCATGCTGGTGCCACGAATGGTGAAGTTAGCTCTTTTTTAAGTATTTTACTGAAAATTTCTTGCATTACATGTATGGCGACCATATTTACCACGGTAAAATAAAGGACATTTTCTTTACACAATTTTGGAATGCATACATACAACTGGTATGATCCAAAAACCTTATCCATATCGTAATTTAAATCAAATATTTAACAGTTAATTATATTATTTAATTGTACAAGTTCACTTCTTGAAAGGGCTGTAACCGGATTTTAACCGATTCCGAAAAATGAAACCAAACCCTCATCAAGGCCTTCGTCACCCTTTGCTGCCAAAATGCGTTTATCATAATTCGTACTATACGACGAAGCCAGCGGGGTTTTATTGTTATTTTTAAGTGGAACTGGAAACTCTCTCAGCGTGCAACATGATCCAGGACACAACTCCCCAGTGTTTTTGAGAACATTGAATTTTACTCAGTGTTTTAATTTTTCTAGGAAAATTTATAAATATTAGTTATTTTTTTCACTAATGTAAATTTCCCCTATCAGTATTAGCAGTGAGGGTTTTCATTATATTTTATAAAGGACATTTTTATTTTCTCATATTCTCTGTTTAAAAATTGACCTCTGAGAAATCCAGAGCTCATTTAAAGTATGAACGAAAAATTTATAGAAGTTGCCAATGCAATATGGCGAATGGAACCGATCTGTCGGATTGCCAAAAAACTCTGGCCTGCCAAGAACGCCCCACGCACCAAGTCTCTGCTTAATCTAAGGAGGCAGGACATTCTTATTGTGACTGGAGTTCCCACCGGACATTGTCTGATGGATTACACGCCGCAACCTGGAACGACTACTGCAGAAGCTGCATGGATGAAGACGTAGAGGAAACCATCCCATCTTCTCTGCAATTGGCCGTCTCTTTCAAAACGGAGAGCAAAAGCTGTTGTGAGCTATTTCTTCGACGATCTCGATGACCTCTTGCTAAGCACCAAGTGGTTTACAGGGGAACACGGATAATTAAAAAACCATCATGCGGTATCACAAAGGACAATGAGTTTAAGTGAGTCCTACTTTGGACTGCCGCCCAACCTAACTCTTGAATGACAAATCGCATAGCACCATTCGATAGTGCATTTTGAAGGATAATAACAGCACTAGAAAAATACATGAAATAATTCCAATAGATTTTTATTATTTAATCAGAAAATATTTATCTTCTTTTAGCTTCTTATTTCGCTTCTTTTGGGCTCGTTCCTTTTTGAAAAAAAAAAATAATTCTCGGGTTTATTTTTATTTTTATACGTACTTTTTATTTTCTGAGCCCATTTGAGTTAGAAAGAATATAAATTTTAACTATAAGTCAATAGCAAGTTGAATAGCTTACAATGTTGCTTCCAAAATGAGCCTTGGTGTATACTGGGGTAAAACGGGGGTATACTTTTTTCGGTATAGAACACTCCTAGGGGGTGAGAGCATAAAAATTCCGAATTTATGTTTTCACATACACTTTTGGACCACCCTTGTGTACAGTGTACACTCTTGTTGAAATGAATAACACTTTCTTTATGAACTATATTTTATTTATATTCCAAAATATTGTTAAAAACAAGTACTCTGGCGTTTTATAGTATTATGTGTTACTTGTATTCATAATTTTGCTTTGAACAAAAATGTACTGCAAAGTACAGATTTTTTTAGCTTGAAAAAGTCTAACGTACTGATTTCGCGCATAAAAAATCTGGCAACCATAGTAATTACCCACCTTTATAAATTTCAGGTGGGTAGTACTACACACCATACCCACGTCTTCCGCCGCCCGTGACTCTACATACATAATTGCCTACATTATTTTTCCATGAACTGTACACACATATTTGTTTTTGAAGTGAAACTTCTTTAGCTGCGGTTGGTTGGTTGGGAGTAAATTGGCAAATTCTTTTCTTATCGATATTTATCGATTTTGTTATCCATATTTATCGATCTTGTTGTCGATTCTGTTATCGACATTTTTCGATTTCGTTATCAATATTTATCGATTTTGTTATCGATATTTTTATAGATTTTGTTATCGATATTTACCGGTTTTTTATCGATATTTATCGATTTTGGAATCGATTTTGTCATCGATATTTATCGATTTTGTTATCGATATTTATCGATTTTGTTCTCAATATATTGCTATTTTGTTATCGATATTCATAGTCTTTGTTATCGATATTTATCGATTTTATTATCGATATTTATCGATTTTTTTCGATTTTGTTATCGATATTTATCGTTTTTGTTATCGATATTTACCAATTTTGTTATCGATATTTATTGGTTTTGTTATCGATATTTATCGCTTTATAGATTTTGTTACTGGATGTTTTTACCGATTTTGTTATCGATATTTTTATCGATTTAGTTATGGATATTTTTATCGATTTTGTTATGGATATTTTATCGATATTTTTATCGAGTTTCTAATAGATTTTGCTACCAATATTATTATCAATTTTGCTATCGAATTTTTATCGAATTTTTCATCGATTTTGTTATCGATAGATTGTAAAGATAAAAATGAAGATAAAGTAAAACAGAATAACATAAATGCAATTAGAAAATGACAAAGATAGCCCCCATGCAACTGATTGTTCAGATATGAGTTATTTTAGTATAACTCCTCCATTTATGCAGATAGGAACATAAAGTGTCGCACGATTTTCACCCATTATCAAAAGAATACTTACATTGAAAATGGCGAAGATTGGGTTGCTATAACCTATATCTCCATACAACCTATACCTCCTCAGATATGAGCTTTTTTGTTATAACTTCTCAATTTATGCAGTTAGAAACCTGAAATTTCGCACTATTTTCACTCATTATCAACAGAAAGTGTACAGTAAAATGAATAAAGGACGGGTCACTATAACCTATTTATTTCCTTCATACAACTGATTGTTCAGATATGGGGTTTTACTGTAAAACTCCATTATATGGACAGCTAAAACCGACAAATTTCGTAAGCTATTTTATATATACTAGTGTTCGCCCAGCGGTTGAAATTCAACCGCTAAAATTAAGGATAGTTTATGTGAGTTGAGTTGAGCTGAAATAAAATTTGTTGGAATGGGTTAAGTGGAGGGGAGTTTAGCTTAGTACTTAGCATAACATAACATAGAATA
>NW_023458557.1:54374965-54406095 GCF_013731165.1 Rhagoletis pomonella
AACGAGGAAAGCCACATATTGAAACATATTTCAACAAAAAATGTTAATTCATTACCATAGAAAAAGCCTTGCGTCAGATATATGCATTTCTTTAGTATTAAATTATAAAAAAATATATAAATAGAGGTCGATCGTTATTTCTGTTTAAAAGCTACTTTCTTTCATATGATACGGTGCCTTCAAAAAAGGGATTGCAAAATTTTCATGTTGCGTATTTATATATAGATAGATGTTACTTAAATGAAAAGAAATCCCTCCACGAAAAATTTTGTCTTTAGGTGGTGCGGCGGTCGATTCTTACAAAACTTTTATCAACTTGCAATGTTGTATGTCCAGACCACCTTTTATACTATAAATATAGCAAATGGATTTTTTGGCAAAGTTTATGTACAACCTAGTCTAGATATCAACCTCGTCGAAGGTATCATATCAAAGACATATAACAATTAGAAGACTCTAGAGGTAGACGTCGCCCTGCCAGAAGAAGTCAAGTATTGCGCATAAAAATATTCACCGGCGTTATGTTTTTTTTTTCTTTGAAAACGGTTTTTCGCATTTTCTTCCATAAGAAAAAAGTGCAAAAAGCGGTCAGCATAAAAAATATTAAAAATCAACGCAATTTTGCAGTAGCTTAAAACTTGCACTTTATTATAAAATTTAATAAGCTACAAAACTGAATACTCAAGAAAATTCTAAAAAAAATTTACAAATTGGTAAATTTGTTATGTACTCATTTTACTCAACTTCGGTGTAAAAGAAAATTCTAGAAATTCTAATAAAATTTTTTGAAGTTTCTTAAATTTTGAGTATTGTCAACGGCCTTACCACTTTGATAATATTAAAACAATAAATCGGAGTATTTTCCTTCCCATATTTATACCAATGTAATAATATTTCAAATCAAAAACAATTGTCAGTGCTTGGTACTTACTTTTACTTACATAGCTCGCACTATTTTTATTAAAAATATATAAAATATAGACTATTAAAAAGACTTCATCGTAATTGTTCTTTTTATTTTATAATATAAACCACGCGCGTATTATGCTGTTAGTTTTTCGTTTTCTTATTTTGAATGCAATCTTGTGATGTAAAAATCTAATTCTAAAGAATGTTCTTCCCAAATAAAACCTTTTCATATTTTGGTTCAAATTTACTTTTAAATCTCTCATCAGATTTTAAATCTGATTGTGATTAGCGTATCACCATTAGCTTTCACATATTTTGAATTCAAAGTTTTTAATGTATGCAAAAAACCTAAAGTCGGCTTGAACAGACCGCCCTCCGATAAACAATTAACATATCGTCGTATGAAGAACAAAACAGCGTATCAACAAAATACCTAACTGCGTATGCGAGGTTGCATAAATTATTTTCTAGAGAGTAAACAATCTCATATTTCGAAATCGTTCTTTTTTTTTACAAAGCAATCGCATTTCTGATTAGTATATTTCAGGACGAATGGATAAGGCTTGCGCCAAGAGCTTGTGTGAGCAAATCCAATTTTTGCAAAAAATGTCCTTTACGCGGTTTTGCAGAACGACGATACGCGGTTTTGTACTTTAAACGACGATATGTAAGTATAATTTTTATCACTTTCTTCATGCGTTCTGAAACTTAGTCGTCAACCCCATTTTCGAAATTATGTAGCCGGCATAATTTTCAAGTCCATCAAATTCCATATCTTTGAATGTACTGATAAAATCTTCTGCTTTAAAAAAAATATTTCTTCTAGTGATCAGGTAGCATGAATTTGATGGAATGTCATAATTTTATTAAAAGTCAAATGGTTAACAACAACAACGAATGTCATCAAATGGAACTACCTTCTTTTTTGTATCATGGAGTGCACCATGATAAAAACATAGCAAGGTAGGACCGTTCTCTCAATTTGTCGGCCATGATTTTTTTTTAAGTTTGCCAGCATTTTAAAATCATATAAAATTGAAAATAAAAAATTGAAATTGTTTTAAATTGTTGTTGCTTGAGAAAATGTGTGTGTGAGTCTGTGAGTAAATCCAAAAATTAAATTGTTTGGAAACGTCAAGAATATTTTAAAAGTAACTTTCAGCGGTATTACCTTACTATATTTTTATCATGAAGCGCAATACTCAGAGCTACCATTGTTATTTTTTTTAAATTTATTTTGAGATTGCATATTTTAAAAACTATTTTATTTTATAAAAAAAAATGTGTATGTGACAAATTTTTCAAAGATAAAAAAAATTTTAAAAATATTTCTTTCATAGAGAATTTTGATGTGTATGTGTAATTTTTTTTAATTTTTTCCTCGCCCCTTGCTCGAGATATTTGTAAAACTATTAAATCGATTTGTTTTTGTTTTTGTGCTGTAAAGTTTTTAAAAATGTATTAATCAAGCTCAAAAATATCAAACACTTGAAGTGTGAACCCCATCCGTTTTAGTATGGAACACCCATATACTAAACGTGAGCACAAAACATTTTGCTTGCATAGTCTTCTGTTCTCTTTTCACTGCAAGTTGAATTGTTTTAATATCTATTACAAAATTTCATACCGACAAGACTAAAAAGTAGAAAATAAATAAAATAAAATAAAAACTTTTTAATTTACCACGCTTTTATAAATGGATTACAAATTAGGAAATAATGGGCCTTATGCATAAAAAGTGAGCTTAAGCTCAGACTCAATTTTTGCACAGAAGGGGTGAGCTCAAGCTCAAGAATTTGTACTGAAAATCGAGTCGGAGCTTAAGCTCACTTTTTATGCATGAGGCCCAATATTTCTCAGTCCCATAGAATTGGTTTTGATAACTTTGGATTTTGAAATTTTAGCGAAATTAATTATAAGCAATTTATGAGATTGAAAATGAAAAGCGTGGGGCACATGTAGAACTCAATTGATATGACGAGTAATATATCTAATGCTTTGTATTACATGCGCTCCACGTTTTTCGTTTTCAATTTCATAAATTGTTTATATGACTTTTGCTAAAATTTCAAAAGAAAGTTAAAGGTTGTAAATAAAAAGAAAATGAAGGAAAAGTGTTTTGGTTTTGTTTTTGTGTAGCAAAACTGCAATCAAAAGATGTAAGAAATGTCAACGAAAACATTAACAACCGGTGTGAACAGCATTCAGCCCACAATCCCAAAATTCGCTTTCAAAGTGTTTTCGTTGTCGGTCAGAACATGATATAATGTTACCTATGTAGTTAGCAGAATGGTTCAACTACGTCAGTAGAATTCTGTCCATTGTGTGGGTGTGTATTTACGTTTATGCAAAGTATGTACAGTATGTACTAGGGATGTTAATTGTACGCCTTTTTCCGATTGTCCATTGTTCCGTTGTCATAATCTCGGGATCCCAGGATTAGTCCCGGGATTTAGATAGTCATTACTTTTCAACAACTTGAGTCGAAAAAATTGCTTCTATATCAAGGGTGGGCAAGGCCGAGGCCGAAAAGAGCCACATGTAAATTCTAAATGCTACAAAGGGCCACAAGAAACAACAAAAACAAAAATTTTATTTTTAAATAAAATTATTATTAGAAATTAAAAACATTAATTTTATTATTATTCTAACGTAAGTGAGATAGATATTAAAGAAAATTCAAAAGAACCCTTTGGCTAAATTTTCAATATCTGGTTTTACGTCAGTTAAAGCCGGTCGTAACAGTTCTGTTAAATGTTGGTTAGTCAATAGGTACGATCGTTAAAAATCTCCAGTAAAAAATGTCAAACAGCGAAATTCCGGCGAAATGTCATCTCTCAATAGAAAAATATCCAAAAAAGTACGCGAACAGAAAATTTGCAGAAAACTTGTAAGTTAGACAGAGAGCTGGTAGAAATTTTGTTTACATTCAAAAGTATAAAATTGAATACGTTAGAAAACCAATCCCGAAGTCTTGTCCTGACACAGTTCACTGACTAAACGAATAATTACTTACTTCTTACAAGTTTAATTAGTCGCATTTTTCTAATTTAAATTCCAAACCGCCAAATTAAATTTAGGGATTTGCGCAAATCTCAACCAGCTGTTTTTGATCAGCTATTTTCTTGTTGGCAAATTGCTGTTGGCAAAAATTTTTCCAGCAGAAACTAGCTCAAAATGAAATGTCATTCCCTCAAAATGAATTGTCATTTTGTTCTCCCAATTTACCCTACTCTGCAAGTTCTTTTGCGTACGCGAACAAACAAAGGTACGCGAATGCAACTAATTGTGAACGGTATTTTGACATTACGAATTTCATTGTAGAGTACAAAGACTCACAGTTATACGTTGTGCCAAAAATGGAAAATATACGGCACGCAGCTGTTTTCAACAGCGGATATTTAAAATCTGGTCCTTGTTGCCGGAGTTCAAGCAATGGGTATCAAACTGAAGAGGTTTAGGAAATTTTACTTGCAAAAATATTTTTAGGGAGGGTTGCCACCTGTTTGAACAATTTTATAGTGTTAAATTGATAAAATAAATGAAATCTATATCTATAGTTATAATAAAATTGTAACAGGCCGATGTCTTTACCTTATAGATATTAAAGAAAAATTAATGTGGGGGGTCTTTATTAGAGCACCAGAAGCCAAATCAACCATTTTTGGAATTTTTATCTTTCTGTCTGTATGTTTGCACGCGCATCACTCAAAAACGAATGCATGGATTTGAATGCGGTTTTCACCGATGTATTGCTAGAGGTCTGACTTCAAATGTGGAAAGAAAAAAATTAGAGAGTTGCCACCTGTTTGAAAATTTCAGTTTAAGTAAATTGATAAGAAAAAGTGAATATTGCAATATGGGCGTCGAAAGAAAGAGGATTAAGAAGGCTTACAGCCAAAATATTTTTTTAGAGTTGCCACCTGTTTGAAAACTTTAATTTAATATCTAAGATAAATTGAATATTGCAATATGGGTATCAAACTGAAGAGGTTTAGGAAATTTTACTGCCGAAAATATTTTTAGGGAGGGTTGCCAACTGTTTCAAAAATTTTATTGTATTAAATTGATATAAATGAAATCTATATCTATACTTATAATAAAATTGTAACAGGCCGATGTCTGTACCATATAGATATTAAAGAAAAATTAATATGGTGGGTTTTTTATTAGAGCAACAGAAGCCAAATAAACAATTTTTGACTCTCTGTCTGTCTGTATATTTGTACGCGCATCACTCGAAAACACGGAATTCAATGCAGTTTTCACCGATGTATCGCTAGAGATCTACAGCCCTATTCGCGTGCAATGACAAAACTCGCCGCTATAACTATTGTCATGTTTATAATCAATTGTCACGCTTAGGTATGCAGAGGGCAATTTGAAAGCTCCAACGGTGACAATTGCTATTATTTTTGTGATTACCTATTGAGTACGTGACAACGCTAAAACATATGATAATATTTTCAATTTTATTAGTTTTGCAGAAAAAAGTAAAAAAAATTTGATCAAATGAAAACTGTGAAACAATTTTATTTGTGTTAAAAACATAGGTTTTAACATAGGTGTGTTAAAAAGTTATTATTTGCGTATGCATATCATACTAGTATCATTGGAGAATATTATTCATGGAGAAAATAATTATTATGTACGGGGCTATTGTGGAGCAGGAAGAAATTATTCACAGAGAAGAAGACTTCTAAGGGAACTCCGACACAACAGTTTTTTTTTTGACAGTTTTTACACGTTTGCAGTTCGGGGTGCAGCTGCTCTTGTGTGGTGCATTCATAGTTTCCACGCCTGTTACTACACGACTTCATAACAAAATGAAATAAATTTTCGTGCTATAAAATTACTCACTTTTCCGCCGTTTCGTAATCCATTGCTGCGGTGTATTTTATTTAAAAGAAATCCCGTCTGTTGCACTGACGGTCAAAAAGAACAATTAAAATGTAAACAAAGAACAGCTGATTCACTATAGAGAAACTTTCGCCGCTATTGGAAAATAAAACGAGCTTTTCGCTTGCCATTATTGACTGTGCATACCTATGACAACAGTTGATGACACGATAATGACAATTTAACTGTGACAATTGACGAACGTGACAACACGCGAATAGGGCTGCTAGCTTAAAATATAGAAGAAAGAAATTAGAGAGTTGCCACCTGTATTTAAAATTTCAGTTTAGGTCAATTGATACGGTAAAGTAAATACTGCAATATAGCTGTCAAAAGAAAGAGTTTTACAAAGGCTTACAGCTGAAAATATTTTTGCGGAAGGTTGCCACCTATTTGAAAACTTTAATCTAATTTAATTGTTAGCATAAATTAAATATTGCAGTAATTATTTAATATAATATTTTAGGTGATTTGCCAACTGCTTGAAAAATTGTATTCATTTAATTTTGTAAAATAAATGAAATATTACAATACGGACTTTAAACTAAAGGGGATTAGGAAGATTACTTTTGAAAATATTTTTGAAGCGGGTTGCCACTTATTTGAAAACTTGAGTTCAGTTAAATTTATAACATAACCTAAATGTTGCCATATGGGTATCAAACGAAAGTATTTGAGAATAATAAAATTGCAACAGGCCGATATCTGTACATAATAGATGTTAAAGAAACATTAATAGGGGCTTTATTAGATCAACAGAAGCCAAATCTAAAATTTTCATAATTTTTGTCTGTCTGTCTGTATGTTTGTAAGCGCATCACGCAAAAATTAATGCATTTAATTAAATGCAGTTTTCACCGATGTACATATTGCTCGCGCTCTAATTGAAAATATAAAATCCATTTTTTTTTATACCCGAGCGCACTTGTGCACAATTTATATATTAATTTTGTTCACATAACGGTTGTTTGTAACAGCCAAAACGAATCGAGATAGATATAGACAAATGTATACATAAATGCTCAGAATGAATAGAGAAGTCGATTAAGCCATGTCTGTCTGTCCGTCCGTCTGTCCGTCTGTCCGTCCGTCCGTGTACACAATAACTCGAGCAAAAATTTAGATATCTCAACGAAATTTGGTATGCGGGTTTCCATTTATCCAATGTAGGTTGGTATTGAAAATAGGCGAAATCGGACTGTAACCACGCCCACTTCGCATATAACGGTAATTTTCAGAAATACGAAAACGGCGATATTTTAGTAACTACTGGAGATTATTCACTCAAAGTTGATATTTTCAACAAGTTTTATACGAAAAATAAGAATATTATAAGTTTTTGGAAAATAGGCGTAGCCACGCCCACTTATGGTTACATGTGTATATCTAAGGAACCGCAGCACCAATTTTTTCCAAACATGGCAAAGTTGTTGGCCTTCGCACAGCATACCAAATGGCCGAAAATTTTTAAAATCTGACAATAACCACGCCCACATCCAATATAACGATAATTTGGAGAAATACGAAATCTTCGATAAATCGGTAAATATTAAAGCTAATTTATTCAAAATTGATGCTTGCAACAATTCTTTACCAAGAATTACGTTTGTGATAAAATTTTGGAAAATGGGCGTGGCACCGCCCACCGGTAACCGTTCTACCAATTTGTACCAAACTCGGTATGGTTATTGTGCTTGCCACATAAAAGCAAAGCGTTGAAAATTATTTAAATCGGACTAAAATTACGGCCGCTTTTCATATAACGGTAAATTTCAGAACTGTTTGAAACTTCAAAATTTCGAAATTTAGAAATTAGAGTCCTAATTTACTCAAAATTGTTTTAGTTTATCGTCGATCATTATTCCTAGGTATTTGAATGTATTAACTTTTTCCAGTGCGTCGTTGTTTATATTTAGAGTTAGCAACGGACTGTTCTCAAAATTTTGCCTTGATATAACCACAAACTTAATTTTATTGACATTCAATTAAGTGTGTTCAAGCATAACCAATCGCACTTTTTTGGAACTTCTGTGTTGAAGGTTTTTCGTTAAAAAAAAATCAAAACTTTTTGCTGTTGCTGCCAAAAAAATTAAGAAATCTGAGACGTCACGCTTTACAATTTCATACAGTTCTCTGTACAATGTATTTCACTAACTACTAAACGGCTGCACCCACTATGTCCGGGTGGGTAGTTTTGCTGGTAGCAAGAGTATACAGGTAAAGAAAATATCTTGTCGATGTAATTGAGAAGGTTAACAGGTTTCGTTAGAAAAACTTATTGTTTCGTGTATAATACATTTATTTTTCATCATTTAATCAAATTTCGAAAAAATTTATTTCTGCAGCGAAAACACGGCCACTCGTTTTGAATTTCGCTAAATGAAATCGTTCATGAAGATTTCTAGATCTAACTTCCCACCATGCAAAACAAGAGAAATAGGCAACAATCGTCAATGGCAACAAATTGGCGACTCACCGATTTATTGCTGTGGTGACAAATCGGCAACATCACTTCGTTCATGTCAATTTTGAATAAATAAGTTCTAAAAATTCAGAAACTTATGAATATGGCGTCATTAGTATTGGCCAAAAGCATCTAAATTATGTCCAAGGACAAGATTGAAAAAATAGGAGGCCTCACAGCGAGAAAATGAATTAATTCCGATTGTAAGTTGCAATTTGGTATAAAAAAAAATTAATGAAGTATTAAAAAGAATAAAATTATTCCAAATATCGCCTGAAGCGATAAGAAAAGGACTCATTCAGGTTATAAGAAAACGACCCGCCCAGGCGAGTTTCCTTCGGCGGACGTTTTAGAGCAACCGGTAAAAGGAAATCGATTCGATGGCAATATTACCGGCAATAAATTTGTTTCCGAGGGCGACACGTTTTCTTATTGCCGGCAACACAAATTCTTTGGTGGGTTATGGCGTTTTCGTTTCTACAAAAAATGTTGGCTTCTCATTGCCCTCTTCTTAGTATTTGTGCTTCTGGATACGAATGCAATACTGCTACATGGTTGAGCCGTTTTTGGTGTATTGTCGACCGCAAATAATTTTTCACCCTACATATTCAGAAACAAGACCCACACACAATTCGTTTTCACGCAAAAATTGCACAACATCTTTCACCGATCCTGGATTTTGTTCTTTGCGCCTCAATATGCACAGAGCCATATCTTTATCGCTATTGAGTCTGGATTAGTCAAAATCACCATTATAAAAGGTGACGATTTTCTTCAAATCTACTGCCTCCCCAAGAAAGATATTTTCTAAAGTTTTATACAACTTTGCCGATTCAATATCAAAAATTTCATAATATATCTTCCGAAAATACTCTTCAGGATTTTCAATTGGACTTATCTAAAAAATTTTCAGGTGGGTAGTACTACCTACCATAACCGCGTTTTCCGCCTCCCCTGGCTGCACCGATTTTGTTCATATTTGGAACATATGCCACCACCTTGAAAATAAATATTCCGACCACAAATTTGCTCGGTATGTAGCTCGGGATATTCTTAAAATTCTTATACAGACTAAAACATAAAAAAACCAATATAAATATCTCTAAAACCAATTACGCTGAGGAACTGAAACTTAGCACTGTTGCATATATTGCAAATGCATTAGAAAAGGGGGCGTGGCACCTTTCGTACAAACTGAACTTCTCTTCTGAGCTTATCCTAGGACCGCTTCCGCTAACGTCTTGAAATTTGACACAGCTACATACATATGTTATCAATACCGTACTTATGGCGAAAAGTGGTATTTATTGGAAAGGCTGGATCGATATACATCTACGTAAACGCGCAAGTAGCATTCGATTGGGAACCATTTTCTCCTAGATTTCTAAATCCCATTGAACTATTGTAACTTTGTTTTTAATTTTTAGTAAAAGGTAAAATTTATGTGGAAATTTTGAAGAATTTTTTTAAAATTTTCACAAGGAATGGAGCATTGATTTTACGAGTTTCGCTATAGACTGTCCTATCTACATACCTATTTGCATTAAATTATAGCAGTTTTCGTTGTTCGGACTAAACTCAAAAACCACTGAATAGAGTTCCGTCAGATTGTCGGAGGTTATCTTACATACATATATGGTTCTATTACATGCTACTAGAAAACTCGCTAGGTGGTGCTGGAGTAGAGTTATTTATAAAAATCGTATTTATTAACCGATTTCGTTCAAATTTTAAATGTGAGCTATGTACCTGTATGATGGAAAATTCTTTTGATTAAAATTGACCCGATGTGTGCCGCCAAATAGAAAAAATAAAAGTGCCAAAAAAGGTGTCATTCTTTTTAATTCTTCCCATTTGGCAATAAAATTAAAAAACAGATTCCTAAAACAAAAGTCCAATGCCAAGTAAGATAAAAAAGTTGTATACACTATAGAAACTAGAAAATTTTAGTTGAGAAAAAGAAGTACACGCAAAGGATTTCAAAAAAATGTATTGAAATATTACTATTTTTAAAAAGTGCCATTTTTGCACTTTGTGCCAAATTGGAAAATTAAGTGTCACTTAAAGTAAAATAGGGCCAAAAATGGCACCGTTTGAGACAAGTTGGCAGCCCTGGTTTTGAATGCTGTGAATGTGGATCTGTTTTGATATAGAATACGTCTTACGTTTCGATATGGAGGCTATGCCAAATGTTGTAGCTGCTAATGAAGTGATTTCAAACAAAAGTATGGCGTTTCAAAGATAAAACTCCAAACCTATCGACAGATTAATTATTCATTCGTAAGTAACGAATTAGCTTTCTGTCGTAGAAACAATGGTAAATATTGGCTTATTTTGGGGTTAATTTTGAGCCTTTAAAGTGCTCTAGCAACTTATGATTTGCACATATGTATATATTTTAGTTTCGGTATATAGGTTCCTTGGAGCAATTGAAATATTATCGTCTACAAATTTTATATAAATTCAACAAATATTGAGCATTTTAGGGCAAAAAATTGTTGAAAAAAATAGCAAATTTTTTTTTATTACCAAAATGGTCGAAACCCGCTCGAATGATTTTGTTTTTGTTTTCTTTAATCAAAAATTCAAGGTTTTTCCTTTCGTTTGGTATATGGGAAGTATTGGTTGATGCTTCTAAGTTTGTTTATTTTACACAAATATATGGGCATAAATCATTTTTCATATAAAATCACTTCGTCATCATTTTGCAAACACGTGCTTGCGCTGGAAGTACGAGAAGACAAAAAGTATGTGTGTGTAGGTATTTCGGCTTTTGAGTAACAGATGGTGCAATATTTATAACCGCAGCGTATGTATGTAAATACATACATACTTACATATATTGATTGCAGTTAATGTGGATCTGTTTTCCTTTTAGTAATCTATGTATGTATGTATATATGAATGCATAATACGCGAAACATTTTTCGTCATATCAGATCTGTACGGTTCGTTCAATTTTACAAAATGAGGTATCAAATTAAAGGCCTTGGCCTGTGGATGTGCACTAACTTCTTATTTTTTTGAAAAGAGTTGCCGCCTGATAAAAAAAAATAAATTTGAATTATTTTTAAGTTAAATCAATTATTATGCTATGAGTATCGATCGAAATGGTTTTGGAAAGGCTTTAGGAGGGTTGACACCTTATTTAAAAAGCAAGTTCGACTTAAATAAAGGCAGAAAAATTGAAATGTGTATCCCGATATGGATATCCGACAAAAGAGGTTGTGGTTTGAAAATATTTTGAAGAGGGTTGCCACCTTGCTACACAGTTAGATTCAATATAAGCAATAGGTTTAATAAATTACTTCAATATGAATATAAATCAAAATCGGTTCCAAGAAAATTTAATTCTAAAGTGCATGTAGGATTGTTGCCACCTGATTTTATAATTAAATTCAATTTGAATTATGAGTATTTCACAATTTAAATATGTATCACAATACAAGTGTCAGACGAAAAAGGTTTAACGAGGTTTTGATTTAAAAATAATTTGAACAGAATTGCCCTCTGTTTTAAAACTCGAATTAAATTTAATTATATGAAATATTGAAATATGGGCGACAAACAAAGGAGTGTTAAGAAATATTAGTTTGAGCTTTTATAACGTTAAAGGTTTTCACCTGTGCAAAAAATTTAACTCAAATTATTTAATAAGTCAAATGAATTATTATAGTATGGGTATAAATTTACATGGGTTAAAAATATTTTCTTCTAAACTTTATTTAGCAACTCTTGCATATGTTTCAGAAATTTAATTCAATTTGAATTAAGGGAATTATCTACAGAATTTAAATTTGAATCGCAATACGTGTGTAAGGTTTTAAAGCTGAAAAAGGTTTAACAAGGTGTTGGTTTTAAAATATTTTGAATAAGGTTGTCATATGTTTTAAAATTATAATTTAATTAAAGTAAGCATAAGCTAAATGTAATATTAAAATATGACGTGAAACGAAGGTGGTAAGACATCCTTAGTTTGAATATTTAGAATATTAAAGAGGGTTGCCACCTGTTTGAAAAGGCAAACTGAAATTATTTAATAAGTTAAAGCAATTATTAACAAGTAAGAAAGTCTAAAGTCGGGCGGAGCCGAACTTTAAATACCCGGCGCAAGTATTTAATATATGACTTTCACATTTCCGAAAGCTACCGCTACATGGTAAGCCGGGGTGTATCAATTTTGAGTAAATTAGGACTCTAATTTCTTAATTTCGAAATTTTGAAGTTTCAAACAGTTCTGAAATTTACCGTTATATGAAAAGCGGCCGTAATTTTAGTCCGATTTACATAATTTTCAACGCTTTGCTTTTATGTGGCAAGCACAATAACCATACCAAGTTTGGTACAAATTGGTAGAACGGTTACCGGTGGGCGGTGCCACGCCCATTTTCCAAAATTTTATCACAAACGTATTTCTTGGTAAAGAATTGTAGCCAGCATCAATTTTGAATAAATTAGCTTTAATATTTACTGATTTATCGAAGATTTCGTATTTCTCCAAATTACCGTTATATGGGATGTGGGCGTGGTTATTGTCCGATTTTAAAAATTTTCGGCCATTTGGTATGCTGTGCGAAGGCCAACAACCTTGCCAAGTTTGGAAGAAATTGGTACAGCGGTTCCTTAGATATACACATGTAACCATAAGTGGGCGTGGCTACGCCCATTTTTCAAAAATTTATAATATTCTTATTTTTTGTATAAAACTTGTTGTAAATATCCATTTTGAGTGAATAATCTCCAGTAGTTACTAAAATATCGCCGTTTTCGTATTTCTGAAAATTATCGTTATATGCGAAGTGGGCGTGGTTACAGTCCGATTTCGCCCATTTTCAATACCAACCTACCTTGGATAAATGGAAACCTACATACCAAATTTCGTTGAAATATCTTAATTTTTGCTCGAGTTATCGTGTACACGGACGGACGGACAGACGGACAGACAGACATGGCTTAAACGACTTCTCTATTCATTCTGAGCATTTATGTATACATTTGTCTATATCTATCTCGCTTCGTTTTGGCTGTTACAAACAACCGTTATGTGAACAAAATTAATACACCCTTGTGCACAAGTGCGCTCGGGTATAAAAATATGGGTATTTAGGAGCGTTGTCACGTATTTAAAAAAGCAAATTTAACTTAATTCATGAAGCACATGAAATTTGTGGGTATCACAATATCAGACGCACGAGGGTAATGAGAAGGCTAGCACGAACATGAAGAAGAATACAGTGAACCCCGCTTAAGTACCTAACCCGCTTAAGTAACCAACATTTTTGGACACCGTGAATTTTTTAATATAATCTGAAGAAAATCCCTCTCTTAAGTACCTCCCCGCTTATTTACCCAACCCGCCTAAGTACCTAAATTTTTTCGTGCCCCACTTACAATTTTACTTATAATATTCCCCTTTTAACTGCTCTTTTAAAATTCCTTAAAATATTTACGTATTTTGAAATTCAGTAGCAGCGCTACACACCTTCGGTGAAAAAATTCTAAAAAATCAACGGCAACTTTTAGCCACTTGAAACTTACACATTATTACACTAAAATTGAATGGGCTATAAAACTGTATACCCAAAAAACACTTCTGAATAAAAAGTTTGAAATTATGATGATTTTTTTAAGTGTTCAACAAAATCTTAAGCTTAGGTTTAAATGGTATTTGTTAGGGAATCTTAAAAATTTATAAATAAACAAAAGAGGCAAACAATATCATTTTTGACTTTGGGACAAATTTATATGTCCAAATTTGACTTTTTAAACAATTTAATTCTTACAAAAATGACATACCATTGCACAAAGTTTTTCTTTACTTATGTATTTAAATAATGCCACGATTTTGGTTTTAAACTATGTACATATACTTCATTAAATGTTGTTAATTAAGTATTTATGTAAGTTAACAAGAAGATGTAACTACATCAATAATTATGTTCGCTTAAGTACCCAACCCGCCTAAGTACCTCAAAAAGCTGACATTTTTCGTTAGGTACTTAAGCGGATTTTACTGTACTAATACGGGGACCTAGGCTAATGTAAAAAGTAATACAAAATTCTGCAGTACGAAAGGAAATAAAAATGAATCGAAGTAGTGATACATTGCATATGTATGTATATTTATAAGCTGAAGGTTCATATGATTGAAGTTAATGTGGATCTGTTTTTCTATTGCTAATAATTAATATTTTGCAATTCATATTGATTTATTAAATTTAATTCAATATAATCAAAACGAATATTTTATGTACCGTTGTTAACTTGAATGTGATCTTAATAATAAATTTCACTTATTCTACGTTTGAGTTTAGCGGCTATGACTCCGACACAGCCTCCAGGTCAAGACGAAGGCGCTGGACTGATCCTTTTTCGTTTAGTGAGCTATGTATGTGCATTAGGGTGGTCCAAAAATGCATGTGAAAAAGTAAAGTCGGAGTTTTTATGATCTTATCCCTAGGATTGTGCTATACCAAAAAAAATATTCCTACATTTTTTTATTTTGAAATCAAAAAATATTTAGAGGTCGCTCAAAGCGCCCAAAGTTTTCCGTGTATATGGGGAAAAAACAACTTTTCGTAGAAATGGGATAGAATTCTTAAAAGTCATTATTTTTCTATCGGAAAAACCGTTTTATCTGCAGGAGATTCCCAGTAATAGTAGCCAATTGTTTATCTAACCATTTTTTCATCACAACCATAATTTATAGGTCCACCAAAAACCTCCAAAAATGCGATGAGGAGACCAATAAACAATCGTTAGTATTAAAAAATGGATAAATAAACAACTGGGTATTATTATTGAAAGTCTCCGGAAGAGAACCAGTGTTTTCCGATCGAAAGATATTAATTTTCAAGAATTCCGTACCATTTCTACGAAAAGTTTTTTTTTCCCCATATAAAAATACATAGAAAACTTTGAGCGCTTTGAGCGACCTCTAAATATTTTTTGATTTCAAAATAAAAAAATATGGGAATACTTTTTTCGATATATAACAATCCTAGTGGGCGAGAGCACTACAATTCCGACTTTACTGTTTTTGGACCACCCTATATATGAGTGCATACTACGTGAAAACTTTGTTGTCATATCAGATCTGTACCGTTCGTTCGATTTAACACAACAACGGTAAAACATCGTTATCGAAGTTACCGACTCCATGTTATATGCATGGAGCCGAACACGTCGATAACGATGTTTAAACGGAGATTAGTGTTAACCAGATATTGAGTAACGGCCCTTCGCCTGTAGATGTGGAATAACGTCTTATTTAAAAAAAAAAAAAAGTTGTCACCAATTAAAAATATTAAATTCAAATTATTTGTAAGTTAAATCAATTATTACGCTAAGGGTATCGATCGAAATGGTTTTGAAAAGGCTTTATTTCTTAATTATATGTAGGAGGGTTCCCACCCATTTAAAAAGTCAACTTCAACTTAAATCAAGGCAGAAAATTTATATATGTATCCCGGTAGGGATGTCAGACGAAAGATCATGTGCTTTTAAAATATTTTTGCACAGGGTTGCCATCTTGTTAAAAAATTGAATTCAATATACGCAATAGACTAAGTTAGGGATGTGCCGGATAGAGATTTTGCCGGATACCCGGATTCCCGATACCACCTAAAAAATAAGAGCCGGATTCGGGTATCCGATGGGATATCCGGTAGACTGTGGCCCTTTATAAATTTCGCAATATTGTTATACGTAATTAAGAATAGAAAATGTCTCTTCTGAAATCCAAGTTATAAAATAAGTAAACCTGTACTAAAAATACAACTTTTCCATATGCAACTCTGATTTATAGATTACACAGGCCTGCGAAATTTAAATTTTTTTCGCCCCTACAATAATTATGTTAATTTTTATACCCGAGCGCACTTGTGCACAAGGGTATTATAACTTTGTTCACATAACGGTTGTTTGTAACAGGCAAAACGAATCGAGATAGATATAGACAAATGTATACATAAATGATCAGAATGAAAAGAGAAATCGATTAAGCGGTGACTGTCTGTCCGTCCGTCCGTCCGTCCGTCTGTGCACACGATAACTCGAGTAAAAATTGAGATATCTTAACGAAACTTGGTACGTGAACTTCTTTTGGGCGTGGGACGGATGGTATTGAAAATGGGCGAAATCAGATAATAACCACGCCTACCTCCCATATAACGGTAATTTTAAGAAATACGAAAACTGCGATATTTTAGTAACTACTGAAGATAATTCACTCAAAATTGATATTTGCAATGAGTTTCAGACGAAAAATAAGAATATTACAAAATTTTGGAAAATGGGCGTAGCCACGCCCACTTATGGTTACATGTGTATATCTTGGTAACCGCTGCACCAATTTCTTCCAAACTTTGCACAGTTGTTGGCCTTGGTACAGCATAAAAAATCGTCGAAACTTTTTAAAAGCGGACAATAACCACGCCCACATCCCATATAACGGTAATTTAGAGAAATACTAAATCTTCGATAAATCAGTAAATATTGAAGCTAATTTATTCAAAATTGATGCTTGCAACAATTCTTTACCAAGAAATACGTTTATGGTAAAATTTTGGAAAATGGGCGTGGCACTGCCCACTTATGATCACATATAAGTATATCGGTAACAGTTCTGCCAATTTGTACCAAACTCGGTATGGTTATTGTGCTTGCCACATAAAAGCAAACCGTTGAAAATTGTTGAAATCGGACTAAAATTGAGGCCGCTTTTCATATATAACGGTAAATTTCAGATATGCTTGAAATTTCAATATTTCGAAATTTAAGGACGCTAATTTACTTAAAATGTATACACCCCGGCTTATCATGTAGCGGTAGCTTTCGGAAAGGTGGAAAACATATATTTAATACTTGCGCCGGGTATTTAATGTTCGGCTCCGCCCGAACTTAGACTTTCTTACTTGTTTTAAATATCTAGGTACGTTAAATTAAAATAAATCTTTGGTTTGTTTCTAGTACGTCAAGATTTTATTGGTGACATATATATTTTAAGATTTTTAGCAATTTGCATGAAAAGCTAAAAATTAATAAGTTTAGAATTGAATTTTTATTTAAAAACCAATAGTATTAGTTAAAAATAAACATAAATAGACAAAGTAAATTAGAAAAACGTACGCATTACTCGCGTTAACTTCGAAATTACTTAAGTTTTTCTGTTGGTTTTTAAGTAAAAATTCAATTCTAAATGATTTAATGTTTGGCTTTTCATGCGAATTGCTAAATATCCTAGCATACATACATATATATGTCATCAATAAAAAAAATCTCGGCATGGTAGAAAAATATACCGAAAAAAAGTATACCCTTATTTTTTTATTTTGAAATCAAAAAATATTTAGAGGTCGCTCAAAGCGCCCAAAGTTTTCCATGTATTTTATTTTATTTTTATTTATTTATTTAGAAGAAAAACAATTATAAATAATTATTCTACTTATACATTAAAGCACTGGCAACAAAGGCCTACGGCTTAGCTTATACTGGATATATGGTGAACTAATAATACAAAAACTTAAAAAGGTTCAAATGCTTATTTTTATGTTTTATGGGCTATTTACATTTTTAAACTGCAAGATATCTGAAATATTAAAGTTACTTTTAGTGAGAACTTAGAAGTTTAAAAGCAAGAGGAGACAGTTCTAGACTAAATTGTTAATTTACAGGCTGAAAAAAACTTCCACATAAGATCTATGTAAGTTTCGTCTGTCTTTCGAAGGTAATACGATGGTTTATAGTTGCCGAATATGGAAGCTCTGATGTGAATTAGTCCCACGCATTCGTCCAATAAGTGAGATATTGTTGATTCTGTTGAATCGCAAAACGGGCATGCTTGTTGATTTGTACCTCTTAGAAGATGGGAATGAGTGGAAACGGTGTGGCCGATTCTCAGACGAACAAAGGTTTTGATTTTGTGGCACGCTATGTGTGGCGAATACTGAGGCTTACTTCCATAAAAGTTATAATTTCTGTACTGATGTTGGTAGCTGAGCCATGTTGAAGAAAATTTAGAAGTAGTGAATTCTTGTATACGTTTTTTGATGTCCTTCGGGCCCACATAATTAAGCAGGTGTAATGGTTCATCATTGCCAGCCTTGGCTATTTTATCCGCATACTCATTGCCTTCTATTCCGACATGTCCTGGTACCCACATGATTTTAATTGTTTTTTTATGTCGAAAAAGAACTTCACGGATTTTAGAAATTATATGAGAATCGTTGGAGCTGTTGAAAAGGGCTTCGATGGTTGATTTACTGTCAGTACATATTACGAATTTCCTTTCGTGTTTAGAGGCAAAATATACAGCTTCTAGTAATGCAGCTGATTCGGCTGTGAATACCGAGCAGTACATGGGTAGAGCACTGACGGAAATTGTAACCCCGGGCCCTTTTGTTACAGCAAAACAAGTGCTGGTGTTAGACTTGGAACCGTCTGTAAACATAAATTCCCATTCCGTCCTTAAAGGCTCAATTGCCTTGTTGTAAAGTTGACTGTATTCGATGGCACCAGTAGACAGTTTTGGATGCTCAAGTAAATCGCTTATGAGTATGGACCTAGGCAAAAACCAGTGTGGCAGCATTTTTACTTTACTCAACTTCGGCGTGGATAGAATATTTAGTTCCTTAATGTAGCTTACGATGGGAAAGATGCAGAAGGCTTGTTCGTCTGTGATTTCATTTGTTCACAGGATTTCACAGTAGAGAATAGAGTCTCATTTCTGCAGTGTAAGATCTTTGGTATAAGCATCATCGTATTGTATTCTACCCTCTCTGGAATTCCCGGCAACCCGGCCTCAGCTAGGATTACTTTTATTGGTGAGGTGGGGAATGCACAAATGCTTCTTCTGGCTGCAGCATGGTATGGTGCCTGTAGAAGTTTATTTATTTATTTATTTGCTGATTTGCGCAGTGTCCGTATATAGCGAGTCCTAAGTCAATTTTCCCTAATATTAGAGCCTTTGTTACATTAACAAGTGTGGTTATGTGCACAAAAGAATGCTTGGATGATACAAATTTAATGATATTTAGTCTAGAAATTAAACTTAATCTAACATAGTTGCAGTGCTGCTTATACGAAAGTCTCTTATCAAAAATTATACCCAAAATTCTCAATGTGTCAGTATGGGGAATGGAAGTGTTAAACAAGGAAAGGCTTAGAGATGAACATTTGTGTTTTCTGCATATGTGAAATGAAGAACTTTTACTGACCGAAATCTTTGCTCCCGATGATTTGGACCAATTGAATAAGTCCTTTAAGATATTAGAAAAAACTATTTTTACTTGCGTTCGGTCTTTAATTTTTGAAAAAATTAGAACATCATCAGCATAGGCAAAATGATATATGTGAGCATATGACAATATGATGGAACTTACTTTGTTAAAGGCTAATGTAAATAATAAAACCGAAAGCGGCGACCCTTGTGGGATGCCATTGAAAAGGGGAACAATTTTCGAACGACAATTATTGACGCGAACAAAGAATTTTCTGTTACAGAGAAACGACTTGATAACGTTGCACATTCTCACTCCAATTTTTCAGCGCTTGAGTTCCGAAAGAATGACATGGGAGCCTATTCTGTCATAAGCTTTCTCGAAGTCCAAACTTAAGATAGAGACGTGATTTCTTGTCGAGGAGAAGTTGTCGAAACCTTTCCTCACGCCTTTTTGGAAAGCGAATTGGTGCGGGTTAATTAGGTTATTCTGTTCGGCAAACCACATAAGTCGTCTGGAAATAATTTTTTCTAATACCTTAGAAATACAGGGGAGCAGAGAAATAAGTCTATAGGTTGAAGTTATTGTATTGTTTTTATTTGGCTTGACAATAGGTAGAATAGCCGCAGTTTTCCACTCTTGGGGATAAATTCCCTGGGCTAGAATAGAATTATAAAGGTTTATGATTCTGTATTTAACGGTGTGGGGGAGATTTCTTAGGACGGGGTAAGGGATTTTGTCTGCACCGGAGGTTTTTCCTGTCATCGAAGAGATTGAAGCATCAAACTCTTCGATTTGAATAGGCGCATCTGCGGTTAGGGCTTCAGGAGAAGGAAAGGGTTGTGGTAGAGGAAAGTACTGTAATTGCTGTTTAGGGTGTAGAAGTCTGTGTGGAAGTTGGAGTTATGAGAGTCTTCTGACCAAGTAGAACCGAAAACATCTGCTATGCTCTGCGGTTCATAAATGGGACCTTCTGAGGAACGTATGAAGGAAATGTGGTTGTGTTGAGGGGTGGAGGTAAGTCTTTTAATATCGGACCAAAGCCGTTTTGTGCTGGAGAATGTCGTGATGTTTGAAGTGAAGTGTTCAAACGCTTGTCGTTTTGACGTCTTGAGCTCCCGTCTAAATTCCGAGTTCGCTTTTTTGTACTTTATATAATTCTCATCTGTCATGGTTCTTTTAAATTTTTTCCAAGCTTACTGCTTGTAATTTCTGAGGATGGTGAGCAGATTACTCCAGTAAGGAAGTTTCGAAGCGAATTTTTTGGTGCCACTTTGCGGTATCGTTATGTGAGCTGCTGTGCGAATGATGCGTTTGATTGCGGCTGCTTCTGCATTAATGTTAGTCGAGAAGGGGGTTTGGTTAGATAATTTTGCAGAAATGGAGCAAAATTTTGGCCAATCAGCTTTTTCAACACGGAATTTCGGAAAGGGTTTGACATGATAGGTATTGGTAGGGGAAAGGGAAGTTATAATAGGAAAGTGGTCGCTGTTGTGAAGTTCGTCTAGTGTTTTGCATGTGAGTTTTGGAGCTATGGAGGCAGAGGAGAAGGTGATATCTGGGTTGGAAAAAGTTTTATGGGTTGAAAAGTGGGTGGGAGACCGGTCATTGAGGATGACAAGGTTTTTGGATAGAGTAACGTCTTCTAATATCTCTCCTCTTTTGTTGGTTGAAGCTGAACCCCAAAGCGGGCTCCAAGCATTAAAGTCCCCTAAGAAAATGATAGGTGTGGAAACCATATTAAGGATTTCAAGTATATCTCTACTGGTGAAACTTTGTTCAGGGGGAATGTAGCATGAAATAATGGTTAACTTGAAACCAATATCTATTTCTACTGCTAACGACTGAACATTTGAAGTAATAGGCACAAGCTTATGTTGAATGGGCTTTTTAACGAATAACGCGATTCCTTGCTTGCAGGAATTGTTATTAGTGTTGTTGTGGAAAAAACTAAAATATTTGTTTGGCGGTTATACTGTTTTGTTAGCTGGTATGGTACTAAGCAAGAAATATTTAGGAACATAAAATTTTATTTCGTTTTGTACTAAAATATACTCTTTTGCACTCAATGCATAAGAACTTATATTCTAGGTATATATATACATTAGGGAAGTCCAAAAATGCATGTGAAAAAGTAAAGTCGGAATTTTTATGCTCTCACCCCCTAGGATTGTTCTATAGCGAAAAAATATACCCTTATTTTTTATTTTGAAACCAAACAATATTTAGAGGTCGCTCAAAGCGCCTAAAGTTTTCTATGTATTTTGTATGGGGAAAAAACAACTTTTCGTAGAAATGGTATAGAATAGTTAAAAATCAATATTTTTCTACCAGAATACTCTCTTTATCTGAGGGAGATTCCCAATAATAACACCCAATTGTTTATTTAGCCATTTCTTCATCGCAACTATAATTTATAGGTCCGCCAAAAAACCACAGAACGCCCGAAGAATGCAATGGGGCGACCAATAAAATATTAGTTAGTATTAAAAAATGGTTTAATAAACAATTGGGTATTATTATTGAAAGTCTCCTGAAGAGGACCACAGTTTTCCGATCGAAAAGTATTGATTTTCAAGAATTCTATACAATTTTATTTTTCCCATATAAAAATACATGGAAAACTTTGAGCGCTTTGAGCGACCTCTAAATATTTTTTGATTTCAAAATAAAACATATGGGTATACGTTTTTTCGATAAAGAACAATCCTAGTGGGTGAGAGCATTGCAATTTCGACTTTACTGTTTTGGACCACCCTAATGTACATATGTGGTTATATGAATAACGATCGCTTACAATCGATCTCAAATTTGTACTTTCGCTGTAGAAATTTTAGGTCTATATTATGTTGTTTGACTATTGTCAATTAAATCTAATTCTTTGTATTGCATGCGCTTCACGTTTTTCGTTTTCAATCTCACAAATTATACGAGACTGAGAAGTATTATTTTCTACTTTTTAGTCCATTTATAAAAGCGTGGTGTATTAAAAAGTTTTTTATTTTATTTTTTACTAACCCCTAGTAAAAGCTTGTCTTAATTACTTATTTATTTATTATTGCTTGTTTCATTTAGTAATGAATGTATCTAACGAGCATTTCACAGACTTATTTTATATCTTCATTCTCTTAGTTTGACCGCCAATAAGGGGTTAGCGTCCGCTTAATAGAGGTTTTTGTCCGAAATGACTGTCCTCGTCTGGCCAAGAGAGAGTCCGTTCAAAAGAGGCTAATTTGTTTCGAAAATTATATCTAAGGTTTGTGCTAGGAAAAAATGTCCGCCCAAGAGAAGTGCCCATCTAATAGAGTTGGCAGATCCGACTCAGACGATTAATTATGAAGGTCCACAGGCAATTCACCGACAATATCGCACTGTGGACAATTGTTTTGTAGTTAATATTTTTCATTAACTTTAAAAACCGGGTAATTTTACACAGGTTAAGTAGATATCCATGTAATCTTATGTGTTAAAATGTATGCATATGTGTGCATTCTAAGTGGTGGTTTCTGTTCGCCAATGTGTTTATGCAGTCTTTCTGATATGTCAATGCTGATGGTATTGGACTTCATGAGTGCAGGTATGCACTTAGCAGCTTTTAAACTTTAATTTAATTCGGAAAAAATTCATATTCGTACATAAGGATGTATGATTATTTAAATTAGAGAAAACGAGGATACATGGTTTGTTTATTTGTATGTTTGTAAGATATTTTCTTAAAAACGAAGACGTAAAACTAAGTAATTAATCGAAAAAACTATTTTGCTAATTACGGTGCGTTTCTAAGAAAACGTTAAATCATAAATAGCTTAATTGCAGATATTAATGTCTATCTTCAGACATTAATTTCATGCGTACAATATTTAAATTAAAATTGCATTTGGGAATGGCTTATATTTATATATACATACACTGAGGGAAATAATGCATAGTAAAAATGAATACTTTATATTTGATTATCGTTTAAAAATGTTCAGGTTTAAAAATAATATTTTCATACAAAATTTATTACGCACATATTTGACTGCTCACATCTGAGTATATACACGAGTGTACATACGCACCCCAAGCATGCAGAGCGCCGCTCTGAGAGCGGTGACAACACACACATCCATACATAGTACATACTTAGCCAGCAAAATATCCGGGGCGAATACTTATACATGTTTTCAAATGCTCAAATATTTTAAAATTATTGTTTTGAAATAAGATGATGACATTTTTCGGATACGAAAAATTATCAAATATGGAAATCGTTTTCTGAACGTTTCCGGATACGAAAAATGTACGAAAACTGCACTACTGGCTGTTTGTTTATCCGTACAAATCGCGTGCTGTGGTTTTGATGGATATTCAACATTTGAAAGCAAATTTATATGCCTGGGTGTAGCTGAGTGCGCAAAGATGCATGCCACAATTTGTTGATATCCAGAGATGGTCAGGGTTCGAATTCCACTGCATGCTACATGCAAGTTAAATATTTTTTTTTTTAGTTTTGTCTTGATTATTCACTTCACGGATGCTGTTTCAGAACGAACGTGGTCATTTTAATATGCGCGTAATTGAATTGAATATTTCGCAATATACAGTACTTTCGTTGACGTTTATAGTAAGATCAATTACGTTTCTATTTGATTTTAATATTTTTTTCCTTCAGTGTATCGTCGTTTAAAGTGCAAAACCGCGTATCAACAAAATGCAAAACCGCGTACCAGCAAAATGCAAAACCGCATATGTGAAGTTGTAGAAATTATACTGATATTTCAAAATGATTCTCTTTTTTTATAAAGGAATCGCATTTCTGGCTAGTATAGGTATTTCAGGACGAATGGATAAGGATTGAGCCAAGAGCTTATAAAATAAATCCAATTTTTGGCAGCCAATGTCAGTTACGCGGTTTTGCAGAATGACGATACGCGGTTTTGTACTTTAAACGACGATATACATACATATGTATATGTACATTAGCCTGGATCGATTTTTTTCCTATAATGAGTATAACCAAAACGAAATCTACCAAAAATTGTTAGAAAAATTGCACTTGAAACCCTAGGTTCCAAAGCAAAATTGGTTAATTTTTCCTGCCTGTTTAAATGTTAAAATTTTCTTCGTTTTGCGAAGGCAAATTTCGTCAAGCGAAGGCAAAAACCAGAAATGAAGTTTCATGAACTATGTGGTGTTTAAATCTACACTGCAGTCTTTTATGATCTTGTGAGCTAAAGGATGATTTCCCTTCGTAATGTGTCTTATTTGGGCGCATAGTGGGAAAAATATTCTTGTGTTAAAAAAGCTGTCTACTCTTCTTGATTATTCTTTTATTCAAAAGGTTGTTTAGATATTAATTTTACTGTTAGGAGATGCTGCTGCTTTTTTGAATAGTCGAAAAAAAATATAACAAATTCAGCCCAAACTAAAGGTCTAAAGGGTGATTCCTGGTCCCAGCAATGGGGAGTTACCGAATTTCATTTTGACATGAAAGTACTGCCATATATGTATATTGTTGGTAAACATATGCTTTCTCGCTTATGATTGTCATTGTGACATGATTTTGTTTAGATTTTTGAAAGGTTTCATACAAACCTTACGATTGCTATAAATTTTGCCCCCTTTTTGTTAAGATTTACAGATTTGGTGTCTTCAAACTGAAAACAAAAGCACCAAAAAACGCACTAAGCACTAAACTCAAAAAATTTCGCGTTTTGAATAAAGCAAAGAACTAAATTTAGTGCGAAAAGCACAAAGTAGGCAACAGTGATCAGATGCTATGAGTTTTTATTCACTTATTCTTCCTCGCTCAGATTATTTGACAATCACAAACTCTTTTCAATGAGTTTTATTTTGATAGGATCATTTTTTAATCACTCGTTTCTATTGTTTCGTAGTTTAGAGATTGTTTTGATTTTCGTTTACCGTTTGTTTTTATTGAAGGATTTTTTGACAAATTTACATTTGTACGCATTTCGCGTGTTTAGCCTAGAATAAAGAGTGTTCAAAATGGACGATGTTGAGCATTTTCTTTCATTTTCTCTATACCAGAGGCGGGCAAGGCTAAGGCCGAAAAGAGACACATGTAAAAAATAAATGCTACAAAGAGCCTCAAAAAAAAAAGGAAACAAAAATTGTATTTTTTAATAAAATTATTATTATTATAGTACGTAAGATAGATTTTAAAGAAAATTCAAAAGATCGCTTTGGCCAAATTTTCAAAATCTGGTCTTACGTCAGTTAAAGTCGTTCGTAATAGTTCTGTAGTGCGTTTCCGTAACTAATGCGATATTATATCGCAAAATTTGTCATTACGCGGTACCGCATAGTTGATATCGCAAACGATATCCGAAGTGTTTCTGTAACTCAAAAAACTGACCTTGAGATATATTGCTGGAGAGTTTTGTTAAAATTACACAAACTATCAGAATGAACAACATATGTTTTTGTGTAATTGTGACAGATTGATTGATGATGGTTGCTGGTCTACTATTTAAATTAAATTTATCAAGTCTATCTTGTTAACAAACATAACAACATACATACAAACATTCATTTCTTTGAAAATATAATGCGCTATATTTTCAGATTTATTCAATAAAATATACACCAACCAAAAAAAGTTTCCCGTAAAATTTCTTTCTTACCGACTTCACAAAAAGGAGAAGGTTATCAATTCGTCAGAATATTTATTCTTTTTATGTATGTTACCGCATAACTTTGGACTACGTTAACCGATTTCTATACTTCGTTTTTTTAAGGAAAAGTATTTTTGCTTAAAAAGTACTTGTTACAATATCAGTTCATAATGTTTTTCACACACACATTTTTTCGTAAATTTGTTTTAAAGACATAATTCTATAATATGAACTATTTGAACACAAGTTTCAAACTTGTTCTAAAGATTAGAAAAACTTGCCAAATTTTCGGGAAAAATTGGCTACAAAATTCCGTAGCTTTTTGACATTTTTTGCTGAGGGAATCAGCCATTTTTTTCGTACAAAGTATGTTTTTTGTATACACATTTTTCTGTAAAAAAAAAAACAACTTATTTGTTTTAAAAAATTCTAAAACAATTGAAATCATACATATCTCACTCATATTTGACGCTGTTTGCTGTGAAAACTAAAACTCGCTTGACTTACAGCTAGAATATTGATAAAAGTAAAAAGGTGTTATATTTTACGACACCCAATGGTGTATCGCCAGGTTACAGAAACGCACTACTGTTAAATGTTGGTTAGTCAATAGGTACGTTCGTGTAACACGTTCGCTACCAGGCGGCACATATGTACATGTGTTAGCTGGGTTTTCACGTGGGACCGCCGACACAAATGTGTGACCTAACTTAATTAAATTATACCTCCATTCACCGCCGTTTGCGATAGCGGGCTGTTGGATACAGTACGGTCTATAGGAAGGTCTGGCACACGTTTGTGACAAGTGGTCTCGGGATTACAGCTACCTGTAAAGTATGAGGCTATGTTTATTTACAATGCCCGTGTGAAAGTCTTTACCGACTTTAAAAGGGAAAATATTAGCTTCATAGTGAAATAAATACTCAGAGAACGGTAAGCATATATATTTAGGCTTGTTTGAGCATACAAAATTTGAACATAAAGGCCAAGTATTGAGCCATATTTCAGAGAATTTCACGACCAAAATAAGCCATAATGCTACTATGTTTTCACCTAGACGTAATTTTATATAGGCTTTGTATTTTTGAATAAAACTGAGTTAGATAAAACCCTGAAGTTTAGCCTATCACATAAATGTGACCCTTGTCTATACCAAAAAAATCTCTATAGACCAGCGTCACAAATACGTGTCAGGCTTAAACAATTACTTTTATTATGAATTTGTGTTTCTCAGATACCCAATGACAACCAAAACCCACAACACTAGAAAAAAAACAAATAATAATAAAAATGGTCTCTGATGATGCACTGCTTAAACACGCTTGGTAGCGAACGTGTTAAAATCTTCAGTAAATAATGTCCAACACCAGAATTCCGGCGAAATGTCATGTGAAGAGAAAAATATCCAAAATAGTACGCGAAAAATCTATTAGTACCAACCGCCACGCGCCAATCTATTAGTACGCGAACAGGAAATTTGCAGAAAGGTGCAAGTTAGAAGAACAGCTGATAGAAATTTTGTTTACATTCAAAAGTATGCAATTGAAAACGTAAGAAAACAAATCATGAAGTCTTATCCTGACACAGTTCACTGACTAAGCGAATACTTACTTACTTCTTACAAGTTTAACTAGTCGCATTTTACTATTTTAACTTCCAAACCCTCAAATTCAATTCAGGTATTTGCGTAAATTCCATCCAGCTGTTTTTGATCAGTTGTTTTCTTGTTGACGAATTGCAGTTGGCAAAAACTTTTCCAGCAGAAACTAGCAGCTTTCCCTCAAAATGAAATGTCATTTTGCTCTCTCAATTTCCCTTAGCAAGTTTTTTGGGTACGCGAATACAAAAAGCTTATAGTTTTTATAATTTTCAATAATTGTCAGGTACGCGAATGCAACTAATGTGCACGGTTTTCTGACTACGAATTTCATTGTAGAGTACAAAGACTCACAGTTATACGTTGTACCAGTAATTGAAAATGTACGGCACGCAGCTGTTTCTTACAGCGGATATTTTTAATCTGGTACTTGTTGCCAAAATCCAAGCAATGGCAAAGCTTTATGTTGCATTTACAGTGCCTTATCTTCTTTTAATTCCCAAAACCCCGACTCTTCTTGGCTTTTCTTACAAAGGAGTTTTTCAGATATTGCAAATTCATTCTTAATTATGTTACATAAAAAAGGGTATATGAAGGATGCAAACGTACATTTAGGTAAATAATTTCAAACTGCAAATCTTTTTTTCAAAATCTGCTTTTAAATCATGTGCAATATTTTTTTCTAGCCATGGAAAATGATGAGATAATCTTTTTTGGGATCATGAATAAAAAGACGTAGTTTAGCTTCAAAACTTAAAATAATTTGCGACCAATTAAACATATTTTTATTCTCTCCTTGTAGAGACAAATTCAAGTTTTGCAAATGTTCGAATACGAGACTAAAAATATTTTTGCTAATTTTTTCCTCAAAAGCTAGATGATTTTAAAAATCCTTTTCAATGATTTTAGATTTATTAGCCTTGAAACCAGAGTATCCAGATTTGGCGATTTTTTTCCCTTCAAATACATTTTTTCCAATTATAAAAATATACAAAACTTAGTTTTCCACGATAATTTTATAGAAGAGGCTAATGAGCTGCGTGATGAACTTAACTTGAGAAGCATTTTAAAAGACTGTAAAAAAATTTTAATCACCCTAATCGAAGAAATTTTGAAACGATTACCTAGTCAATTAAATACTTTTAAAAAAGCTTTGATTTTGCCACCAGAAAAGTGTGTGAATCACAAGTAGGGTGGCCAGATTTTTCTTGCGCGAAATCAGTACTTCAGGCTTTTTCGTGCTATAAAAATCAATACTTTTCAGTAAAATTTTATTCAAGTAACAGAAAATACTTCGAAACGCCAGAGTGCTTATTTTTAACAATATTTGGGTACATGAAAAAAATGTAGTTCATAAAAAAAATGTCATTCATTTTAACATAAAAAAGAAGAAGGTTGTCAATTCGTCGGAATATTTTGTTTTATATAGCTATGGAACTTTGGATCATGTGAACCGATTTCGATTTCATCGCAAAGGCGGTACCTCAAGTTTGGTTCATGAAGAAATTCACGCTAGTCCTAAATTTTTGCATGAGAATTTAAGTTGGTTTTGTTTTTGCTCAAAATGTAGATTTTGAATAGCAATAATGAAATCATTTCCACTTCAGTGTTTAAAATCAAAAAATCATTTACATTTCATTTTAAAATTACTTTTAATTAGGAGTTAACTTTGAGAAATTTTAATTAGAATTTAGTTTCTCTCTTTGCGCCAGGAAGCATACTTTATACTTAAGATCCTCTCCGTTGCTTCGTTTGAGTGCGGTATTGAAAAAATAAAATTACATATTATCTGAAATATGTCAACTATAATTAAATTTCTTTCTATTTACTTTTTAGATTACGGTTTAAGGAATTCCAGCGTTATGTTAAAACCTAAAAAAATATCCTAAAGTAGTTTGTTTGTGTAAAATAATATTACATGGGGAAAAATTACCCAGCACCGAGTACCGGTGAGAAGACCCCTATTACAAATTTGTATGCTCAGAATTTAAAATTCAGTACAAATCAGTACAATCTTTGAAAAATCAGGACATTAGCGTACTGATTGAAGAAATTAATAAAATCAGTACGAGAGTTGAAAAATCAGTACTTTACTGATAAAATCAGTACGTCTGGCAACCGTAATCACAAGAGGGCGAGTTACAGTTCACCACTTGACTTCGAAGGAAAGAAAAGCAGCAAATCTGAATATTTAGATCTTTAACTTTCCCATGGAATAACTTTTGTCAGAACCATTCCATCCTCTGAAGAATTTTGGATAATTGCTTACGGAGTGAAAACCGCAACAGGCAATAAAATGTTTGGAAATATACATAAGTAGCCTTCATATTATTATCCTTGCCGCAGTCACATGCTTTTGTTGAGCGCGTAATGAATTCAACATAAACTAAGATTCAAAATAGGATGAGGTTGGAAAGCCTTAATTCAATAGTTCGAATAAAGTGTTATAGGTATGAAGCCTAATACTTTCTGCTGCAAAAAGATTCTAATATCAAAAGTATGTTATCAAGGTTGAATAGCTCAATATATGACAACAACAGAAATGTAAATGATTCAAACACTATAGGTGATTTTGAAGAAATTGTGGAAAAGCTGATCTCGCCTTATTATAGGTTTTTATTATATTTTAGCGCCGAGCTCTTATTGTGCGATTAATCAATTAATATGAGTTGTAATAAATTTAATAATTGCGCAGTACTAGTGCGAAATGTATTGAAACAAATGTTTTTTAAAAGTTTGCGTATTTTTAGAGAAAATTGTTTTTACATCACTATTATATAAGCGATTTGTGTTATTTATTATTACCCTTTGAAGGTATTATATTCGTTTTTGGTTTTAAAAACTATATTAGAACAAGATCTAATTTTTAAAATAAAAAAGATTTAACTTATTTTGACAGGGCCAAATTCCTTACAATTTTATGTGCTGGGTATGAGCTACTTCGGCCGTTGGAATTAAAGCGAAAATAAAATTTTCCTTTTTTACTCCTACGCGTTTCAACGCATTTCGCGCCTTCCTCAGGGAGTCTGCTTTATTTGAACGATAAACAATAAAAAATAAACATGGTTAACAATTATCATAACATAAACATCAGAATTTGAAACTCATACTTTACAATTATTCACATTAAACAACAATAATTAAATGGTTTTAGCGCAGCGAGTTTACATTACTTTCTTTTTGTTTTGTTTATAACTAGATTTTAACATAGCTGTGTAGGCGTTGTTTGTGTTGTCCACATCTTCTTTGAAATTCTTCACATTGTCAAGTTTCTGTTGTATTCGTAGGCTTTCCAGTGTCATTCTCCTTCTTTCTCCTCGTTCGATGTCCAAAACTCGCGTGCTGTCGAAGTCCGCTTTGTGCTCGTTGTTTGCTAAGTGTTGAGCCAGCGCAGTTGTCATCTTTTTGTTTTTTGCGTCCGC
>NW_023458557.1:54406195-54408112 GCF_013731165.1 Rhagoletis pomonella
GTTTGTATGGCAGGTTCCACACCCCTTGATATATCGAAGTTATTTGTCTTCTATTATCATCCTTTGGAGGTCTAGAGTCGATGTCCAAAATTTCAAAAATAACGGTACAGTAGTTCTCCAGTTTTTCGATTGAAAAACAACGACTTTCACAAAATATATCAGTTTAGATGACAAATTAAAAATATTGTTTAATTAAATGCATCCTATGGAAAACTTTTTATGAATAATTCTTTAAATAATTGCAGCCAGGTATTTTCCAAAAAATTGGAAGCATTCAAACGTAAAATTTTTTTTCTTTCATTTTTCAGCATAGAGCTAGAGCGTTTTTAAAAAATCGCCACGGACGGATCGACGCGAAATTTAATTATCTCTTACTAAAAAGAAGAAAAAAACATGAAATCGGTTCATATTTGGGCTCTCAAAATTGATTTTTCCACAGCAACCTTTTTTGCCCCACTGTGCGGCATGCGAACCTGGAACCTCCTGAAAGCTAACAAATAGCACGCACTTCTGCACACTCAGCTACTATCGAATACGTATACATGTTTTCAAACACTCAGTGTGAACATATATTTTAAAATTACACTGGTTTGCAGCAAAAATGTTCTATGAATGCCACTAACCAATTCTTATGTAGAATCGCTCGTTTATTCCGAAAATCGAGATCGTTTTTTTCTATGGATAACTTTTCGAGATATTTGCAATATACCGTTATTCGGCTTAAAAAGATAGTGGTCTCTCTTAATCACCTATATCTTACGAGCCAGTTGAATAATCGTAATACGAAATACGGGAAATGAAAGCAAATAATGTCTCCATAAACCGTATATACATCACTTTTCGATAGCCCTGATAGTTTCTGAGAAATTAATTAATCATTTCTAACACCTCTCGTTTTCGATGCAAACACTCCACGTATGGGTAACACTCTTTTCTGCTCATATTTCATACAAAAAATCCTTGCGCATTTTCATTTGACCAATCATTATTTTCTTATTTATCAATCGATTTCATTTATTGGTAGCGTACTTTTTTTCTAAAGGAACAGTGCACATTATTTACACAGAAACTGTTATTTTTTGAATTTTTTCCCTGTTAAAGTTTTAATTTTGTTGCATTTTTCGATCAAAAGAACAACAAATCTGGAATGATTAACTTATTTCTCAGAAACTATCAGGCCTATCTTATTACGACTATTTAATTGATTCGTAAGATATACCTGATTAAGTGGAACCATCCTTTTTTTAAGCTGAATAACGGTAAATTGCAAATATCTCGAAAACGTATCCATACAAAAAAAAAGCGAGCGATTCTATATACAAATTGGATAGTGAGGTCTGGAGAACAAAATAAAAATTAAAATTTGTGATCCAGTGTTATTGTTTTGAAATAACATGATACAATTTTTCGAAAACAAAAAGAAATTTGGTTGTTATTTTCCAGATTTTGGTTGGTTATTTTTTTAACAAGTGGCAACCGTGCTCTAAAATCATTCCAAAAAGTGATTTCACGCAGCGAGGTGCTAAATACAATGAAAACTGAAGTATGCTCAATTCAATGCTTAATATACATTAGCGAATATCCGCTTTTTTAGTAGTTTGAACTGAAATTCACTTGGAAGTGAATTGCAGAACCTGCCAGATCAAGACGTACTTAAGATCCACTATGTCCCCAGAAAGACTAAACGTTTTACATATCCTATCTATCGAAAACGACATTGCCACTCTGATTGACTTGTCCAAAACAGTCGAACAATTTGCTCAAGCCAAAGCACGCAAAGTAAACTTTTTGTAATTGATATGTGAAAATTATGATTATAACAAAAATTTGAAATTCTTAAATTTCGACTATTTTTGCAATACTGAAAAATGAAGATAGAGGTATGAAATTCGGTCAAAATTTTTTTGTGACCGACAA
>NW_023458557.1:54408122-54409291 GCF_013731165.1 Rhagoletis pomonella
TTTATATATGTAACTCCTCTATCTATGTATGCTGTGAATATATAAATTTTTTCAAATGCAGTAATCTGTTAAAGGAAAATTTTCAGATGTTCATGAAAGGTAGGAAGCCTTCGGCATAGCCGAAAACAGCACTGCTCTTACTTGTTTCAATCTACAACACGGTTGCCACTGTTGGTTATTTCCAACCACACTTGGTTGCTTTTATTTTATTTTTCGAATTTGTTTGTTTGGTAGTTTTTTCTTTGATTTGGTTTTTTTTTTTTTTAATTAGAAATTAACAAACTTTTTCTTAAAAAAAGTATTATTGCATACTGAGGGCCAAAAATGAATAAACGAATTTTTAAAATCCTTATTTTTAATGTAACATCCCAGCCATCCGGAAATGTATCCGAAAATGGAAACCATTTCGTATAAAACCCTGATGTTTCATCCGTTTTCCAATTCCGTCCTCTTTCGGATCACTTCTCCCACTACAGTCTTCATCGGAAACGTATGTACATAAAGCGATCGAAAATGGTTGTGAAATGGATGCCCTTTCCTGGAATTTGTCTGATTAAATTTTTCGTTAAAACGATTTCATTCTGAACTTCACAGAAACTTTTTCATAACTTTAAGATTCGGAAATTATTTCAATTTTAATAAATACATTTATACACATATGTATAGTTATAATGCGTTGCTTTTGACGGCACACAGTGGGGCAAAAAAGGTTGCTGTGGACAAATCAACTTTGAGAGCCCAAATATGAACCGATTTGAAGTTTTTTTTTTCTAAATAAAAGACACTTAAATTTCGCGTCGATCTATCCGTGGCGATTTTTATAAAAGGCTTTAGTTTTTTACTTATTTATGTTGAAAAATGGATGAACAAAATGTTTACGTTTGAATGCTTCCACTTTTTTGGAAAATACTTGAAATTAATTTAAAATGTCTGCAATTATTTGAAAAATTATTCATAAACATTTTTTCATAGGATACATTTAATTAAAAGATGCATTTCGTTTGTTATCTAAACTAATATATACATATTTTGAAAACCGTTTTTTTTCGTTTTTTTTCTGTTCGAAAAACTCGAGAACAGCTTTACCTATATTTTTGAAATTTTGGACATCGACTTCAGACTATCCAGGGATGATAATAGATGAAAAGCAATTTCGATATATCAAGGGG
>NW_023458557.1:54409391-54411290 GCF_013731165.1 Rhagoletis pomonella
GTTTTCGTCAGTGAATTCTTCGTCGCTTAGAATATGTATTTTCCTAATGAGGCTGGCTGCGGTATTTACTTATTGTTTCCAAGGGTGATTCGAGTGAAAATTAATGATTCTACCCGACGCAATTGATTTTGCAAACCAGTTCAGCAATAATTGATTTCGTCTTTTGTGCAGTTCTACATCTAGGAAGGCTATTTTGTTGTTGTTCTCTTTTTTTACTGTGAACTGTATTTTTGTATGTTGTGCGTTTAATGTTTTCAATATCTCTTCCACGTCTTTTGTCTTGATTATCGCGAATATATCGTCTACATATTTGCTTATGTATTTGATATGTATATTCTTTTGCTCTAATTCAGCTATGCTTTCGTCTAATATTTTATCTAGCACAATGTCTGCAATGGTTGGCGATAATGGGTTCCCCATGGGCATACCATAAATTTGCTGATATAGGGAATTATTGTGTTTGAAGTAGTTGTTGTCTCTTAAGCAAAACTCTAGCATCATCTGGAAATAATTTTTTGCAATGTTGGTGTAGTTTTCCAATGTTTTCCATTTTTTCATGATAATTTGTATGGCGAACTGCGTCGGGATATTCGTAAATAATGAAATTACATCAAAAGATACTAGAATTTCACCTGCTTCTACTGTGACACCTTGGAGATTTTCTTTTAATTGATAAGAGTTTTTTATATTGTATGTATCTGACGTGATATTTCTTAGAATATTTCCCATAAATTTTGAAAGTTCATAACAGGGAACATTTGTGGATGACGATATTGGTCGGAGGGGTGTGTTGGGCTTGTGGATTTTGGGGAGGCCGTAGATTCTGGGTGCATTTGCCGCTGCGCAGGTCAACCGTAGCTTTTCCTTTAGGTTAATCTTCTTCTGTTTGTATAAATTATTTATGATCGCATTGTTTCTTCTCATTAACTTCTGGGTGGGATCATTTCTTATGGCTCTATATGTGGTTTTATCATTCAGCAATTCCATCATTTTACAATTATAATCAGTCTTGTACATCATTTCTGTTTTGTTACCTTTATCTGCCTGGGTTGTTACAATTTGGTCTTTGTGGTGGCTTATAAATTTCTTTGTGTCCTCATATGTTTTCAATATGTATTTTTCTTTCGTGTTGTTGCGTAATTTTTCCTGGAACGTGCTTATTTTCGCTGCGATGTTACTTCTTGTTGTGTCCTTTTCTCTTTCGTCCGTGTTTTCTTGTATAACTTGTTCCAGATCTGCAATGACGTGAATCGGGGGAAACGTCTTTCTTGTCACAGGTAATGCAAATTTTCCACCAAGCGATAGTAACCATAGACAATCTTGTGGTACCGCTATATCGGTTTTGTTTATAAACCAATCTTCATTTAACCGCATTCCGAATTTCCTGAAATTTTTCGATACGTGATCATGTTTCGCGAGCTTTTTCATAATTTTACTGTATTGTTTGATTATATAGCATGTTTCTTCGTCATATTTTAGTTTTATGTGTTTGTAAAATTGCTTCATGTTTATCGTTGCTTAGCGTTGTTAATATTACTTTCTTCGGATTTGCTCTCCGATATTTTATATAACTTATTTTGACAGGGCCAAATTCCTTACAATTCTGTGTGCTGGATATGAGCTACTTCGGCCGTTGGAATTAAAGCGAAAATAAAAGTTTCCTTTTTTACTCCTACGCGTTTCAACGCATTTCGCGCCTTCCTCAGGGAGTCTGCTTTATTTGAACGATAAACAATAAACAATAAACATGGTTAACAATTATCATAACATACACATCAGAATTTGAAACTCACACTTTACAATTATTCACATTAAACAACAATAATTACATGGTTTTAGCGCAGCGAGTTTGCATTACTTTCTTTTTGTTTTGTTTATAACTAGATTTTAATATTGCTG
>NW_023458557.1:54411390-54411895 GCF_013731165.1 Rhagoletis pomonella
GCGGACGCAAAAAACAAAAAGATGACAACTGCGCTGGCTCAACACTTGGCAAACAACGAGCACAAAGCGGACTTCGACAGCACGCGAGTTTTGGACATCGAACGAGGAGAAATAAGGAGAATGACACTGGAAAGCCTACGAATACAACAGAAACCTGACAATGTGATGAATTTCAAAGATGTGGACAGCACAAACAAGGCCTTCACAGCAATATTAAAATCTAGTTATAAACAAAACAAAAAGAAAGTAATGTAAACTCGCTGCGCTAAAACCGTGTAATTATTGTTGTTTAATGTGAATAATTGTAAAGTGTGAGTTTCAAATTCTGATGTGTATGTTATGATAATTGTTAACCATGTTTATTGTTTATTGTTTTCGTTCAAATAAAGCAGACTCCCTGAGGAAGGCGCGAAATGCGTTGAAACGCGTAGGAGTAAAAAAGGAACATTTTATTTTCACTTTAATTCCAACGGCCGAAGTAGCTCATACCCAGCGCATAAAAAAA
>NW_023458557.1:54411905-54416889 GCF_013731165.1 Rhagoletis pomonella
GAGCGGTATTCAACGGATTATTGTCAGACTCTGATTACGACCAAGCGTAATGTAGTGAATATCATCCGGAACGGGCTGAATGTAAAGCGTACCCTTTCTTCTTTGAGAACTTTTTTACTTTTACAACATTCTCCTGGGGCCTGTTTCATAAAGTGACAGTGATAGTTTTGTAATGACAAGCATTTTCCGTATTGTCAGTGACAATTCGACAGTTTGATGGGTGTTTTGTTACATAAAAACAATTGTCACCGTCGCTTTAATTCCATGAGAAATTCTATTGAAAAACTGACAAATTGTCATTGTCGGATTTTAAAGTTGTCATTGACAAAATTGTCGCCAGCCATATGAAACTCTCCTGTGAAAACTTAGCGACGGTTTTGTCGCTATTGTCGCGGCAATTTTGTCAGAGTGATAATTGTCAGCGCCATTGTCGACAATATTCCAGTATTATACTGTCGCGATCCAACATTTTTATACCCGAGCGCACTTGTGCACAAGGGTATATTAATTTTGTTCACATAACGGATGTTTGTAACAGCCAAAACGAATCGAGATAGATATAGACAAATGTATACATAAATGATCAGGATGAAAAAAGAAATCGATTAAGCTATGTCTGTCTGTCCGTCCGTCTGTCCGTCCGTCCGTGTACACGATAACTCGAGCAAAAATTGAGATATCTCAACGAAATTTGGTATGTAGGTTTCCCTTAATAAAAGGTAGGTTGGTATTGAAAATGGGGAACTCGGACTTTAACCACGCCCACTTACCATATAACGGTAATTTCAAGAAATACGAAAACTGCGATATTTTAGTAACTAATGAAGATAATTCACTCAAAATTGATATTTATAATAAGTTTTAGACGAAAAATAAAAACATTATAAATTTTTGGAAAATGGGCGTAGCCACGCCTACTTATGGTTACATGTGTATACCTTGGTAACCGCTGCACCAATTTCTTCCAAACTTGGCACAGTTGTTGGCCTTCGCATAACATACCAAATGGCTGAAAATTTTTAAAATCGCTCAATAACCACGCCTACTTCCCATATAACGGTAATTTTCAGAAATACGAAAACTGCGATATTTTAGTAACTAATGCAGATAACTCACTCAAAATTGATATTTACAATATATTTTAGTCGAAAAATAACGATATTATAAATTTTTGGAAAATGGGCGTAGCCACGCCCACTTATGGTTACATGTGTATATCTTGGTAACCGCTGCACCAATTTCTTCCAAACTTGGCACAGTTGTTGGCCTTGATACAGCATAAAAAATCGCCGAAACTTTGTAAAATCGGACAATGCCCACGCGCACATCCCATATAACGGTAATTTAGAGAAATACAAAATCTTCGATAAATCAGTAAATATATAAGCTAGTTTATTCAAAATTGGTGCTTGCAACAATTCTTTACCAAAAAATACGTTTATGATAAAATTTTCGAAAATGGGCGTGGCACCGCCCACTTATGATCACATATTAGTATATCGGTAACCGTTCTACCAATTTGTACCAAACTCGGTGTGGTTATTGTGCTTGCCACATATAAGCAAAACGTTGAAAATTATTGAAATCGGACTAAAATAACGGCCGCTTCTCATATAACGGTAAATTTCAGAAATGCTTGAAACTTCAATATTTCGAAATTGAAGGACGCTAATTTACTCAAAATTGATACACCCCGGCTTACCATCTAGCGGAAGGTTTCGGAAAGGTGAAAAAACATATATTTAATACTTACGCCGGGTATTTAATGTTCGGCTCCGCCCGAACTTAGACTTTCCTACTTGTTTAATTTTAATTTGCCACTGCCGCCGGTCACAAAATCAGCTCTCAGTGGGAAAGTAGCTTTGTTTCCCAATTTTCCTAGCAGATAGTTATCACTGATAACTTTCGCTCAAAATTCGCTCTTGTTCCTGAGTTATCACTCAAAAAAACAAAAGCCATGAAAAATATGTTTAGAGTAAATCGATGAATGCAACGCTCTTGCGTAGACTCCTCAAACACTTGTAGGGTTCAATCGATACCACTAAGGTATCACTCTAATGAGTACTTGTACTCAAAAGACTGAAAGTATCGATACCTACTGAGTATCGGCAAAGTATCGAGTACTTACTTGAATTGTTTTCATCATTTCTTTCGAGAGACACTTCCCTTTTTACCTTCCTTTTGTTAGCCCGGTATGTAACTATGTAATATTGATGCGCCTAAAATATGCAGCGATTTCTATTCTCAAGTTACATACCTGATGACAGTACGAATGGCAATTATAATAGGGAGGTTTTAGTTTTTTAAACTATAATTTTATTTGTTGTAAAAGGTCGTATGATTACGTCTTATCATGGTTTAAAACATTGTATGTCAAAATCAAATAAAAAGCCAATAAAGTTGCAGGTATAGAAAATGTATATATTTAAGTTATTTAGTAAGATACAAAATAATTATGAATTAATATTTGTGGTGCATTACCAAGGAACAGTATTGGCTATAATTTTTTCAGTCATATGAGTGTATAGGTCACCCAATATGGATAAGTTTCGGACTTTTATTTTTGTTTTTATTTTCAAATTAGTTTTATTCACTTTTTTTTATAAATGATATAGTTATTCCATAACAAAAACCTTGTTAATCCAAGTTTAAAACTTTGTACAAAAATTAAAAGAAAGTCAACAAAGTTTCATCAAAGAACGTAAATAATAAGAAGGGACAACTTGTGCCTGCCCTTTTGCGCTAGTACGTTTTCATCAAAATTCAAAATTATTCTGAATAAAAAGTGTTTAATTTTGGTGAAACTTAGATTTTCTTTTAATTTTTGTACAAAATTTGAAACTTGGATTTACATGGTTTTTGTCATAGAATGAACTATGTTTTTTATAAAAAAGTAACTAAAATTAATTTGAAAATAAAAATAAAAATCCGACACTTATCCATAAGGTCACCCCTATAAGTATACAGCGTACTGCATCATTTACAAACTATTTATGAAAAAAAATTCTATTGTGTCTTTTGGTACATTGCTGAGGAACAATATTAGTTATAATTGCATATATGACTTCATATAAGTATATTATTCACAAAATATTTATGAAAAAAAAGCTTTTGGGGCACACTGCCAAGAAACAACCACTTTTCTAAATGCTTTCCAGACAAGCGATTTCTACTTTCTCTATTACATGACCGCACTTTTCGCGAAAACTCTAATAACGGGCGTCATTTGTTGAGTTGCCGTTGCAATGATAAAAGTAGTAGAAATTACTCTTTCGATACCAAGTACTTTTTTTCGATACTTACTCGATACCGAACAAAAAGGTATCGAGTAAAAAAATACTTGGTATCAAATGAAAAGTATCCAGTATTTACTTGTTTCGATTGAACCCTAAAGACTTGTATAGCCTGGTTTTCATTAGGTCTTATTTGACGTCAAATGTGGTTAAAATAATGAAAACGGATTGTCATCTGGTGTCATTTCCGTTTGTTGTCATATATCACCACGCACGGTCATATAAAATGACATCCAAATGAAAACGGCCCTCGCCGCTGATGTGGCAGCATTTGACAACCAAAATTTATTTGCCAACATGTTGGCAATTTTGATTTCTTTTGCCATGCGAACAGCTGATTCTAGCTACATTACGGACCGTTTAGCTACAAAAAAAAACAAAAATGCAGATCGATAGAACTTTTCACGCAGATTTCAACCATACCCAAATTATTTGGGGCAAGCAAAAAACAAAAAATATAACAGGTTAAACTTCAACTTTCCTAATTTTTATATGTTTAATATCTCGGAACCTACTTGACCGATTAGAAAAGTATTGATGCCAATTCAAAGATAATTTTAATAGCTTTTTTACGACGTAATTACTATAACCATTTTTAAAACAAGTTTTTGGTGAACGTTATTTAAAAAATATATATACAATGTCGATTTTTACCACTACTTTCGTTAAATTTTGCCCTATAACAATCCTTTCTATATAAGGTACTTTCAAAATAATATAAATTTCTGTAGCATTAACTATGCAATTTTCTTAAAAAAAAGTAATTTAATGAAAAAATTAATTTTTTTTTAGTATTTTTGACTTAAAAATATAAAAAATCAGAAAAATTTTGTACATCACCTGAAAGATAAAATAATTATTTTTATTTTGACATCATTAGTTGTTTAATCGGTTATGTAGTTCATAAGACATTGATATTATCTATCCAATTACATTTTTGGTTTGTCTATAGCTAAAAGGTCGCTATTCTACACTTTTTGTAAAAATTTACCATCACATTTGACATCAGTAATGAAAACAGAATGTCAATCATCTGACACCGTAATTTGACGACAGTCGTTGACATGCACTGCGGTATCGACATTTGGTCAGTTTTTAAAATGTAATGAAAACGCAATTGACACCAAATGAACAGCTGTCAGATTAAGGCAGTTTTTGATGTCAGTGATTTTGACCTAATGAAAACCAGCCTTATTACTCATTCGTTCGTATTAGGGATGTTAATTTTTTCGATTTTTGCGATACCGGGATTTTCGGGACATCATGCATGTCCCGGGATTTAGATATTCATTATTTTCCAATAACTTAACATGAAAAAATTGCATCAATTAGATTGAGAATCTGTCCTACCATATGATAAATAACACTGGACCACAAATTTCAACTTTTTCTCTTTACCAGAAACGCCGTTATGAAATTCTTATGTAAAATCACCCCCTGATTCCGAAAATCAAGGTTATTTTTAATTCTATGGTACCGTTTTTGAGATATTTGGAATTTACCGTTTTTGCAAAAAAAAAAAAAGTTGGGTCCACTTTATCATATATATCTCAAGAACGAATTAAGCAATTCCAAAACGGTTTGAAGCTTTTAAAAGGTAAATTTTCTATAAGCTGTGCATACAACACTTTTTGCTAGGCCCTCTAGATTCAAAGATAACGAACAATCATTACCGATTTTTTCAATTTTTT
>NW_023458557.1:54416989-54432434 GCF_013731165.1 Rhagoletis pomonella
TTTTTTTTTTTTTGCAAAAACGGTAAATTGCAAATATCTCAAAAACGGTACCATAAAATTAAAAATAACCTTGATTTTCGGAATCAGGGGGTGATTTTACATACGAATTTCATAACGGCGTCTCTGGTAAATTTTGGCCGTCGACCAGTGTAATAAATAAACGGGTTTGAAACCTACTTTATTATTTAATTCGAAAAATATTTCATTAGTAACAAACCAAAATACAGTAATTAAATTTATATGCATTTAACAATATTTTAGCGTGTACATATCTGAAAAGGAACTGAAGGCATGTCGAAAAAAGATCGATGCAAAAAAAACTTAAGTCAACATATGTATTGTGTGGCTGAAAGAAGTTCATGATACTAGTGGCAAAAATAAAAGAAACGCCTTGTTTCAACCAGTTTAGTCTATATTTATTTTCTTTATTTAATATTTAAATTTTTGTATAAAATTCTACTTGATTTTATATATATAATTAATTAACTACATTTAAATGCGCATTTCAAAAATTATAAAATGCAAAAAAAATTGCCAAAACTTCAAGCATTTTACTCAGCATTTTTAGAAAAATTTTAGGTACGCAGTTTTATAGCCCATTAAATTAAAGTAGGGTAAAATGAAGTTTCATGCAATTACAAAATACCGTTGATTTTTGGGAATTTTTTAAATGATGCTGGGCATTTTCTTCCATATAAACAAATTGCTGAACATACTTTGTATGGAAAAAATGCGTGACACGTCCAGCAAAAAAATTATGAAAAATTAACGTTATTTTTAGTCACTTGAAACTTGCACTTTATCCTTCTGTTATTTAATGGGCTATACTTATAAAATTGCGTACCTAAATTTTTTCTAAAAATTCTGAGTAAAAAGGTTGAAACAGTTTGAAACAAAAAATTTCAAAACACATCAAGCAATCAATATACTCAAGACACTATGGGCCAAATACAGTAAAACTGCGTTTTTAGTTTTAGATTTTTTTTTTACTAGAACTTTATAATTTCAAAGATATCATAAATTCTAAAAAATTATTTTAAAAATTCAGTGCAACGTAGAATAAAAATGGGAACCAAATGGAAGAGAAAATTCTGTAGTATTCAAAAAAATTTAAATTTTTCGGTTTCACATGGACGAACAGGTATTGAAATGCCCTTTTTATCAATTTTATTTTTTTAAGCTAATAAAGTTAGGACTATATTCGAGGACGTTGTGGAGTTTATATCAGTCTTTAACATATAATTTTTTCAAAATAAATATTGCAAAATTTCAAGGATATTCAAGGATACAATTTTTAAGGACATTTTCAATACCTTATGCACCAAAAAATTTAATCTGTCCTTTCTCTACATAATTTTCTCTTTTAAGCAGCGAAATTATGTATCAAATACAATAACAAGAGACAGCAAAAAAATGGAGTGAGCGAGATGAGAGGATTGAGAGAAATATGTAGCAATTCCAACAACAAAACAACTAGCGACAAACAAAATGCGACCCTGATTTATCTTGCTATGCTTTTTTGCAAAATATATACATGGGCTTCGACTTTGCATATTTTGCAGCGATAGGAAATGTTATTTCCCATGTATTTTGTTGTTGTGTGTTTGCAAGTTATGCAATCCGTGCAATCCGTGCTACGTGCAATGGCTTTGCAAGATTTGGAGAATACCCCTATTGAGTTTTTGTGTGTAAAATTGCCTATCGCACGGTGTTATGTGTATGTATAATTAGCTAGACATATATAAAAAAAATAATATTAAATATTAAACAAAAGAAATATAGCGAAAACTGGTCGATATACGGCATTCTATTATTGCCACCATTGCAAATTACAAATCCCGAAAATCCCGGGATTCTTGGCAACTAATCCCGGGATTTTCGGGACTTAAGAAATTCCGGGATTAACACACCTAGTTCGTATACAAAGATTGATTATCGTTGTGAGAACATCTGCACTGTTTTTATCACCTGGGTTTTGAAAATGATGCGCTTTTTATTTTTATTAAAGTATTTTGATGTGATGTCTTTCGTTACTTGAATTTTTCAAATATAAATAGGTATATGGATATTCGATATGGAGGCTTTGATCAAATGTTGTAGTTGTAATTTTTAAAGCTTCAGGAAAACGCTTATTACACGAGAACTAATGAAGCGATTTCAAACAAAAGTATGGCGTTTCAAAGATAAAATTCCAAGCCTATCGACAGATTCGTTTTTGTAAGAAACCATTCGGTTTCTGTCGTAGAAACAACGTTAAATATTGGCTTATTTTGTGGTCAATTTTGAGCCTTTAAAGTGCTCTATTTAGTAACTTATGATTTGAAGATATAACTTTCATTTTCGGGATGTAGGTTCTCTTGAGCAATAGAAATATTATAATGTACAAATTGCATATAAATTCAACAAGTATTGAGCATTTTAAGACAAAAAATTGTTGAAAAAGTTCGCAATTTTTTTTATTACCAAAATGCTCGAAAACCGCTCGAATAATTTTGTTTTTGTTTTCTTTAGTCTTTTCTTTTTTTCCTTTCATTTGGTATATGGGAAGTATTGGTTGATATCTTCTAACTTTGCTTATTTTACACAAATATATGGGCATAAATGATTTTTCATACAAAATCACTTCGTCATCATTTTGCAACTACATGCATGCGCTGGAATTGAGACAAGGAGACAAAAAGTATGTGTGTGTAGTAGGGATGCCAAAATATCAGGAAAGTTGGGATCCCGGGATTTCGGCATATTTTTTAGGTAATCCCGGGGTCCCGGAATTTATCCTGGGACTCAAATTGAGTCATAAATTTTATGAATATGAGTAAAAGTTCAATATCTGAAAGCATTTAAACATACCATTAAATAAAACTATTTAAAATTTACGATAAACTTATTGTAAAACTCATATTTCGGTAGCTTAGAGTGAAAAGTTGCTAACTTCACTTTTAATGAAAAATCATATTTTGATATAAGAGGCTAGATAAATTAAAATTGCATCGTTTCGAAAAGGGTAAAGGTCCTTGTTTTGTGTTTTCTCGTTTATATTCAATGAAAGGAAAATTTGCTAAGGCCAAAAAAGCTCCGAAAATTCGATAAGGCCAAAAAAGTTCGAAATCTTTTAATAAATATTGAATCCCTCCGATTCGTATGGAGTTTCGCTTTGCTTTAAACAGGCAAACTGTTGTATTCAAAGTTTTGCGAAATACTTGAAGAAAATGGCTATACGAAGTTTTTTCCTCTTCTGTACAATTTTTAAATTGGGACTTAGCAACTTTGCACTCTACGCTTGCGATATTTATTAAATGCCAGGTACTTTTGAAAGTGACGATTAATAAAAAAAAACATAAAACCAAAATATGCAAAAACAATTTCTCTAAACATGTTTATTCTACTCTATAAAGAAATGGCGGACGGAGAATTTTTTGCCATTTTTTTCGCAATTTACTAGAAATTTTGAGGGTGTACGAGTCAAACGGATCTCAGAATCGGACTCAGCGAGTCGAAATACATGTTGGTAGTTGAGTCTGGTTAAAAACACACACCCCTTTTTTTGCCGGTGTTCTTATTATTGCACTTAAAATGTTTTCGTAAGAGCAGCAAAGCATTCAAAGCGGAGTCTTCTAAGCTTGACCTGCAATTTTTACATACAAAACCTACTGACGAAAAACATATTTCGGCATCAACACTTTTAGGCTGAACTGTCAAAAGGTAGAAATAATCCATTTGAAGATAATGACCCCTATCTCCTCCATTACAAAATATTTGAACTTCTTTTACCAGCACGTCGGTCAAATTATAAGTTTTTCGATTTGACGAAGTTTTGAGTAGATTGATCTAAAAAGTTATCTAACTTTTCCTTAAAACTCTCTGTTTTGTTTACATTGGCAACGCTGTGAGTAAATTCATTGAAATCTTCTTCAAAAAAGGCTCAGACTGCAATTGCAGTCAAAACGGCATTTTACAAAAATCATACTTCAAAATTCATAAACAAATTCTTACTATCAATTCGATATTTCAAAATTTTCGGGAGCCCGGGGTTTATGCAAGCGAATCCCGGAATTTCCGGGACGTCAAAAACAACAAGAATCCCGGGATCCCGGGATTGGCATCCCTAGTGTGTAGGTATTTCGGCTTTTCACCAGCTCTGCCAGAATTGGGAGAGACCTCTCCGAGCCGTACGCTACCAAACGGGGTTTCAGACAGGGCGACTTCCTTTCACGTGACTTCTTTAATCTGATTTTGGAGAAGATAATAAGAGCTGCAGAACTGAACCGCAAGGTTTTATTTCTTAATTATATGTAGGCGGGCTGCCACCTGTTTCAAAATTAAGTTCGACTTAAATAAAGGCAGAAAGTTGAAATGTATATCCTGATATGGATGTCAGACAAAAAATGTTGTGGTTTGAAAATATTTGGCAGAGGGTTGCCACCTTGTTACATAGTTAGATTTAATGTAAGCACAAGGTTAAATAAATTACTCCAACATGAATATAAGTTAAAATTGCTTTGAAGAAACTTTATCCAAACTACATGTAGGAGGGTTGCCACCTGATTTTATAATTAAATTCAAGAGTATTGGATAATTTAAATATGTATCACAATAAAAGCACCAGACGAAAAAGGTTTAACTAGGTTTTGGTTTTAAAATATTTTGAATAGGGTTGCCACGTCAAGCAAAGAAGTATTAAGAAACCCTGCAAAAAATTGTTCGACTAATCTCTAAAGAGAGTATTCCGAGATTACTCTCAATCGGGTACAATTGGGCATTAATTAGTCCCAACTAGTCTCATACGGGTACTAATGGAGGTCAATTAGTCTCGACTCATCCCTTATGGGTATAATTGGAGATCAGTTAGTCCCCAACTCATCTCTAACGGGTACTATTAACGATTTAATGATATGTACGCACTTAGTCAATGAAATTTCATGTGCGACGTTGGCACACGGAGAGAGTATTCACCTAATAAAACTGAGCAACCCGGTTCGAATCTCAGCTGGCGCAAATTTTTATTTTTATTTTTTAAAAGTGACCCTTTCGGGTATAAAGGTGAACAATAGTCTCTTTCGAACAAAAGCGTTGGTTCATTCCATATAAAGAGATCAAAAGTGGTATTAGTCGCATGCTCCTTTGGTGCGGCTATAATTTTTTCGACTACTGTACATAAGTTGACTATGATTACTCGGCCGTGCTATCATAGTATCACAATGCCACTAAGTGCATTTTAAAATTTTCAGGCAATAGCCTCATGCGATTATCGATTATATTTTTAGTTGTTTGTGCGAAATATTTTATTTTATCAGTATTTTCCTTTTAATCAAAATATGTTGAAATACAAGTAATCTTTAAGCAAGAAACCAAACCGACTTCAATTCTCATGTAAAAATTGTAGATTATCGTTAATCTCTTCATATTCCAATAATCGGATTTAAACCAAATTAGAATGGGACCACCTGTGAGGTAACACCTTTAAAGGAAGAATTATAGAAATCGGTTAACGTGGTCCAAATTTATGCGGTAACATACACAAAAAAAAAAGAAAAAAATTGATAGCCTTCCTCTTGTTTGTGAAGTCGGTTAAAAAGTGAAAATAAAAAAAATATTTTGCCTGCTCAACAAGTACGTTTTTTTAATAATTTCTTTAAAGACCTCGTGGTAGTAATAAAGTCAATCGCTAAATGTTTTTATTAATTGTTTAATAAACCTACTTTGTGCTCTTTGGTCTGCTTATATTATTTTGATGTATGCAGCTTAAGTTTGTTGAAAAAAGGTAGTAATTTTGAAAAGTTTTTTGGAGGTGAAATTTTGACATCAATATGCGCGGACTTCAAGCTCATTTGGGAACCATAGTTTCCAGCGCAGATCTTCTTTTAATTTTTTTGAGGTTAGTTTTTTGCTGGACTTACCCTGCAGGGAAAGCTACTAGTTGTGAACTAGAATTCTACCAGTTTGCGTTTCAGCCCACAAGCGACTGGTATTTTTAACATTGCGATGTCCTACGAAATGTCAATTGTCAGGCTATGCATCAGCATCTACTAGTAGAAATACTAGTAGTATCATACCAGTTGATGAGATAGTCTGCCAATTCATCCCCCATGAAAAGCATTAGTATGCCTTTTTTCCCGCGGCGCTCCAACAATCGCAATGGCCGACAGAGCAAAGCACTCGCGTGGTATGCCTGAGGTACCAGGTTCAAGCCCTGGCGGAAGGAAAATTTTTATATTTTATTTTATTTTTATATTTCTTTTATTTATATTTTTTATTTAGAAGTTTTTTTTTTCTTAAATTTAATTTGAAAAAAAAAAATTTTTTTTAAATCAATTTTTGTATGGCACAAGTATTATTTCTTCCCATATATTTGTTTCTTTTTTTTTGTAATGCAACTATATTTTTAAGTTTGTTATTTATATTTAAATTGAAATAATTATTCCTACTTACATTGATCTAACTCTAAAAATCTTAACCACCTCCAAGCGGTCTCGAACCTGCGATCCCAGAACCAGAACCAGTAGTCTTCACGTGACGCCACAGCCGACATTTGTAAGAAAAGCAATTACAGTAAAACCCGCTTAAGTACCTCACGAAAAATTTGAGTTTTTTGAGGTACTTAGGCGGGTTGGGTACTTAAAAGAATCCGCTTAAGTACCTCGTTGTGGGTATATAAGCGAACATAATTATTTTTGTAGTTGCATCGTATAGTTAACTTACATAAATATGTAAATCCTTGAATAAAACATAAACATTTAATGAATAATATATATTTATTTAAGATTTTTCAATTAAAATACAGTTCATTCCCTAAAAAATACCACGCAAACCTAAGCTTAAGATTTTATAGAACACTTAAAGAAAAAAATTCATCAAAACTTAATGTTTTCTTCTCAGATGTGTTTTTTGAGTATGCACATACTTAAGCGCGTTTCACTGTAATTGCGTTTTATTTTGGGGTTTGGCAATTCAAAGGCAAATGACGCTGAACGCTTAAGTTCTTCGAATATGTCGAACTGGTAGGCACATACTAGTTTATGAACTATTATTTTTTCTAACTGGTTTGGGTTTTCACTGCAGGATTCATACTTATCTTCCTCTCATCCATTCTGCATGCAAAGTGCAATAAAAAAAGTGTGAAATATGTGCAAATGCGTGACTGCGTATCCTTCATGCAACAGATATAGCAATGGCGCATGGCAACGGCACAGGTACATGTGCGACGGTGTTCATGGGAATCAAGGCACGTAAACTTGATCTATTAATTTTGTTGTAAAGCTACAAGTAAATACATGTACCTGCATATCGTCGTTTAAAGTACAAAACCGCGTATCGTCATTTTGCAAAACCGCGTAACTGACATTCGCTGCCAAAAATTGGATTTGCTCACACAAGCTCTTGGCTCAATCCTTATCCATTTGTCCTGAAATATCCCAGCCAGAAATGCGATTGCTTTATAAAAAAATAGAACTATTTTGAAATATGAGTGTTTTTACTCTCTATAAAATAATTTATGTAACCTCACATTCGCGGGTTTGCCTTATCTTGATACGCGGTTTTGCATTTTGTTGATACGCGGTTTTGTAATTTAAACGACGATATCTGTATGCATAACTATATAAAAATGCAAGCATATGCATGCGGAAGCCTTGAGTTTGTATTACCCTTCAGTATTAATTACCCTTCAACCGCCAGCACATGCTTCTGCAATTCAACAATTTAACGCTACACTTTACTTAAGTTATTATGCGGTCACTGAATGCATTTGCCAATAAATTGTGAGACACCGTTCAAGCTTTGAATGCAACAAAAATGGGCAAAAATTCAAAGTAATGCGATGCAACGGTTTTTAATGCAATTCGCGCTTCATCAGTTAACACGTGGTAAGCGTGGTGGTATCACAGTTTAGTGCAAATGGCGCTGGCATGCCAACCAAGCTTACATTAGCAGTAAATATTTACATACTTACATATGTACATATATGCACTTATAAAGCAGAACAGACATGTACGTCAGCATGAAAAGGCTGCCGCCAACACACTTCGCTTTTTTAAGCTATAAACATTTATTTAATGACCACAAAAAAAAAATTCACTTGCTGCCAACTGTAACTATGTGACTCTCAGCTGTCACATAGTTACCCAAATTTGGACTTGTCTATGGAGCAGATGTACAATAAGTCATGAAATGTATGATGTCAGATCCAGGGTTGTTAATATAAAATTTAACTACAGTGAAACCCGCTTAAGTACCCGTTATGTTTTATTCAAGGATTTACATATTTATGTAAGTTAGCAAAAAGATGCAACTACATCAATAATTATGTTCGCTTTAGTACCCACATCGGGGTACTTAAGCAGGTTCTTTTAAGTACCCAACCCGCCTAAGTACTTCAAAAAGCTGACATTTTTCGTGAGGTACTTAAGCGGGTTTTACTGTAAATGTAAAAATGTGCATATCGATGGGCGTCTGCATAAACGACACAACTCCAAACTCAAAAAAACTCGTATTACTGAACAGTGGCACATGCCGGAGGGCCACGCTGCAGCCGGGTGCAACGCGAGTCATGTGGGACGGTTATAGGGAAATGAAGAGGTAATGGAGACGTATTTGCCGCAATAAGAAGAGAGAGGCCGAAATACTTGAGTGCAAAGAGCTTGAAATGCTGGCCGACAGGAAAACGCCTGAAAATTTTTTAGAGAGTTAGGCGACTAACGGAAGGTTGAAAAACCCACTTCTGTAATAACAAACATGGCGACCTAATGAATCGATGTCCCACCACCCGATTTAGAAGAGGTCCGAGCAGCAAATACGTGACTGAAAAGCAACAAAGCTGCTAGAGTTCACGGCCTATCAGCCAAGCTATTCAAGTACGGTGGAAAGGAGTTGATAACGCATGCGTAACGACTGGATTTTTAGTGTGCTCTACCCAATCCACAAGAAAGGTGACCTCGCCATACGCGCCAGCTACTACAGTATCAGCCGTCTAATCATTGGTTACAAAATATTATCGAGCGTATTGTGTGAAAGGCTCAATCCACGGTCAACGAACTGATTGCACCATATTAGTGTGGCTTTAGACCTGAAAAATCCATCATAGACCAGAAATTCCCAATATGCCAAATATTGAAAAAGGCTACAGAGAATAGGATCGGCACACACCATCTATTTGTCGATTTTAAGGTCGTTTTCGACAGCACGAAAAGAAGTTTCCTCTATGCCACGATATCCAAATTATGTATCCCTGCGAAACTAATACGGCTGTGTAAAATGACGTTGAGCAATACCACCAGCTCTATTAGAATTGGAAAAGATCTCTCCGGGAAGTTTACTGTTACTCGGTAGGGTCGAAAACCTACCTGAAAAGTTTTGTTGCATGTACATAAACTAAGAACACACTGCTTGTTAAAATGTTCTAGTTAGAAAAATTGTAAAGTTGTTTGTGAAGCAATCAATAAATAGGACTAGTGGAAATATGTGCTGCTTTATTTGATGTTATTAAAAGTCCGATTCCTGTGTTCACCTAAGTACAAACGATTTTTTTGTTTTTGCTCGCCAAACAAATTTGAGGATACCGATTTTGTACGGATTTTTCACCCACCACTTTCTGTCCGTGTACGGATTTTATACTCTAAACGTCGAGCAGCCCTGTTTCCTTCATATCGGTAAAGAACATTTTCATTCTCCAATTGCTTGGCTTTCTTCAATTTACGTATGTGTATGTGTTTTAAAAAGTAAAAAGAGCCAAAATGTTCTAAGCAAATAGAAAGTAAAAAGAGCCACACTTTTCTGAGCAAAGAGCTGCATTTGGCTCAAAGAGCCGCGATTGCCCACCGTTGTAATATAACCTAGTTGGTCAAATATACACGAAATACTCGAGGTAGAACGAAACCAAATATAACAAGTGCAAAATAAGTACAAAACAAAAAAGAAAGTAATATTGTTATTAGTTTTTTGCTTAGTTACTATTTATTTATATATATGTATATATTTTTTACCCTACATTCGAAATAGCTATTAGGTGCATACTTACATATATTATAAAAAGTAGGCTAAATACTGTTTTGTTTCAAAGCGGAATTTTTAGTACCTGGAAGTATCAAAAATATATATGGGCAAATCTAAAAAATAGGTAGACTCTTCAAAAAAAAATTTAATTTTTAAATTTGTCAGCACACCTACGTTTTATATATCAATTTATTCGTGTTCTCTTAATAAATCGATCAATATAAGTGTAATTCATTTTCACCAAGTGCTTCAAAAGTTAGACGAGGCATAAACAAGAAATAGAAAACAAAATAATAAGCTGGGTTCAAATTACGTTGTTCAAGTTGTAAATTTTGAGTATAGATTTTGAAAGTTGAACTTTCTTAATTGGGACGTTCTAAATTCAATGGCATCCCCCGTTTTACCAGATTGGCTCCGGTTTTCGAGATAACGGTATTTGAAAATTTGATGAAATTTTAACTATTTTATAATAACTCCCTCAGTTTTGAAGTTATTTTACTAAAATTTTGCACACAACGGTTTTCTAATGTTACCTTAATTATTCCTTAAAATTATCGAAATGGGTTCACTTTAACATATAGCTCCAATACAACTGATTACTCAGATATGTGTGCGCTATAACTCTAATTTCATATCTAATTAATAATAATAAATTGTATGCGTGCTATATGTAAAAGTGAACCTATACAAAATTTTTATCTGCTTAATTTGCGGAGTTATAACGCAAAAAACATCTCTTGACAATCAGTTGTATTGGAGCGAAATTTTAGAGTGACCTGATTTCGATGATTTAATGAGATAGTGAAGGAAATATTAAAATACAAGCGTGTGCAAAATTTTAGTAAAATATCTTCAAAGCTGAGGGAGTTTTTTTATAAAATAGTTGAAATTTAAGCAAAGTTTCAAGCACCGCTATCTCCAAAAGTAGAGACAACCGGGCAAAACTGGGGACGCCATTTAATTTAAAAGGCTCCAATTAAGTAAGAGCAACTATCAGAACCTTTGTCGAAAAAATTTGATTTGATACCACGCTCGAAATATTCTGACTACAAGAAGGATCATAATTAAAAGTACTAAATCGGGGTTTTTACACACTTCTAGATAAAATTTTTTTGAAGAATTTTACAGGTATATGTAACGTTATAAAGACTAGTAGTTATAATAATATTTAGATCGTTTCGACGCATTTTTCAAATGTACCTTCAATTAAGATGTTTTTGGAATAAAAATTACGCTCAAGATCGCAGAATATTTTATCTTTAAAAGTTGGTTTATTCTGAAAGCACACCTCTTGCTAAGGTGTCAACTTATTCGTAATTGTTTGTAGAATACAATACATACTTAAAAAGTTCTTAAAATTAAATGCAGACTTTGAGTTAGTTGCCATTTCGTTATTTTTTAATGCACACTTTTCTTACCTACTACGTATGAAGTACACACAAAAGTGCTAAATGCCCATTAAATTTCAAATCAGAATAAGGTGTGCTTCAAAAGTTACGACATAATTAATTTCGCCCCTCTTAAAAATTACATAAGCAATTCACTTGTTTTCATAATTTTTTATATTTAAACACCTATAATTCAAAAGTTATGCAGCAAATTGATCCAAATTTTTGTTGAGGCTTCAAGTATACGTCAGTGAATTATATCTAAAAGCAACCAGCTTGATATAGTTTCCAACAGTGACAATAAAGCTAAATAACACGAAGGTTACCTGTTTTTTAGATTTGCCCATACATACATACCTGCACAGATTCATAATATTAAATTTTATAATAACAGCTTAGGCCCAGTTTTGCAGTGGCAGTTTAAACTTAGATCAAATTGAACAGCTGCTGATATTTGGTTGGCTAATCTTAGTTTAAACCAGCCAGCTCGAGCGTTTGAACTAATTTTAAACCACAGTCGTGATCTGAAAAACTGTCCCTTAGAAAGGCGTTATTTATTTTTTCAATGATTTACAGGTGTATGTGAAACCGTGAAGATTGATGTTGCGTATTTTAAGTGTTAATTGAAATCCTTGTTATTGTTTATAATTTTGCTATTTCTATGCATGGATGAAATGTGCAGTGAATAGAAATAATGATATTGACGATATTTTTAACGAACACAGTTGCAGGTAGACGGATAACGACAAAATGCCCCCAACACTACACAAATATTTCATCCATGGGTCACAGATAATGGGCCTCATGCATAAAAAGTGAGCTTAAGCTCCGACTCGTTTTTCAGTACAAATTCTTGAGCTTGAGCTCACCCTTTCAGTGCAAAAATTAAGTCTGAGCTTAAGCTCACTTTTTATGCATAAGGCCCAATATCTCACGCTTTGTTACCTGTGGTCAATTGTCAGAAGAAGCGCTGAGAGCACGAAACCAAGACCTTAAGACCTACAAATGTTCTCTATTTGTCTCGCAAGTGCAGCAGAAAAAAGATGAATGAAGATATATTTAATAGACTTTTGATCAGTTCCGACCCTATTATATCAAATATGAGAAAACTACTCCAAAAAAAATGAAGGATTTGCCGAAAGAAGCAAAACATTTGATAATCATGGAGAACTAAGTATAGTGTTGACAGCGATGACAATGGCGAAAGCGAAGATGATGATGGTTTTTATTAAAAGTTATATTTTTTAAACTACTTTCCAAGCTTAAAAAACATAGAGACAATTACAATTCGCATATTTTAATATATAAAAAATTACGTATACAGGACAATGATCAATGTTCATTATGATTTTAACAAATTATCATTAATAATACAAAGTATTGTTGAGAATAACAAATAATAAATGGTATAATATCATTAATAAAAAAATATTGCCACTAAACTATTTTCGGATTTTTATTTTTATACCCGAGCGCACTTGTGCACAGTGTTGCCATTTTAACCGTTTTCCGGCTAGATTTAGCCGGTTGCGAAAGCAAACAGCCGGAGAAAATTCGGTTTAGCCGGCAGCCGAATCATTAGCCGCTTTGCCAAAATATTAGCCGTTTTTAGCCGATCTTGCTATTTGCAATATTTTCTTAAAATTTATATATGTATATGTATAAGTTTCCATTTTTACAAATTTAACAACCCAAAATCTACTATAAATAGGTAGCCTTATCTCGGAGAAATTTTTTATTTCGAACTGTGTTACATATCGTCACCTGAAATTCAAAAAGACGTAACAAACATCATCGCTGAAATGCAAAAGGTCATAACCAGGGAACTAAAAAAGTATAAAAAGGCAAAATAAAATGACGAAATATGCTTGAAAAGGCAAAATAAAATAGGGAAATAGGCAGGAAAAGGCACTAGAAATCGCAAAATAAGGCACTAAAAAGACAAAAACCGAAAAATACAGGCACGTTCTATAATTCACTTCCGAGTACATTTCAATAAAATTCGCTTAAAATTCAAATTGGCAGGTTTTGAAATTCACTCGGAAGTGAATTGCAGAACCTACCTGATAATCAAACAAGTAAGAAAGTCTAAGTTCGGGTGGAGCCGAACATTAAATACCCGGCGAAAGTATTAAATATATGTTTTTTCACCTTTCCGAAAGGTACGCTACATGGTAAGCCGGGCTGTATCAATTTTGAGTAAATAAGCGTCCTTAAATTTCGAAATATTGAAGTTTCAAGCATTTCTGAAATGTACCGATATATGAAAAGCGGCCGTAATTTTAGTCCGATTTCAATAATTTTCAACGTTTTGCTTTTATGTGGCAAGCACAATAAAACTACCGAGTTTGGTACACCACGCCCATTTTCCAAAATTTTACCATAAGCGTATTTCTTGGTAAAGAATTGTTGCAAGCATCAATTTTGAATAACTTAGCTTTAATATTTACTGATTTATCGAAGATTTTGTATTTCTCTAAATTACCGTTATATGGGATGTGGTCGTGGTTATTGTCCGATTTTTTATATTTTCGGCCATTTAGTATGCTGTACCAAGGCCAACAACTGAGCCAAGTTTGAAAGAAATTGGTGCAGCGGTTACAAAGATATACACATGTAACCATAAGTGGGCGTGGCTACGCCCATTTTCCAAAAATTTATAATATTCTTATTTTTCGTCTAAAAATTGTTGTAAATATCAATTTTGAGTGAATTGTCTTCAGTAGTTACTAAAATATCGCAGTTTTCGTGTTTCTGGAAATTACCGTTATATGGGAAGTGGGCGTGGTTACTGTCTGATTTCGCCCATTTTAAATACCAACCTACCCTGGATTAACGGAAACTTACATACCAAATTTCTTTGAGATATCTCAATTTTTGCTCGAGTTATCGTGTACACGGACGGACGGACAGACGGACAGACGGACGGACAGACAGACATGGCTTAATCGATTTCTCTATTCATTCTGAGCATTTATGTATACATTTGTCTATATCTATCTCGATTCGTTTTGCCTGTTACAAACAACCGTTATGTGAACAAAATTAATATACCCTTGTGCACAAGTGCGCTCGGGTATAAAAATACATTGATTTTAGAAATGTTTATTTTACAAGTAAAAAGAGACAATGAACTAGTTTCATTATATGAAAAATTTGTACTTTGGATCTTTGACTATTTTCTCCTTTCGAGTTATAAATTCCAGGGTACGAAAATAAACTGTACAAAACAATTCCCATTTGCTCATCGATCATCATATCATTTGTGGTTTTGTACAGTTTTGTAAATAATCAGAAACAAATTGTAAGATTCACTGTCATTTTCCCCAACGAGAAACGTTTGCTTTTCGTTTGTGAAAATTGTACCATAGGGTACGTTTTATATGTATGCAAACGTTTCAATTACGTGAAAAATAATTTTTTCTGTAAATTTTCATATCCAATTCAATTAAAAAACATTTTTATTTTTTTTATTCATTGCAGCCATTCGTTTTGTATTTGTTTATTGCATATATGTGCATACATAAATATATTTTCCCTGCACGATTCATTTCGTTTGTTGTTTCGTCTGTAACTACTAAACTACTGTAGTGTACTATCGCCAAAGTGAACTCAGCCGTTTTGTTTCGTATTGTACCGAACTGTTAAAGTAATAAACGAAACGAAATAGTAACGTACAATATAGTTTATTTTCGTACACTGATAAATTCACAAAACTTTAATCTCTATAGTTGTAGTAACATTGAAGCACAATATGCCTTTTGAAGTTTTCTGGCAGCATTTTCACTCAATTTTCGCTAATAAAAGCCTTGACTGTACTAAACGTGCGCTCGACGTGAGTTGATAGAAGTTGCGCCCAATTTAAACATGAAACGTTTAAGACTTTCATATTATCAGGAATAAGGGGCCTTTTCCTTGCCCTTTACAATTAAAGGTAGAAAAGGCAAAAAGAGGCAAATATATATATGATATATAAATGTATATATGAAATCAGGGAAACCTAAATCATGGGCATTCTTAATCGAATAAATATACTCTATCTCTAAAGACAATTTCCATAGATCCGTTCC
>NW_023458557.1:54442434-54465452 GCF_013731165.1 Rhagoletis pomonella
GAATCGCTTCTGGCCACTCCCAGGTGAATGGCAGTCAAAAGTTTTCCTCTTCTGGGCACGGAACCATCCTCCATGCTGTTTACATACCTGCAATTAAAATGGGGAAAAATGTTACAATTTCGGCATGTGACTGAAAAAAACTCTAAAATACACGCAAATTGTGGTTTCCAAGACATGTACGAAGTGATTAGCACAGCTGCATCCTTCAACTTGTCAACTCGCGGGAAATTTACCGATTTGCAGAGAATTTCGATTTGAGTGGCAATCGGGCAAATAACAATTTTTTTCGGGGAACTGCGTATGTAATTTTTATATCTTAAAGTAACCAAATTAGACGGATATGTTAATTTTTAACCATTTGACCCTTTTTGGAGCGACATTTTTTCTATTTGAATCGTAATATCTCCACAACAAGAGTTTTCCCAGATATAAGCTATATACCAGATGAAAGCCAAGGTTTCGGGCTAGACTTCGGGAAACTTAGAATAAAATCGACTGACCAGTTTTTGAGAAAATTCTCGAAATCTATATCTTCAGCAGCCCGATTTTTAGTTTTCAGGCGATAACGTTATAACATATTTATATTTCATAAACACAAAAGATAGCGTTAGATAGCCTGTTTGAAGACCCTTCTACTGATATACACATCAATGACATGGACTGAGTAGTGCGGCCTCAGTGGTAGTTTAAAAAATTGCCTTTTTTCGAATTTCAGGCAGCAGCCACGCCCACATAGGCATCAAAACATCCTGTACTTTAATTCCTGAAAGTTGGAAAAAATTAAATGATGGTACGTACAGACGCCACATACATACCAAAGCATCTCGTAGTGGAGACACGAACCAAAACACATTTACCTCTATATCTTTCCAACTAGTGGCCGGAACTTAATATGTAAGGTATCGTTTGAAAGGGATTGGCCTATAGAATAACACTAAATATGTTAGGTGAGCCCACATGCCTCCTTAAAGCGGCAAAAGCAAAAAAAACGTTTTTTGTTTCGCAACACTTTAGTCTAATTTTTAAGAATCCGGCTAATCGCTTATGAAGCTTGATTACATTTTCTGGACACACTCTGCAAGACCTTTCCAACGATATATCAAACATGTCGATTGAACGTCTGGACAAAAACTCGTGTATATATAAGCGAGTCATTTCAGCATGCTACTGTGGATGCTTTCGCCACTCGCGCGCGCTGCCGTGCGCTGTGATATAAAATAAAACACCTCTTTGAGGTATAATTTTCGAGTGACGAAAGCTGAACTAGAAACACAAAATTTATGATATCAATTTCTTGACGAAAATTATACGCATTTTTTTAACTGCCTTTCAAGTGTAGGGAAAATCTTTTTTATTCATACGAATTGTTGTAAAAGTTCTGTTTTTTTTTTCTTTGTGCCTCTAGCAATAAACGGAAATTCGCAACGTTCCGAATAAATAAAAAATGATTTTCCGTTCGTTTGAAAGGCAGTTAAAAAATTCGTATAATTTTCGTTACGAAATTGATATCATAAATTTTGTGTTTCTAGTTCAGCTTTCGTCACTCGAAAATTATACCTCAAAGAGGTGTTTTATTTTATATCAATTATTTTGGGGTAGCAAATTTAAAACCGACGAAAATACAAACAATAAACTAAATGTTTTATTTTTCTCAAATAAATTGCTAAAAATATTCTCTAAATCTAAATTATGTATTCAAATCGATGTGTCGATTGAGACACATAGTTTTTCGAATACGGAATAAAGCGAAAAAGGATGATCAAGGATACGATGATATCAAGGATGATATGTATTCGAAAAAATTAAAAATAAAAAAATATGAGAAATGATAAAATCTTATCAACTTGGTACCAACTTTGGATACAATAAACAACTGTATTCGTCTGATTGCCGCGTAGTTTAATTGTTGTTAAGATTTCTACTGGGTGTGGGGCGCACACATGTGCTTTTTTTCAAGAAGTTTTACTTCTATCACGTGTACGGTGTTGCACTCGTGCTATTAAACCAATGATTTTTTCTCAAGTAGTTTTGCTCAGTGGCAATTTATACATATGTATGTAAGTAGTAGCGGGTGAACTAAATGCATTCATACATACATATTTATGTACAACTATAGGTAAATTCCAGGTACGTTAAGTGCGGGTGGTAAACCCATGTAGCATAGTTAAATATTGTGTGCATACCTGCAATTAAAATGGGAAGAATGTTACAATTTCGGCATGTGACTGAAATAAACTCTAAAATACACACAAATTGTGGTTTCCAAGACATGTACGAAGTGATTAGCACAGCTTCATCCTTCAACTCGCGGGAAATTCCCCGATTTGCAGGGACTTTCGGTTTAAGTGGCAATCGGGGAATGGGCGATTTTTTTCGGGGAACTGGGTATGTTATTTGATATCTGAAAGTAAGATATGTTAATTTTTAACCATTTGACCCTTTTTGGAGCGAGATTTTTTCAATTTGAATAGCAATATCTCCACAACAAGGGTTTTCCCAGATATAAGCTATATACCAGATGAATACTGCGCTAGACGTGTGAAAACTTAGAATAAAATCGACTGACCAGTTTTTGAGAAAATTCTCGAAATCTATACTTTCAGCTGCCCGATTTTTAGGCGATAACGTTATGATATATTTATATTTAATAAACGCAAAAAGTTGCGTTAGATAGCTTATTTTAAGGCTCTTCTACTGATATCAACATGAATGGTATGGAATGAGTAGTGCGGCCTCAATGGTTGTTTAAAAAATGTCTTTTTTCGAATTTCAGGCACCAGCCACGCCCACACAGGCATACGAATCAAAACATCCTGGAACAAAACCTTCTTAGTTTTTTGTGTACTTTAATTCCTGAAAGTTTGAAAAAGACTACATAATGGTACGTACAGACGCCACATACATACCTAAGCATCTAGTAGTGGAGACACGAACCAAAACACATTTACCTCTATATCTTTCCAACTAGTGGCCGGAACTTAATATATATAAGGTATCGTTTGAAAGGTATTGGCCTATAGAATAACTCTAAATATGTTGGGTGTATCCGCATGCCCCCTTAAACCGCAAAGCAAAAAAAACGTTTTTTGTTTCGCAACACGTTAGCCAAATTTTTAAGAATCCGGTTAATCGTTTACTAAGCTTGAATATATTTTCTAGACACACTCTGCAAGACCTTTCCAAAGATATATCAAACATGTTGATTGGACGTCTGGATAAAAACTTCCAAATCTCGTGTATATACATACTAGCAGACCCGGCGAACTTCGTCCCGCCCAAAATTTTTATATATTTTATTAAAACTTTTTGGTCCAACATTTTCACCAACAATTCACGCTTACGATTTTCATTGGCACATTTGTCTGCTAAGATTAAGGTTTGGTGGTCATTTTCCGCTTTAAATAACCTAAGGAAAGTGTTATATCCGTTCTTCCAGTTGTGCGGCATTTCATAGCACGGTTATTCGCAAAGCGAAATCAATTTTTTCCTCTTCACTCCCTGGCGGCAACAATGACCCGGTTCTATAGTGAATGTCCTAGAAGCTTTACAGTATAGTAGGTGGCAATTTCAAAATGGGTGTGAATCATTGTTCTACAGAAATGCAATATACATATACTTATTTTAGACGAAATACCTTAAAGGTTTGAACGCATAATAATATTGGAAAATCGCATCCATTGGTCCAATTGCAGGAGCGTTCGATATACTCAATGGTGCAACAGGTCGATTTAATCTGACCTTCACGGCCCCTTTTCTCACTTGGCTATTTTTAGTAATAGCTCGACTTCAGCACCACTTGGCAGCACGTTTTTGCAATAGTATTGCATACATATTTAAAACATTAGCCAAATCGGATCATAAATAAGATTTTTAGTAATAACTCAACTACAGCGCCAACTGTCGGATTAAATTGTGAAACTAAACCATCCAGAGACCCACTCAAATACACAAAAAGTTTCGTTAAAATCCTTACAACTATTTAGGAGGATTACACTCACAAACACACCTACAGAAGAATAAAAAAATTCATTCAAAGATAGCTAAAGGTCGGTACGTTTGTAGGCCTCACACCCCTTTTCAAATAGCCCAAATCTTCTCCATGAGTATGGGCTTGATTTCAACTATATACATATCTCCATACGAAGTTCCAGTTTCAGAGATATGCAGTATAAAAATTTGATTTATATGGGAGGTGCCACGCCCCCCTTTCCAACAGCTGCCCTCTTTCTTCATGAGTATGCGATTGATTTCGTATATCTCCATACCAAGTTCCGGAACTCTACCATGAACACTTCCAAAGATAGGCAGTATGAAAAATTTGGTTTGTATGGAAGATGCCACGCCCCCTTTTCCAATAGTTCCAATTTTTCTCCAAGAGTATGCGATTTATTTCGTACATCTCCATACAAAACTCTAGAACTCTACCAAAAAATTTCCAGAGATAAGCAGTATGAAAAATTCGGTTTGTATGGGAGATGTCACACCCCTTTTTACAATAGCTTAAATCTTTCTCCAAGGGTATGCGATTGATTTCGTATATCTCCATACCTATTTCCAAAACTCTACCATGCACACTTTCAGAGATATGTAGCATGAGAAATTCGGTTTGTATGGGAAGTGCCACGCACCCTTTACATATAGATTTTTTTCAGCCTAAAACCATACTTGGGACACGTGCGGCAGGTGGCAGTTTAAAAAAAATCGGTTCAGCCGCTCTCGAGCCTTGCGAAAACTAACAAACGGCTTTCTAAATATATATTAGTTGAGATATATTATATATTATAATTATATTTTGACAGTATCCGTTGTTTCAGATTGGCGCAAAAAAATCTTGCCTAGTGACGAATTCGCCCCTTGATATGGTCGTTACTTAAAGCTATTTATATTCGAAATTGCATGAAAATTGGAAAACAGGAATCTATAAGCTTATCCAGGCAAAAAGCTACCTACGTACCGAATTTTAAGCAAATCGGACCATAAATGCGATTTTTTCGAATAGATCGGTCCCTGGACCACTTCCCGGAAAAAATGGGTCATATATGCTAATATATGCTAAAAAGCTACTTACGTACTAAATTTTAAGCACATCGGACCATAATAAGATTTTTTCGAATAGACCGGTCCATGGTCCACCTACCCGAAAAAAAGTAAAATTTTTTTAGCCTAAAACATGGTGGTTACCGAAAGCTATTTGTATACAAAATTTCATGAAAATCGGACCAGCCGTTCGCGAGATTACCTGTTACAAAAAAAAGGGTCTTCTCTTTATATAATTAGTATAGATAAGCGAGTCATTTCAGCATGCTACTGTTGCTGCATTCGTCACTCGTGCGCACTACCGTGCGCTGTGATAAGCGAGTCATTTCAGCATGTTACTGTGGCTGCTTTCGTCAGTGTGATAATCGTGTTGTTTTTCTAATAGACACCGCCACATAAAGCGCTTTGATCCATTCGAGCGAATGCATAAACCAAATTTTAATACGTTTTGAAATTGAAAAGTGTATTGATCGAATTTGATTTCAAATCGGTTTTTTTATTTCTCACATCCCACAGTGTTTCGACTATATGGAGGCAGGTGGAAAAATTCGTGGTGAAAGTTGATTAAAAAAGCCGGTTGAACATCGTCTGCTCACCCCTCGTTCCTACGAACGGTAAATTTCCAAAAAAAAATACGGGAATCGGCGCGATACCGACTAATCAGTTTTGTTGCCTATCTCGCTGACCCCATTACAGCGGCGTGTTTTTATCCACTGTAATAAATTTTTTAAGTACATACCATGGAATATTCAGGTGGTGGTATTTATCATTTATTTTGCATTTTCCTATTTTTTTATCAAACGAATTTACTTAGAAAGGTATGTACATTAGACTGCATCACCAAAAAAAGTTGCGGTTTTTCCGCCGGGATTACAAAATTTATTATATTTTAAGATGTCCACCAAAATATTTCGGAAAAATATTAAGATTTAAGCGAGCTGGACCGATTTGAAAATACCTCCAAAAATGAAGTTTCTTATGAATAAAAATAGTTTCTTAAAGAACTTTTTGAAAAAAGTCCCCTCAAATGACAAATTAGATTAAGCTTAAAAAATCTGCATAAAAATATTTGAAAATCTTTTCAACGGAATCGTAAGAATGAGATTTTTGATGCTGTTTTTTTACTTTTTTCAAAGAAAAACTTGAATAACTGGGTCAAAAATGTTCTGATTTAGACTTATGGGAGTAGCTGGAGTTTAGGTTCAGTTAATCAAGTTTTTCCTATACCAATCTTTGAAAAAAGTTAAAATACAGCGTCAAAAATCTCATCATTACGATTGCGTTCAAAATTTTTTTTAAATATTTTTATGCAAATATTTTAAGCTTAAACCGTTTTGTCATTTGAGGGTATTTTTTCAAAAAAAATCTTTAAGAAACTATTTTTATTCATAAAAAACTCCATTTTTGGAGGTATTTTCAAATCGGTCCAGCTCACTTAAATCTTAATATTTTTCCGAAATATTTTGGTGGGCGTCTTAAAATATAATAGATTTTATAATTCCAATGGAAAAATAGTACCGATTTTTTTTTGTATGGGGAGTGATGCAGTCTAATTTACATAGATGCTACGATTGAGAGAAACAGAGATTGTGCCCATCGCGATACCGCTAATCCGCTCTTTGTGAATTTGAGAGAATCAGCTGTGTGTGTTGCGTCATTTTGGTGCAATTTTTGATTGAGGAAAACCAAATAATGATTTAGCTGGGTACAGTTTAGTTATTTGTCCAATGGTTTCGTGCTATTATGTCCGAATGGGTGACCCCATTTTAGACATGCTTGTAGTCAAGGGTCTGCACTTTATTGTAACACCTAATTTTGTAATTTTCGGTCACTAGTTTATTAATATGGATGGTTCCGTGCGCAGAAGTGGAAAACTTTTGACTGCCATTCGCCTGGGAGTGATTCTTGAACGTACGGTTGAAATCGCAGCTCACAACGCCCGGACATTTATATCCACGTATCCTCTGGGTAGCAACCAAACACCGTTTGGGAACGAGCTTAAGTGAGAAGCAGGGATGGAAAATTAAATTTTTAAATTGTACTTAATTTGAGGAAACAATTGTACCTAACAGCAGACGAATGTACCTAAAAAATTTGTATGTAGATTTAGTTACACATTTCACATCATGTCAAACCTGTTCAACAGTACAAAAATATGACGAGAATATGCCATGGCTGATTTTGAGATTGCGTTCTCTAATACGTTGAGATCTGTTTAAACTGAAAGACCTTTTCGAGGCCAAACAAAGATTTAGACAAGGGGAATCATTTTAGTGCTTCTGAAGCATTTATTCGCCCAAACCCTCTATATAAACCAGGAACTCGCATTCGCTTAGTATCTTCGTATGCCGCCAAGATGTTGATTTAGCCTCTGAGAGGTCTACTATATAATTTATGTATGTAAATCAATCGATGTTTAAATATGTGTTTTGACCTATTTCACATTAAATGAAATTACATTTGAATCTTTCGGGCATTTACTCAATCTTAAGAAAGAATCACATGAAATTGGTTTAGCGAAGAACTAGGAAGTCAAATTACCTCTTAGCAATAAATGAGCCCAGCAAAACCAGCGTGACCGAAACTCCAACACAAACGCAAATTGTATGCTCCCTGCAAAAAATTGTGCGACTAATCTCTAAAGAGAGTATTCCGAGATTACTCTCAATCGGGTACAATTGGGCATTAATTAGTCCCAACTAGTCTCATAAGGGTACTAATGGAGGTCAATTAGTCTCGACTCTTCCCTTATGGGTATAATTGGAGATCAATTAGTCCCCAACTCATCTCTAACGGGTACTATTAACGATTTAATGATATGCACGCACTTAGTCAATCAAATTTCATGTGCGCCGCTGGCACACAGAGAGAGTATTAGCATAACAAAACTGGGCACCCCGGAATCTCAGCTGGCGCAAATTTTTATTTTTATTTTTTAAAAGTGAATAGTCGCTTTTTATACCCGTTCGGGTATAAAGGTGAACAATTAGTCTCATCATAGGACATGCTCGAACAAAAGCGATCAGTTCATTCCATATAAAGAGATCAAAAGTTGTATTAGTCGCATGCTCCGTTGCGATTGCTCCCGGAGTCATCCCGGATTAGTCCCATTTTTTGCAGGGCTGTTACTAACACACATGTAATAATTTTTGATTGGAGTGCCATCTATTGTTTTTTCTTGCGAGGTATCTTTCGCATATGAGTAAGTAGTCAAGCTAATCTTTTCACATATGAGCAAGCAGGCAAACTATTTGGTTTGAAAAATCACACGTACACAAAACTTCTGGGAGCATTTTTGATTTACTATTAAGAATGTGATAGCAAAACGTGCCGAACTTAATGGGCACGCGTGACGGTCACGTTACTAGGAAAGTGACCGTCACTGTTCTTGCTGGGAGGCACTGTTGACCAGCGTTGCCAGGTTGATATTTTTAACGTCATTTGGACATTTTTTATATCCTGTTGACGTTTGGACGTTTTTTGTGTATGAAATGATGTTGTTTAACTTCCCAGTAATTTTTCTCTGTTACTAAATCTTGTAGAACTGATTTTGAATTATTTTCTTAATAAATCTTTGCAAGCTTTGTTTTTTGCAGCAGCTGCTTCAAATATATTTATTCTTTCGACACAGATGACTTAACCCTTATTTAAGCGCATAAAGAAAATGACACAGTTAGTCGCATGGGGCCCCTTATTGAAAATGTAATGAACGTAAAAAGGTTGAAATATTGCTATGTTCCTTCTTAACAGAACGTAATTTAGCATTTTCGACAACAGACCACTTAACCAAATGTTTACAAGAAGAAAAAAAATATATTTATTAAAAATCAACGCGATTCTTTAGCATCTTAAGTCTATGCCCTGGAACTTAATGGGCTATCAACCTGCATACTCAAAAAAAATCTTAAAAATCTGAATAAAAAGTTGAAAATCTAGCTGATATTTTGCCAATTTTTTATAATTTTTGCACAAAGTATGAAATGTGGATTTATATTTTGTTTGTTATATAATGAGCTAGGCTTTTATGGAAAAATAATAAACATTAAATAAACAAAAAAGAAACAGCCGAAATCGATGACTTAATGAGCTGATCACAAGGGTATGTATAAAATGATATTTATATTAACGATCTCAAACCAGTTTAGAATGAATTTTAAATGTGAGCAAATGACATTTTAATATACCTTACGTACATATGTACCTTTGTATACAATGAAAGTTTAATAAGAACAATTCTTTGTGCATACATTTGAAAAAGACGTTTTTGGGTAGAAAATGACTTTTTTCAGACCAAGAGGGACGTTTCCTCATGCCGAAGACCTGGCAACACTGCTCTTGACAGCCATTGCTTCGAAGCTATAAAATATTTGGCCAAGTTTGACTGTTAAAAAAATAGCTGTTATTTTCGGTCCCTGCTTAGGAGTCAGCTTACTGCCAGTAAGAGATCGAAGGAAGCCTAACTCTTGTCCGCTGGTGCTTATTAAGGATTAGTAGGGGGCTTCTAAATGAACCTTAACAAATCTCTGATCATTGTCTGCTCTTATTAAAGAGAAACACAAGCGATGTCTGATAAAGAAGAGAGTTGAAAAACGTCTATGTGTACCGAATGTACTTTCAAATTAAAAAACGGCTGAAAAAGGTACAATTGTACTTACTTTTCCATCACTGGTGAGAAGCCGTAAAACTTCGCGTACGCTGGGTTTGGGTCCCGCCACGTTAAAACCCCGTCCAACGAAAAAGTTCATCAAGCCTCGGATGAGACCCCTTTTTTTGATGACGACCACGGCAAACTATGATTTGCGGGTATGCACCTGGAATATTCGGACCCTTAATGGTGAAGGTGGCTCTGCCCGGATGGTTGATGCCCTCGTGGAGACAAAGGCTGGCATCACCGCTATCCAAGAAATGCGATGGACAGGGCAAGGAAAAGTTGGTGTGAAGCCTTGCGACGTCTACTACAGTTGCCACGTAAATGAGCGCAAATTCGGTGTTGGATTCGTGGTAGGAGAGAGACTCCGTCGCCGAGTACTGGCGTTCACCCCGGTGGACGAACGTCTAGCCACAATCGGCATCTTTGGCGCCACTATCGGAAAATTCAGCCTTCACGACGAAACGTCCGATAACGTACTGAGGCTGATCGACTTCACCGGGGCCCAAACCTTGTTAAAATGTAGTACTAGGTTCCAGCATAAGAACATCCGCCTAGCTACAACCTGTCTCCAGATCGAAAACGAGAAACCAAATTGACCACGTTGTGATAGGCTGAAGGCATGCTTCAAGCGTTTTAGACGTACGTACACTCCGAGGGCCAAACATCCACTCGGACCACTATCGTATTGTGGCCAAGATAGGCACCCGCCTCTGTGCAGCAAAAAATGTGCGCCCAACAATGCAAGGAAAGCTTAACGTCGAAAAGCTGCAATAACAATAGACGGCCAATTTATTCGCCACTCGACTCACACACCTGCTCTCTGAGAGCACTCTTCAACAATCCGACATAAGCGAGTAACAGAACCATATTTCCCGACCATTAAGAACCGCCGTCGAAGAAGTAGTTGGATTTCAGCGAGTCCGAAAGAACAACTGGTAGGATGAGGAATGTCAAGTAGCCGCAGAGTAAAAAAGACGCCGCCTATAGGGTCACAATGCGATCGGGCGCAACGCGAGCCATGTGGGACCGTTATAGGTAACTGAAGAAGGAAAGTGAGACATATTTGCCGTAATAAGAAGAGAGAGGCCGCAATACGTGAGTGCGAAGGGCTTGAGATGCTGGCAGACAGAAAAAACGCCCGAAAATTTTACCAGAGGGTTAGGCGAGTTACGGAAGGTTTCAAGACCAGAGCGAAATCCCGTAAGCACAACAATGGCGACTTAGTGACCGATGTCCAGAATGTACTTAAATTATCGAGGGAACACTTTTCCACTCTGAATGGTAGCAGCGCTGAAATTAGTGGAAAAGACGAACCCGAGCCCCAAGTCGATGACGATGGAGTCGATGTTCCACCACCTGACTATGAAGAGCAGTGTTGCTATTTTAGTCGTTTTCCGGCTAGATTTAGCCGGTTGCGATAGCAAACAGCCAGAGAAAATTTGATGTTAGCCGTTTTTCGAAAAAAATTTGCCGTTTTTAACCTTATTCGCCTTTTTTGACTAAAATTCAAATATATAAGTTTCTATTTTTAAAAATTTAGTGATCCAAAATCTATTAGAAATGGCTAGTCTTATCTTGGCGAAAATTTTCATGTCGGGCTGTGTTATATAAAATTGAAAAACAATTTTTTCTAACCCGAAAAGTCTTCAGATATTGAGCCGATTTACATATAAACTGGGGCGCGCCATCTTAGCTGGTTAAAAAGTTACAAATTTTGCTGAAATTTTATAGACTTTTCATAATTTTTACACAAAGTCTGAAATCTGGATGTATGTAGTATTTCGTGTTTGTTAAGTAATCAGCTACATATTCATCAAAAAATAATAAACACTAAATAAACTAAAGAACAAGCAATTTTTAAGCAATCAACAACACCGACTTCAATTCTCATATAAAAAATTTAAGATTATCGTTAATTTCTTCATGATCCGATGATCAGATTTAAACCAATTATGGGACCACCTGTGAGGTAACACCTTTCCTTTAAAAAAATACTTATAGAAATCGATTAACGTGGTCCAAAGCTATGCGGTAACATACATAAAAAAATATATATATATATATTTGTGAAAAATATAAAAAAATAAATAATAATAATACAATTTTTGTTACGAATGTTTGAAATTTAAGTGTGAAGTTTTATGCCCAACACCTAGAAAATAAAAGAGCACGAATTTCGATGTGGAGCAAAACTCTCTGGGAAGACAATACCTGTGATTAATTGCATCATGGTGCACAATCTTGTAGTTTGAATTGCAATAAGTCTTGAGTGAATAATGAATAATTAAGGTAATATTTGTATGATTAATACGGTGACCATATTAACCAATGTAAAATAAAGAACATTTTTCCCAATGATTTTGGAATTCGAACATACAACTTGTATTACGGTAATTTAGATCAAATATTTGCCAGTTAATTATATTATTAAATTATACAAGTTCCCCTTCTCGAAAGGCGCTGTAACTGGATTTTAACCGATTCCGAAAAATTAAAACAAAGACAAAGACAAAATTAAAACAAAGACAAAGACACAGAATGCGAAGGAAGCTTTTACTTGATAAAATTTCTTTACAAAAAATTTATCAAGAAAATACAGAATTGGGCGGTAAGAGTGGTTAAGGGAACATTAACTGACCTCGAGAGGGAATTTTTTTGAATCTACCCTAAGGGAAGAGTTAAGTAGCCCTTAAACGACTCTGGGTGCGAAAAATGATTTTAATTTTTTGAATTTTGTATGGAAATTGACAGAAAATAAAAAATCATTTTCCATTTAAATTGCTGGTGAAACTGGCTGTAAATATTAGTTTTTTTTTTTTCAACTACATAAATTTCCCCTATCAGTATTAGCAAGGTTTCGTGATTTCAAGATTGTGCAAAGATTACCGATTAAATAAAAACCCTTAAGTGGGATGCGAAACACACTGACGAAAGTTTTCATTATATATTATAAGGAAAATTTTTATTTTTTCATATTCTTACCTTAAAAATTGACCTCTGCGAAATCCAAAGGTCATTTAAAGGACAGTTTAAGAAATAAAGGACAAATGGCGTCCTTTATTTTGACAAAAATTATAAAGGACAGGGGGTTAAAATAAAGGATTGCCCTTTAAAATAAAGGACGGATGGTCACCGTCACTGGTTAACCAAAATGAAAACTGGCATACAGCTTGCTAAATAAAATAAATTAATTCCAAAGGAAAACGTTTTTTATTTTAAGCTTCCATGATGAGAAAAAAATATATAGCAAAAAATGTGGTCTGCTATTTTAAACTAAATATTTTGCTTTGAATCCGACAACGCCACATTGGATCCTCCATTTTGAATTTAAAAAAATCTGATACCAGATTTTAAATCGGCGCTCTCGAAAACCTCCCATTTATATGAGTTTGTTTTGAATAGGAAAAATTTATAAAATTTGGTCCCCATATTGGATCTGCCAATTTGAATTTCAAAAATTTGACTTCATATTCGAAATCGGCGACCTCGAAAAATCCCTAAACACCAATTTTCATATCAATTTGGTTACTTCTCGACTTTTGACCAACAAATAGTAGTCGCAAGACCATAGTGCATTGGGAGAAAGGAGAATATTTACACCTATATTTACACCTGGAAATCAGAAAACAAAAGTTAACCAAAATTCCATCACATTTAATGATTGGGCCATAATTTTTTGCGAGTTGTAGACGTTATAGTGATCCAATTTTTGCCATATTTTATATTTAAGTTTTCGTAATAAAAGATAAAAACTGAATTTCATAAAAATCGGATCTAATTTAATGCTTCCGTCCACAATAATTACCTTTTCCTAAGTAAAATTAGAGCACATGCCAAGTTTCAGCGAAATCAATGCAGGTTTACTATTATTTCCATCTACCTACATTTTCAAAATTTTATATTTGATCCAGAAATGCATCTGTAGATGCTCTGGGAATACTTCTGCATCAAAAAGAAAATTTTGAAACAAAATTTCGCTTACGTTATTTTGGCGGTTAGGCCTCGATATAGTCCAAATACTGTGCATCGGTTAGAAAATAGCCTTGTTTTCGTTATACAGCCCGGTTTTAATTTGAATTATTACATAAAATAAATTTGAATTTTTGCTCGCCTCCATTTCGGTCAGTCGCGAAAATCAATTATTAAAGAAATATCGAAAGAAAACAAATAATTTTGTATACTTTCGAATGCAGTTTCAGCAAGTGCGCTGTAAAGACACAGATATACACGTTTGGAAAATATATGTGTTGAGTCAAATCGGTATTGCGTAGGTATAAAAAAAGGCGTCAATACTAGGTACTCATGAAATTTGATGTGTAAACATATGCGAACGGCAAAGCATAAAAGTACGTTTCAGGGTGGGCAAAAACTCGGAGTTCGAGCGAGCGAGCGAGCAAACTCCTACTCAATGCCTCGCAGACAACGAGGCGCTCGCAGCTCGTACTCGTGGCAGCAATGAGGCGAGGCACGATAAGTTTGGCTCGCTCGCCAAACGAGCGAGCGCTGCTTGTTTGCTCGCGCTCGTATTAAATGAGCGAGGCTGTTGTGTGTTGCCTCGCTCGCAGTGCGAGGCGAGTAGCTGTCTGCATACTCACTCTGCTAGGAAAGACGAGTGAGCGACGAGCGAGCGCTCCGAGTGTACTATACAACACATGCATTTTTGTGCATAAAAATGTGGGAATGTATGTCAATAGATTATGTACGAAAGTATGTTAATAATTGTATTTACACATGCATACATATATGTAAAGTATTATATTAGGGCAGCATTTAAAACAACAAATATAATTGATTACATACATAAGCATAGATTATGGAATGAATTATTTTTTAGAGTTATATTCATACATGTGTACACACCTCACATGCATATTTATATATATTTGTATGTACGTATTTATGTATATATGCATTTATGTTTGTATGTACATATGCATGTATTTTGTCTCTACAGAGAAAAGTAAGTAACGAAGATATTATAATCGTTTGTGCCGCAGAAACAAAAAACAAGTAAGCACTTGTTAACACCCCCAAAATAGTTTGCTACTTGTAGCAGTTATGCTGTATACCTGAATGAAATATAGTCCTTGGTGAAAAAATTTATTTGTGGCCTGTTGTTCAAGGACATATGTACATATGTATGCATGTATATATGGATATGTAGACATGGGAAAATTTGCGTAAACAAAGAATAGAGACCGGTTCGTATACAACTTTGGCGTTGCGTTGGCATCGAATTTCAAAGCAGCCGTCAACATATCCAAAATTTGGTAACGCTAAGGTCAATACAAAGCAGAAAGATCGCTGCGTCGGTCGCCAGCTGTTGCAAATAAATAAAATTAAATGGAATGTTTTTTTTTCTATGTGGACCAGCCTTAATTATCAAGTAGTAGTTTGTATTATCCTACATACATACATATGTATGGGGGCTAAACCACGAATATTCATTTGAAAAGGCTGATGTCCTACTCATTTATGAAATGAAAGACAAAATAATGATTTTTATAAATATTATATTCTCATCTATACATATGTAACATAGTTACTTAGTCAAATTACTTAGTAATTACTTGTATGTAAGAATACAAAGACAAATTATTTATCAGAAGCATTGCCCCTTACATATTGAAAAAAAAGTAATAAAAGCTCTCAAAAAAGCAAAATCGCTACAGCAAAAAAAGTGTTTGAAAAACCGCATAAATTCAAATCCGCATAAAAATGAACCGCATAAAAAGAGACCTAAGTGTTTAAGTTGAAATTTTATAACAAATTATTGAACATTAAAAACATTATACCTACATAAATATGTATGCACCTACCTAGTAGATAAAACTGGTCAAAATAGCACGAATCTATTCTTCTGAGCATGAGAATATATACATAAATATATACAAACATATGTGTATATACATATGTATGTATATACATATCTGCATGCGTGCATACAATCCTTTACTCGAAATTCTTAGTTTTTGCAATTTTTATCCCATACATTTTTGCCGACCAAACAACGCGTTTGCCTGTCTAATCTGCTTGCCTCATTTGCCTGGCTCGTTTGCTCGCCTCATTGGCCTCGCTCGTTTACTCGCCTCGCTCGTCTGCTGCTGCAACGACGCCCTCGCGAGGGCAGAGCTAATGAGGCCCTCGTTTGCTTGCCGCTCTACTCTTGCGCTGCCCTCGTTTGCTTACTCGCTCGCTGGCTGCTCAGCGCGTGCGCTCGTACTTAACGAGTGCTCGTTTGCAAACAGCCTCGCGTGTTGCTCGTGAGTTGCGCTAGCTCGGAGTAAACTAACGAGCGAGCGAGGGGCTAAAATGAGGCAAATCCGAACCCTGGTACGTTTACATATAAATATAATCTCAATCAAAGCTCGTTAGCTGTCAAATAGGTTGTGATTGTTATTCACACAACTGGAGAGAGTTAAACTTCTTCTCTGTGCCACCGTGGTCACCATTTTCTGCTACACATATTATGCTATTTAAATATATTTTAACTTAATATTTAATTAAAAATACCTTTACAAACTTCTTTTCCTTACTAGCGTCAATTTTGTTTACTTATACATTTCTTCTCGCAAGTATAATCGATAAAACTAGGTTGGACACCAAAAAATTATCGGTTTAATCTGGGCTGATTTTATAATTACAATTTTGTATGGCTAATCTATTTTTCTATTCTATCTAGGGAGTTATGCTCGAAAATGTGGATAATCTTTTTATATGTAAAGCTATTCTTACGCGATTCAATTACATACATACACATGTAGGTTAGGTTAGAAATTAAGCAAAAATTTCACTTCCTTTTTTTCATTTTGCTGTTACTCACTTTTTACTCTCACTTCAGAGAGTGATTGTGCTGTTTCACCTTTTTCCAGGATCTTACACGAAAAGTATTGGATCAGAGCTATTATATCATCCATACATATTTATATTATACATACATATATTCATGTATGTTCACGAGTTATCAACAGTCCCAGTTAAAATGATTTCAGTTTTTTTTAATTCTCGCCTTGCTTTTTTTTTTCGAAATAGACTACTAAGCCCATGCCTACAACCATCTACGAATAGCAAAACCAGTTGCAACAAATGAGTTCATACATAAATATGTATGTACATAAGTACAAACTTAAGTATGTATACGTATAGGTACAAAGCCGTACCTAATCGGACGTATTAATCAATTGTACCGTATTTGCTCTTACTATGCATATGCCTAAATGTATGCAACCATTTACAAAAGCAAATAAACACAGGGTGCTTCTAATGAAATTAACATTTTTTGCTGAAATACACAGAAAAATATTTGCAAACAACCATACCAAGCTGTGCAATGGGCCCATCGCGCAGTTTCTTCCTTCCTTCTTCTTTACAAAAAGGAAACGCAAGCACAAGGTTGCAAATTCGCAGGGTGCACTTGATGATTTTTTTTGTTCGTTATTTCGTTTGTGATGCATTTCCGCACGTTCTTTGTTGCAGTTTGCTTTGCAGTTGCTTTTAAACAAGTTAATGTATAGAATGAACAATAACAATCGTGCCGTCAAGTTTAAATAGCGGCAAATCAGCCCTTCGAAATTTTATGCTGGAATATGCGTTACAGCTTCGCAAATTTTACCCCTACCGAAACCAAAGATGTATACACATCAATAAGGTAAGAGAGTTGAAAATAATCCTAAACAGACTTTAAGTTGAAAATAAAATCTGTCCTCCTTTTGGGAGGACAGTCCTCCTTTGTCAAGAAATGTCGTCATCATCCCCAAAGGGTAAAAAGAGCTCCTCAATACCTGAATACTCCTCTTTTTTTTATTTCGCATTTTTAATTCTCTGGATAAGAACATCGTAAATTACTTTAAAAAATAAAAAATAACGAGGAGAAATCTGAAATTGGGAACCAAAAGCACACTAAGGTACTCATTTAAAAACTAAATGGTCTCACTCAAACAAAATGATATAACATATCTGAACCTTTGGTTGTTTTTTTTTTATACCCGAGCGCACTTGTGCACAATGGTATTATAACTTTGTTCACATAACGGTTGTTTGTAACAGGCAAAACGAATCGAGATAGATATAGACAAATGTATACATAAATGATCAGGATGAAAAGAGAAATCGATTAATCGGTGACTGTCTGTCCGTCCGTCTGTGCACACGATAACTCGAGTAAAAATTGAGATATTTTAACGAAACTTGGTGCGTGCACTTCCTTCGGGAGTAGGACGGATGGTATTGAAAATGGGCAGAATCGGACAATAACCACGCCTACCTCCCATATAACGGTAATTTTCAGCAATACGAAAACTGCGATATTTTAGTAACTACAGAAGATAATTTACTCAAAACTGATACTTACAATAATTTTTAGACGAGAAATAAGAATATTATAAATTTTTGAAAAATGGGCGTAGCCACGCCCACTTATGGTTACATGTGTATATCTTGGTAACCGCTGCACCAATTTCTTCCAAACTTGGCACAGTGGTTGGCTTTGGTGCGGACAATAACCACGCCTACATCCCATATAACGGTAATTTAGAGAAATACGAAATCTTCGATAAATCAGTAAATATAAAAGCTAATTTATTCAAAATTGGTGCTTGCAACAATTCTTTACCAAAAAATACGTTTATGATGAACTTTTGGAAAATGGGCGTGGCACCGCCCACTTATGATCACATATAGGTATCTCGGTAACCGTTCAACCAATTTGTACCACACTCGGTATGGTTATTGTGCTTGCCACATAAAAGAAAAACGTTGAAGATAATTGAAATCGGACTAAAATTGAGGCCGCTTTTCATATAACGGTAAATTTCAGAAATGCTTGAAACTTCAATATTTCGAAATTTAAGGACGCTAATTTACTCAAAATTGATACACCCCGGCTTACCATGTAGCGGTAGCTTTCGGAAAGATCAAAATCATATATTTAATACTTGCGCCGGGTATTTAATGTTCGGCTCCGCCCGAACTTAGACTTTCTTACTTGTTAATACATTAAAATGTGCTTGTCCAAGAAGAGCTCTACGCTAGAACAAATACAGCCAACCGAAATTCCAATCCTTTAAAATGGCATCGCCGTGAGAAAAATTATATTATCATAAGATAAATGTGCTCAAAATCAAGTTTCAGTCAAAAAATACCAGGGGTGGGGAAGGCCGAGGCCGAAAAGAGCCACATGTAAATTCTAAATGCTACAGAGAGCCACAAAAAACAACAAAAGCAAAAATTTTATTTTTAAATAAAATTATTATTAGAAAAGAAAAACGTTAATTTTATTATTATTTCAATGTACGTAAGATAGATATTGAAAAAATTGAAAAGATCCCTTTGGCCAAATTTTCAAAATCTGGTTTTACGTCAGTTAAAGCCGTTCGTAATAGTTAAATGTTGGTTAGTCAATTGGTATGTTCGTTTAAAATCCCCAGTAAAAAATTTTCAACAGCGAAATTCCCGCGAAATGTCATCTGTTCTCTCACAAGAGAGTAATATCCAAAATAGTACGCGAACAGAAAATTTGCAGAAACTCGCAAGTTAGACCAACAGCTGATAGAAATTTGGTTTACCTTCAAAACTATACAATTGAGAACGTAAGAATACAAATTCCGAAGTCTTATCCTGACACAGTTCACTGATTAAACGAATAATTACTTACATCTTACAAGTTTAATTAGTCGCATTTTACTATTTTAGCTTCCAAGTCATCAAATTCAACTTAGAGATTTGCGTAAATTCCAACCACCTGTTTATGATTAGCTGTTTTCTTGTTGGCAAATTGCTGTTGGCTAAAATTTTTCCAGTAGAAACTAACAGCTTTCCCTCAAATGAAATGTCATTTTGCTCTCTCAATTTCCCCTACTTTGCAAGTTTTTGCGTACGAGAACACAAAAAGCTGATAGTTCTTATAACCGGCCGTCTTCACGTGCTGGAAAATCTCGCCTGCGTGTCGACGCACAGTGTTTTGACTATATGGAGGCAGATGGAAATAATAGTACACCTGCACCGATTTCACTGAAACTTGACATGTGCTCTAGTTTTACTTAGAAATAGAGAATTATGAAATTTTGTAAAGATGGAATAATTGCCACGCCCTCTACTCTTGTGGGCGGAAACATTAAATCTTATCCGATTTCGATGAAATTTAGTTTGTAGTCTTTATTTTATTAGAAAAACCTAAATATAAAATATGGTGAAGATTGGATTACTATAACGTTCAAAACTCACAAAAAATGTGGGCCGAGTCATTAAATGTGATGGAATTTTGGGTAATTTTTGTTTTCTGCTTTCCACTCTCAGAAAACAAAGGTTATACAATAAAATGACTTAGGTGTCAATACTCGCTTTTTTCCCAATATCTGGTGGGATTTTTTCATTGTTTGAAAAATTCTTTTCGCTAAATTATGCAAAAAGAAGCTGAAAATCAAAAATTAAGAAAATCAATAATTACATATATTTGCAAAGTCGCGCACAAAGATCAAATTATATATTCGAAAACTACATAAAATTCTCTAAAATATTAGTCTAATTTCAAGACCTGACGGACCGGTACTCACACTTTTTTTTACTAATAATCTTTAGCATCTACATTTCAAAGTACATTTTTTGGTAAGAAAATAGGAAAATACCAAATAAATGATAAATACCTTCACCTGAATATTCCACGACATTTCGATAATTAATTACAATTGAAAAAGAAACACTTTCTGTAATGGGTTCAGCGCCAAATGCAACTAAACTGATTAGTCGGTATCGCGCCCATTCCCGTATTTTTTTGGAAATGTATCGTTCGTGAAGAAGGGGGTGAGTAAATAATGTAAAATTTGGTACTTATGACTTTTACTATTCCCTCTCTAAGTCAAACCGGTTTTTTTTTACCAACTGTCACCTTGACCTTTTTCTACCTGCCTCCATATAGTCGAAACACTGCGACGCATGCGAGACACCGCACGTGTAGACCGCAAAAAGTACGGAGCATGCTATTTCTCGCATACCGAGCGGTATGCGAGCTCTCGCTTGATTTCAACGGTCATTTTTGTTGTTTGACAGCTATGTTCTCATTACGCAGAATTCTTCAGAGTAGCAACATCGTTTATTTTGGAGGCAAATACAAATTTAGCGGCAGCCATTTTTCATTTGAAAATAGTATACATCTCTTTATGCATATTTTCTAATTTTCTCAAACTTTTAAGAGCCTGCAAGGCTTGAACTTGGCGACATTTTACAAATGAAAAAGTATGCTGTCAAATGCCCAATCAACAAAAATCTATCTCGCTTGCGAGAGAAAAAAGCAGAATGCAAGCGAGATTTTCAAGCATGTGAAGACGGCCAGTAACTTTCAATACTTATCAGATACGCGAATGCAACTAATTGTGAACGGTATTTTTACTTTACGAAATTCATTGTAGAGTACAAGGACTCACGGTTACGCTACGCGCACACTGCAGCCGGCATCGGTCGTTTTGTGCGATATGAATAAACACTTGTGATTATATGAGCGGTCTCACACATAAACCGATAACCGAACCGAAATCGGCCGTTGACGTCCGTCAGTGACGATAAATTCAAACATGCTTGTTTTTCTCTTCCGATGTCCGGTGAAAAGTACCAAAATGGACTGCGAAAAATTTACTTATTGGGTGCAAAACAAAAAATTACAGTTCGTACGGTCAAATTTTTCAGCCGAAATCGGTCGGCCTATCGGATGCAATGTGCGCCTAGCGTTATACGTTGTACCAAAAATTTAAAATATACGGCACGTAGCTGTTTTCACCAGCGGATATTTAAGTCTGGTACTTGTTGCCAGAATTCAAAAAAGTTTATGAAGTATGCAAACGTACATTTAAATAATTTCAAATCTGTAAATATTTTTTTTTAAATCTGCTTTTAAACCGTGTGCAATAATATTTCTAGCCATGGTAAATGATGAAATATTATTTTTTTGAGATCATGAATAAAAGGACGTAGTTTAGTTTCAAAACATAAAATATTTTGCGACAAATCAAAAACGTTTTTAGTTTCTCCTTGTAGAGACAAATTCAAGTTTTGCAAATGTTCCATCATATCGGTAAAGAACAGAAAGCCAATTTTCATTCTCCAGTTGCGGGTAATGTTCCGATCTCAATTTGCGTATGTGTATGTAAAAAGAATCAATTATATAAATAGGCCATCATGTTTCCTTTACACCCCTTTTACGGCTAAACTATACTTCTAAGGTATAAACAATTATATATCATTAGAAAGGTATTTTGATGCTGATGTGAAGGCTATTTTTATACCCGAGCGCACTTGTGCACAAGGGTATTATAACTTTGTTCACATAACGGTTGTTTGTAACAAGCAAAACGAATCGAGATAGATATAGACAAATGTATACATAAATGATCAGGATGAAAAGAGAAATCGATTAAGCGGTGACTGTCTGTCCGTCCGTCCGTCCGTCCGTCTGTGCACACGATAACTCGAGTAAAAATTGAGATATCTTAACGAAACTTGGTGCGTGCACTTCTTTCGGGAGTAGGACGGATGGTATTGAAAATCGGACAATAACCACGCCTACCTCCCATATAACGGTAATTTTCAGAAATACGAAAACTGCGATATTTTAGTAACTACAGAAGATAATTCACTCAAAACTGATATTTACAATAATTTTTAGACGAGAAATAAGAATGTTATAATTTTTTGAAAAATGGGCGTAGCCACGCCCACTTATGGTTATATGTGTATATCTTGGTAACCGCTGCACCAATTTCTTCCAAACTTGGCACAGTTGTTGGCTTTGGTGCGTCATACCAATTAGCCGAAAATTTTCAAAATCGGACAATAACCACGCCTACATCCTATATAACGGTAATTTAGAGAAATATAAAATTTTCGATAAATCAGTAAATATTAAAGCTAATTTATTCAAAATTGGTGCTTGCAACAATTCTTTACCAAAAAATACGTTTATGATGAACTTTTGGAAAATGGGCGTGGCACCGCCCACTTATGATCACATATAGGTATCTCGGTAACCGTTCAACCAATTTGTACCAAACTCGGTATGGTTATTGTGCTTGCCACATCAATCAATTATATAAATAGGCAATCATGTTTCCTTTACACCCCTTTTACGGCTAAACTGTACTTCTAAGGTATAAACAATTATATATCATTAGAAAGGTATTTTGATGTGCAGGCAATTTTTAAAATTTCAAATTAGTTTAAAATAGAGCGAAAAAATCAATTCAAAAGTCACACCAATACCAATGCCATACATGTACATGGTTGGGGCGGAAATGCCTCCTAAATGTATGCTTTAATATTGATAGTGAATTAAAGAAACGTGCTA
>NW_023458557.1:54465552-54474713 GCF_013731165.1 Rhagoletis pomonella
CACTTCTTGATTTCGCGCAGAATGTTGGAAGAAAGACACGGAGACATAACTCCGAACAACATAGTTGGGGTAATGATCTCCAGCGCAGAAAAGTGGGAAGCCCACATAACCTCTCAAAACAAAAATCAAAATATTTTATCTCTTTTTAATATAATAATAATAATAATAATAATAATAATAAGCGACCGCTGTTAAGAAAAACCCTTTTTCTATATTTTTTTTGCGATGTTGCTATGGCCGTGGCTTGAACCCTGGCACTGCAGAGTGGAAGCGCGCACTGCTCACCACTACACCACAGCGGCCGCAGTTCTTTTTTAATAGTTTTATGTTAATCCCAGTGAATAAAAAATGTTACTTTTTCAAGCTTTTATTTAACTTCACTTACATACATATATCTCCTAGAAATTTGCTATCAATTCTAATCAACTTCCCGATGAGCTAGGGACTTGAAACTTTGAACTTAGCACAAAACCCGATGACAATGTAATATGGAAGACGAACTAAGTTTAAGTACCAAATTAATTTTGCCTTTAAAAGCCCTATTTTTCACAACAATCGATGTTACATCGATGTTTTGCTTTAAAACATCGAAAACATCGATGGTAGCAAACATCGAATGTTTCAAATGTTGAGTTTGACCGCCCTATTCCCACAACACTGACAAAATTAATCATATGACTATTGTCACAATTACTGCGCCTAAAACACAATATAAACATTGTTTCGCCGTTGTCACTTACTCAGTAGGTCATAACAATAAAACTGACAATTGTCATACGATAGCTTAAAATAAATTGCGGCATAGTATTAGGCGCAGTAGTAAATGCAATAGTCAGCCGCTGAGTTTTGTCAGTGGTGTGGGAATAAGGCGGTTAATCAACATCACAGCGCGCGATTAGTGCATTATGTCATACCATGTATGTGTGTATGTGTTTTCACCGCTGTGCATGCCCTGTAGACTGCAAGTGATTGCAACTAGTCCAAAGTTTGGTTAAACAACATGTAAAATTCTATTTACATTTAACATTGAATGTCCTAGGCTCGGACCAATTGTCCGTTTCTGCATTACATTGTAACCAACTTTGGGAAAAAAAAAACACAAAAATAAAACTTGCGCCTGCTGCGATTCGAACCCGGGTTCTCAGATTTTCTAAGCGGATACTCTCTCCGCATGCCAACGTCGCACATGAAAATTTGTTGACTAAGTGCCTACATATCACATTGTAACCAGTTTTAGATCAAAACTCATACCTTATGCATTACATTCGGGCCACTTTTAGTACAATCCACCTGTTTTAAATTACATTGCTTTATATTTTTGGACTATCTTTGGTCTAGATGCAAAGCTACTATACCTACAACTATATTTTTCGAGCGATTGGTCCAATCTTTCCTTCAGGGTGCTTTGTATATATATACTTTCTTAATTACATATGAAAAAGCATCCGAGACGTGCAAAACGCCATCCGTGTAGTGAAAAATGCTTCATTTTAATACGGGAGTATTTGAATTGAATATTTCCATTATATGTACGTAGTGTATGTATAATGGAAAAATCCATTTTGTTAAGACTTTTAACTTGATTTAAATGAGCACATTTTCAAACGGTAATAAAAATTTTTTTTTCTTACAACTCGTTTTTTTCTCAGTGAAGGATAATGTTATTAACAGCTCAATCTAATATTACCGGCGGGAGTTTTTCTACGCACGCACGCAAGTTTTTCTCATTTGATAAACCCAAATCAATTTGGGTGCGTGATTTCTCAGAGTTGCATTTCTGTCAAATTTACAGAAGTTTGCTGACAAAAATTTTGAATTCATAGTCGCGCCAAAATGCCAATTGAGCATAAACGTCAAATCGAAATGTCACGCAAGACAAATCTTGGAATTTGAGTTAGCTTTTTACGCACGCGTATAAGATTGGCCTGTAACAATTCTTCCCGATATAAATTGGGCTTTAAAGTGCAGAAATTTGTACTATGGTTAGGATTGCATGTGGTGGGATTTGAACTCGCGGCCTCGGTGTTTAAGTCAACACCTCAATCTCTACGTGTTGTAATAATAATAAAGTCCGGCGCTTACACAATATGTTAGTATTTGACCGAACTTCTCCTCGGATTTGTCGCGTGGGCCTTAATGTTGTGGCACAAAGGGGGTGCCTACAGTTGTATGTCGACTCTGAACGGCGATTGTATTTTATGGGAAGCTGTTTTTCATTTTCAAGGCTTGCGCACTTCTAACCACTTCATCCCAGCGGCCTATATGCGAGACCAATATTCAGATAAATTTTTTTGGTTTTTGGTATCGATATTTGGAATATCGAGTCCTTTTATTCCGATAATAATGGGTACCCGATATTTTTAAAGCGATACTTTAAATGAGTACCATATCGATACTTTCGGTTCGATATCGTGTCCCTACACTTTGTATGCGCCGTATGAATTAGTAAGGGTATTCATCACACCTTATAAATGCATTGTAAACCGTATAAACTTATAATTGTGTAAACCTTATAAATGAACTGTCAAAATTTGTATGGAAACACGTTTACACATTTCTGGTAAATTTATCCAGCGATTTCACTGAATAAACTTGATAAACTGAAGACAATGCAACTCTGTCGCAACTCTAGCTATGTTTTCTTAGGCAATAATCGGGATCCGCATACAAATTTTGCACGCAAATTCAACAACAATCCTGATAGAGATCTGGTTCAATTATTATCTCGTCTGTTTGTTTTGTTTCACTGATAATTCGCAAAGTTTGGTAGCCGTGATAAATGAATTCATACACAACCAGACATTCGGCCATTGTTTCTTATAACTTGCTTCAAATAAATAGTCTTTATGTTATATGTACATTTATTTAAATAGATATCTCGTAAATATAATTTTTTCCAATTTGGTGAGGTAGTTTCTATAATTTCTTTATCCCCGTGCTAGTAGTATAAAGTTAGTGACACTGCGCTTTATAACCAAAGAAAACACGACTATTGTCGCACGTGTAAACGAAAAGAGAGTGTGGGTCGTTCATGTAACAGAGTGCATAAACTTATAAGATTATCTGCTTGATAAAGTTATCGGTTTAGATGAATACCACTAAAATTTGGTAAATTACCCACGCTGCCAAGCGATAAAATAAGCAAGCAAAATGAAATTTATGACATTGACAATTATGCCAATGAGTTGAAACTGAGACATGATTCAAATATTTAAAGGTAGTTTCACTTCTTCTTCTTAGCCGCCATTGCTCCCATTTGACGTAAACTGTGCTTTTGGCATTTTCTTTTGAAGTCGAGCTACCATATTCTTTGACAAAAGTAAAAAAGTGATTGATTACTTAAAAAAAATATATATAATTATTTAAAAGAAATTAAAGCTTTTAGCGATAGTGAATATAAAACGGAAGGTAAGTTAAATACATATTACATTGTATTCACATAAAATATGCATTTACTTACTTTGTTAATTATTGTATTGTTTTTTAGTAAGATGAGCTGCATATTTAGGAGCTGCAAAAATAACAGAAGAAACTCCGAAAAAACTAACATAAAGTTTTTTCGACTCCCGGCGGTACCATATATGCGGGAAAAGTGGATATCCGCGTGCATGGTAACTGAAAATGCGTTACCGAAAGTATCGTTTGTTTGTTCCGAGCACTTTTCCGCGAAAGATTTCAACCGGAGGAACGGATGGCCCAATTAGAGCGAAACGCGATACCAGTAGGAGTAGAGTGAGTATTTTAACTGTTACAAGTACTATGACCATCCGTGATTTATTTCAAAGGATAGTCCTTTTTCTCAAGGTGTTGTCCTTTAACTTTATTTACTTTTCTAGGTTATTTAAGACGGCAATGGAAATATGCCTTCTGACAACCACCAAACCGTAATATTAGAAGATAAATGCGTCACTGAAAATCATGAACGTGAACTGTTGGTGAAAACGTTAGACCAAAATATTTCAATAAAAAAAAAATGTATTTTGGGCGGGACGAAGTTCGCCGGGTCTGCTAGTGTAAATATACAAATGTATAAATGAGAGACGCATGATAAAACTAATGTATGCATGCCGATGCAAGGAGCTATACATCATGCGTTATCACAAAGAAGTTTATGCTTCCCTAGAATCCGAAATAAAGCAACATCCTACTTAGTTTCTTAAAGGACCAACTGCATATAATATATCATGTTAAAGATAATGCTATATTTTTGGTGTGCCTTACATCTATAGCAATTTAAATCGAGCTCTTTTAATACGAACAATCATGTAAGTATATTTATTTACCTCGTGTGTTACAACTTACTTTTTAATGAAATAAAATTTCCTTAAAAAAATATTAAAATTTCCAAAATAATTATTTGATTGCTACTTCAACAATTTCCGAAAAGTAGAAACGTCAGTAAGCACAGTTTATGTCAATAAATTTAAAAGTGAAACTACCTTTTTTTTGTATCATGCTCCAAACCTCAATAGAGAATGCCAGAAATATAATAAATATTGTAAAAAATAAATAAGAGTCAAAGTACGACAATAATGTAAACAAAGCCAAGTTCGAAATAGGAGACTTAGTTTATGTAAGAGTAGAAAAAAAAAGAAAAATCAAAGCCCGTATACCCAATATAAAATTGTAAATAAAAATGGAGTAAATTCCACACTTGAGATTAATGGTAGATATAAGGAATTACACAATAACCTTTTAAAACGACACTTGGAATAAGCCAAGAGAAAAAAAAAACAGATAGAAAATACTTATACTCAATACAATAAGAATCTAGTAATAAGCAAAATATAAGCATATCAACACACGTAAAGTATCTGCATAACTTCACTCACAAAATTTATTTCATCACTGAGACGAAATAAATTTTTCTTTTTGACGGTAAGGTATGTGTGCTCACTACAACACATACCAATTTCAATAGAAGCGGCAACCTACTAATGCACAACCAAAGCAATATGAGCACAGCGACCTAGATATGCATTTGAGGGCAATGCTGACCAGGCAAATGTTATTAACATTTAGCGCTGCCGCTTGCAAGCAGAGTATTTCAATTATTTATGCTCGCTGTTTCTGCTAACCGCTGCACATTTTGATTGGTTGCTTCCAGTGTTGCCGCGGCGGTCAGAAGAAATGTATCACCAAAATTCCGTAAAATGGATCAAAAGTATCATGAAAAAAAATTTTAAGTATCAATCTTCAATAAAATGCAAGGTGATTCATTTGCATACTTAACTAAAATCACATATCAAACTGGTGTTTAACACTGTACACGACGAAAGCCAACTTGTGGGGAATTCGCCGATTTGCGGGGAGTTTGAGTTTGCGTGGGGAATCGGGGAATAGACCGTTTTTTGTGGGGAATTTCAGTTCAGGTGTAGAATCGGGAGATTAACTGATTTTTATGAGGAATTAGGTGTTAACTAATTTATTCTTTTTTGCTTTACTGATTTTATAATGAAGTAAAAAAGTCGTATAAGAAATGCAACTGCAACTAAAAGGGCTGATTATGCAATCCTGAAAATTATACAAATTACCGTTTATTTAGAGTTTTCTTTGTAGCATTTTCGTTCATATAACGAATAAACACACTTTTTTATGTGGAAGAAAACCGGAAACACTTTTGGAAAAAAAATTTAAAACTTAAATTTTTAGCCACTTGAAATTGCAATTACTAGAATTGAGTGGGCTATAAAACTGCATACTCAAAATCTTTTTAGAAAATCTAATTAAAAAGCTCGAATTTTTTAGTGTGTAGTGTTTTTTTTAATATTGCACAAAGTTTGAAACTTGGTTTTATACGGTTTTTGTTAAGGAATTAACTATATTTTTATAAAAAATCATTAAATCAAATTAATAACAAAAATGAAATAATTGTGAACACTTGTCAAAGTTTGGCGCTTCTAAAACTTTTTCGACCATTATATGTGTGTAAACATTATACGTACATTTTTTTCTTTATTTGTTAACTAACTTTATAAAAGTTTGGTTTGGTCTATGAATACATACATAGCTGAATTACATTAAAAAACAGACAGACCAGCAATATGTCAAAATACACAAATTTTTTTTTGTAAAAAAGGAGATATCGAAATTGTCGAAATCGGGGAATTCTCAAAAATGAGTTGGCTACCCTGCTGTAAACACATTAAAGTAATTTTCACTATAGTTACTTGATTACTCTGGATGAAATTTTTAAGGCAGTGTCACACGATTGGTACATTTGTACAGATTTGTACATTTTGGCGGTTACAGAGTTGTGTTGTTTGGAAATTCTTTTTATTGAACTGAACCCAAATTTCTAAAGAACAGCTCTCTGTGACTGCCAAAATATACAAATCTGTACAAATGTACCAATCGTGTGAGACTGCCTTTAGCCCAGTACCAAATCCGACAACTTCAAAATCAAAAAGGAAAAGGAAGGATAATATTAGCCTGTTCCCGCACTCCACGATTTGAGAAATTGTTCGCAAAATATATGATAAATGTGCGAAAGGAAACGGATTCGGACTATTTCGGACTAAATCCTGGAGTAGGGGAACAGGCTGGTTGTCTGTAGCTACCAGTGATGCCATATGCAGATTAAAGGTGGTTTGTTCAGTGAAAGAAAACAAACTTAATACGTTGCCACAAAATCATAAAAGTCTTAAGATGGGAAAAGTAACTAAACTCGGTTGTGAATTAAAAGGTATTACAATTTATACTAAGCTAAAAATAAAAGTATCTTATAAAAATTCGGGGAAAAACGTATCATTTTGCTCCATTTGGATCAAAACGGCAACACTGGATGCTTCTCGATCACTCACAAGTGAAATAGTTCGCCAACGTGCTTATAGGGCATTCGCACGAGGCGATTTTACAGGCAACAAAAGTTGAATACGAAGTTGAATGTGAAGTTGAAAGTGAAAAAGTTGCCATCCCTATTCAGACGAGGCGATTTTCGATTCAACACGAATCGTTATTTACATTATTGAAAATGAATTTAAATCGCAAAATTTGATCAATTGGCATAAATTTGGTAAGCCAAGCGTTGGTAGAAGTGCTTTTAGCGAAGCTGAAAGATAAAATAAGAGTAAAAAAGTAAAAAAGAAAAAAAAGTATGGTATAGAACAGTGTTGGCATTTTTGGTACAATTGTACTTGTTTTATACAATTTCATTTACAATATACTTTCCTACTACGCAGTACTTTTTAGTAAAATTTTGTAATGAATACTAAAAATATATAGCTCTGAAAATTCACAGCAAGAAATTTTTTGTGTTCTCTTTGGTTCGCCTGTTCGTATTTACCTTTGTAAGTTTTGAAAAATGGCTTCAACGAACCAGTATAATATAGCCTAGTCAAATTTTTAAAGAAACTTTTCGATACTAAGTTTTATTAAAACAAAATGTCGAAGTCAGCTTCATATAGAAACAAAGTCTTCGTTAGTTATAAGAAGAGATTTTCGTAAATATAATACCTTTACGGCACTCACATATTGACAAGATTTTACTATTTATTTTATTATTCTTTAATTTTAATTATCTGTTTATAAAATATAATGTATTCTTTAAGAAAAACTGTACAAACCTAAGATTAAATCTTTGCGAAACATCCAAAAACCAACATACTTTCGTAAAAACTTCGAGCTTTATTAATATTCTTTAGTTTTTAGCCCATTCAATTTTAGTATAATAAAGTTCAAGTTTAAAGTAGCTGGGACTTACCGTTGAACTTGGCATTTTTTTTGTCGACGATGTCAGCCATTTTCTTCCATACGAAGTGTGTCCGACGATTTTTTTATATGGAGAAAACTAGCAACACCTTCATCAAAGAAATCTTAAAAAACTTAGTTATATTAAAATTTAATGGGCTAAAAAACCGCACGCTCAAAATAAATCTAGGAAATCGAATTAAAAAGCTCGAAATTTTTACGAAAGTGTGTTGGTTTTTTTTAATGTTGCACAAAGTTTGAACCTTGAATTTGTACAGCTTTTCTTAAAATATAAACCGTATTTTTACAAAAAATAATTAAAATTGAATACTATTAAGATAAATGGTAAAATCTTGTCGTAAAGTTTTGATAAGCACTTGAAATGCTATTAAAATGTCAAATTTTAGTACTGAATCCAAAGGAAAATGTCTCTATTATCCATTAATAATAACTTAAATATGCTTTTTGTTAAGATGTATACCTGAAAATGTGTGCATACATATTTGCGTTAAATGCAGTACATGTGCACGTGGAATCAATTTGTAAAAGTGTAAACTACGTAAACGTATGTACATAAACAACAAAACTTTCTCATGAATACCATAAATTCATTGGTCTTGAAGGGAATGTACTAAGAAAATATATGAGCGAATTAAAAAGTGTATACAATTTATAGCCGAAAAGTACATTTTTTGTATAGATTTCGTACTGAAGGAACAATTTAATTTCCCAACACTGATACAGAATGTAAACACACACAGGGTTGCAAGGAAAAAAAGTTGAACGACCTCAAAGTTGGCTGGCGACCAACTTTGTTGAAAGCGATTAGTTGAAAGGCCGTTCGGACGAGGCGATTTTTGCTTTCAACTAAAAGTTGCCTGAAAAATCGCCTTGTGCGAAAGCCCTATTAGCTCTGCCAGCTGCCTCATCATTGGTCGGTAGAGCTGCCAAACTATCGATGGTTGGATCATTCGATATTTTCGATAGTTTTGGGTCTCACCATTCGATAGTATCGATACTATCGGTAAGAGCTGCATAATCATAAGAGAAAAAATATTAAATCTTTACTACGGCACTGGTTAGATTGAATATAGATACAGGGAGGGACACTTTAAAGTATTTAATGTTTTTTATTTTTATTAAGTTCGGTATCTTACAAAAACCGTGTAAGTCCAAATTTAAAACTTTGTACAAAAATTGGCATATCAAAAAAATTTCGAGTTTTTAATTAGACTTCTTGAAAAAATTTTGAGTATGTACTTTTGTAGTATATTTAATTTTATTATATTAATAAAGTGCAAGTTTGAAGTAGCCAGGGTTTACCGATGATTTTTGGCAATTTTTGCTTTTTGTTGAAGGTGTTGCTAATTTTTTTCCATACAAAGTTCGGCAATTTTTTTATATGGAGAAAATGACTGAATGAGAATATATATTTGCAAGGTTTTTAAAGTAAATTTTTTTTTGATATTTTT
>NW_023458557.1:54474813-54476475 GCF_013731165.1 Rhagoletis pomonella
TGAATAAGCAGGGCGGTTGGTTTGAGTTGCACACAGAAAGAAAAGTTCTATAAACAGCTTGACCGAGACGCAATTATCTATTTTCAAGTATACATATGTATGTACTCGTAGTTGGTATGATTGCCGTACTGTAAGGGTGTTGAGCTTGCGCTTGACAGCTTGTCTTTTGATGTCTATAACATCTTTGGTTAGGGGTAAAAGTTGCGAAGCTGTACCGCATATCCCAGCAGAAAATTTCGAAGGCCATGTGTATTTCAGCAAAAAAAATTTAATTTCATTAGAAGCACCCTGTGTTTATTTGCTATTGTAAATGGTTGCATACATTTAAGGATATGCATAGTAAAAGGAAATGCGGTACAATTGATACATATGTATGAACTCATTTGTTGCAACTGGTTTTGATATTCGTAGATGGTTTTAGGCATAGTAGTCTATTTTGATAAAAAAAGCAAGGCGAACATTAAAAAAAAAACTGAAATCATTTTAACTGGGACTGTTGATAACTTGTGAACATACATGAATATATGTATGTATAATATAAATATGTATGGATGATATAAAAGCTCTGATCCAATACTTTTCGTGTAAAATCCTGTAAAAAGGTCAAACAGAACAATCACTCTATGAAGTGAGAGTAAAAAGTGAGTGACAGCTCTCATTTTATATTCCGAAAAGAAAAACTTAATTTAGGAATATATCGATGGCTGAGTGGAAGATCGACCTATCTCGGCAGCCAGTTCGAAAACGCTCTATCTCAAAAAACTTTTCAAGAACGCCCTATTTCAGAATTTAGTGGAAAAACACCCTACCTCAAAATTCGGTTCAAAAACGCCCTATCTCACTTCAAAATGTATTGAAAATATGCTGATATAGGGCGTTTTTGAATCGGCAGCTGAGATAGGGCGTTTTTAAAGCGAATTCTGAAATAGGGCGTTCTTGAAAAGTTTTTTGAGATAGAATGTTTTCGAACTGGCTGCCGAGATAGGTCGATCTTCCACTCAGCCATCGATATACAAATTGAAATGCTCAAACTATAAGCTCAAAAACAGTAATTGATGCGGTGTTTTGAAGATGTTTTAACGCCCTTGAGTCACAAGTATATACAAGTATTTTAGCAATCATACCGATAATTTCATGTAATAAAATAATTAAAAATGAAAATGAATAAAAAAAATTAAATCAGCAAAATGAATAATACTAAGTGAAATTTTTGCTTAATTTCTAACCTAACCTACATTTGTATGTATGTAACTGAATCGCCTAATAAAAGCTTTACATATAAAAAGATTATCCACATTTTCGAGCTTAATTCCTAATCTGTAATTAGCAAAATAGATAAGCCATACAAAATTATAATTATCCCAGATTAAACCGACAACTTTTTGGTATAAAACCCAGTTTTATCGATTATACTTGCAAAGAAGAGGAGGAATGTCAAATGTAAAAGTAAACAAAATTAACGCTAGTAAGGAAAAGAAGTTTGTAAAGGTAGTTTTAATAAAATATTCAGTTAAAATATATTTAAATAACATAGTATGTGTAGCAGAAAAAAGTAACCACGGGGCCACAGAGAAGTTTAACTTTTTCTCGGGTTGAGTGAATAAGAAGCACATATGTAAATGTACTTTTATGCTTTGCGTTCGCATATGTTAACACATCAAA
>NW_023458557.1:54476575-54478634 GCF_013731165.1 Rhagoletis pomonella
ATTGTGTACTGGATCAGAGTTAATACAAGATTGCACAAAGAGAAGACGAGAGTAATAGAAAAAGCCGAAGAAATGAATTTTCCTTCCCATTTTGCAAACAAAATACATATGTATGTATTCATGACTTTAACGTAAACCTAACGACAGATGAAACAGAAAAACCGATTAAATTTCTAAAAGAATAACTAAATTTCGGAATATATACATATAGAAATGCTCAAACTATAAGCTCAAAAACAGTAATTGATGCGGTGTTTTCAAGATATTTTAACGCCCTTGAGTCACAAGAATATACAAGTATTTTAGCAATCATAACGATAATTTCATGTAATAAAAGAATTAAAAATGAAAATGAATAAAAAAAATTAAATCAGCAAAATGAATAAAACTAAGTAAAATTTTTGCTTAATTTCTAACCTAACCTACATTTGTATGTATGTAACTGAATCGCCTAATAATAGCTTTACATATAAAAAGATTATCCACATTTTCGAGCTTAATGCCTAATCTGTAATTACCAAAATAAATTAGCCATACAAAATTATAATTATCCCAGATTAAACCGACAACTTTTTGGTATCCAACCTAGTTTTATCGATTATAATTGTGAAGAAGAGGAGGAGTGTCAAATGTAAAAATAAACAAAATTGACGCTAGTAAGGAAAAGAAGTTTGTAAAGGTAGTTTTAATAAAATGTTCAGTTAAAATATATTTAAATAACATAATATGTGTAGCAGAAAAAAGTGACCACGGTGCCACAGAGAAGTTTAACTTTTTCTCGGATTGTGTGAATAACAAGCACAACCAATTTGACAGTTAACGAGCTTTGATTGTAATTATATTTATATGTAAATGTACTTTTATGCTTTGCGTTCGCATATGTTAACACATCAAATTTCATGAGTACCTAGTACTCACGCCTTTTTGATGTGTATACATCTTTGGTTTCGGTAGGGGTAAAATTTGCGAAGCTGTAACGCATATCCCAGCAAAAAATTTAGAAGGGCTTAGCATTTGTATTTCAGCATACAATTTTTATTTCATTAGAAGCACCCTGTGTTTGCTTGCTATTGTATACACTTAGTTGCATACATTTAGGCATATGCAGAGTAAGAGGAAAGGCGCTACAATTGATTATTACTTCCGATTATTTAAACTCCGCACATACACACGGCTTTGTACCTATGTATGTACATAAATATGTATGGACTCATTTGTTGCATCTGGGCTTGAATCCCGTAACTTTGAAACGATAGTCGTTCAAACGATACTGACAAAACGATGTTGTCAAAACACTGATTTATGCATTTGTGTTGCTGTTACTTGTTACTGTTACTGTTACGTGAAGCAAAACTCGAATCGAGTTGACGATATCGCACAAACGATCAAGCAATTTTTGATTTTTATGAAGCAAGACAATCTCGACACGATATCGTTCAGACGATTGTCGTCATATGTGATTCATGCCCTGGTTTTGATATTCGTAGATGGTTTTAGGCATAGGTTTAGTAGTCTATTTTGATAAAAAAGCGAAAATTTAAAAAAATACTGAAATCATTTTAACTGGGGCCCTTGATAACTGATGAACATACATGAATATATGTGTGTATAATATGCATATGTATGGATGATATAATAGTTCTGATCCAATACTTTTCGTGTAAAATCCTGGAAAAAGGTCAAACAGCAAAATCACTCTCTGAAGTGAGAATAAAAAGTGAGTTACAGAAAAATGTACGGAACAAAAAAGCATCGGGTAAAAACCTGCAACTTCAATCTCTACACAACTCTCCCAAAAATCGCTCTCATTTACATGAACCACAGATTATATTCCGAAAAGAAGAACTAAATTTAGGAATATATACAAATAGAAATGCTCAAACTATAAGCTCACAAACAATAACTGATGCGGTGTTTTCAAGATATTTTAACGCCCTTAAGTCACAAGTATATACAAGTATCATATTTTATCAATCATACCGATAATTTCATGTATTAAAAGAATTAAAAATGAAAATGAATTAAATCAGCAAAATGAATAAAATTAAGTGAAATTAAT
>NW_023458557.1:54478734-54487208 GCF_013731165.1 Rhagoletis pomonella
TGCGCTGGGTTTGGGTCCCGCCACGTTAAAACCCCGCCCAATGAAAAGAAGCAAACAGCCTCGGATGAGACCCCCTTTTTCTGATGACGACAAACGTATAAAGGACTATGATTTAAGGGTATGCACCTGGAATATCCGGACCCTTAATGAGGAAGGTGCCTCTGCCCGGCTGGTTGATGTCCTCGGGAAGACAAAGGCTGACATCACCGCCATCCAAGAAATGCGATGGACGGGGCAAGGTAAAATAAGCGTGAAGCCTTGCGACGTCTACTACAGTTGCCACGTAAAGGAGCGCAAATTCGGTGTTGGATTCGTGGTAGGAGAGAGACTCCGTCGACGAGTACTGGCGTTCACCCCGGTGGACGAACGTCTAGCCACAATCCGCATCAAAGCTAGATTCTTCAACATCTCGCTCATCTGCGCCCATGCCCCGACGGAAGAGAAGGATGAGGCGTCCGAGGATCTCTTCTATGAGCGCTTGGAACGTACATATGAGCGCTGCCCCCGACACGATATCAAAATCGTGCTTGGCGATTTTAATGCCAAGGTGGGCAAGGAAGGGATCTTTGGCGCCACTGTCGGAAAATTCAGCCTCCACGACGAAACGTCCGATAACGGACTGAGGCTGATCGACTTCGCCGGGGCCCGAAATATGGTAATATGTAGTACTAGGTTCCAGCATAAGAACATCCACCAAGCTACATGGCTGTCTCCAGATCGAAAAACGAGAAACCAAATCGATCATGTTGTGATAGACGGAAGGCATGCTTCAAGCGTTTTGGACGTACGTACACTCCGAGGGCCAAACATCGACTCGGACCACTATCTTGTTGTAGCCAAGATACGCACCCGCCTCTGTGCAGCAAAAAATGTGCGCTCAACAATGCAAGGAAAGCTTAACGTCGAAAAGCTGCAATCACAACAGACGGCCAATTTATTCGCCACTCGACTCACACTCCTGCTCTCTGAGAGCACTCTTCAACAATCCGACGTACGCGAGCAGTGGAACCACATTTCCCGATCATTAAGTGCCGCCGTCGTACAACTGGTACGATGAGGAATGTCAAGAAGCCGCAGAGAAAAAAGATGCCGCCTACGGGGCCACGCTGCGATCGGGCGCAACGCTGCGATCGGGCGCAACGCGAGCCACGTGGGACCGTTATAGGGAACTGAAGAAGGAAGCGAGACGTATTTGCCGCAATAAGAAGAGAGAGGCCGAAATACGTGAGTGCGAAGAGCTTGAGATGCTGGCCGACAGGAAGAACGCCCGAAAATTCTACCAGAGGGTTAGGCGACTTACGGAAGGTTTCAAGACCGGGGCGAACTCCTGTAAGAACAACAATGGCGACCTAGTGACCGATGTCCAGAATATACTTAAATTGTGGAGGGAACACTTTTATAACCTACTGAATGGTAGCAGCGCTGAAAGTAGTGAGGAAGACGAACCCGAGTCCCCAGTCGATGATGATGGAGTAGCTGTCCCACCGCCTGACTATGTCGAGGTACGTATAGCGATTACGCGGCTGAAAAATAACAAAGCTGCTGGAGCTGACGGCCTGCCAGCCGAGCTATTCAAGTACGGCGGCGAGGAGCTGATGAGGTGCATGCATCAGCTCGTATGCAGAATATGGTCAGATGAACGCATACCCGACGACTGGAATTTTAGTGTGCTCTGCCCAATCCACAAGAAAGGCGACCCCGCCATACGAGCCAACTACCGCGGAATTAGCCTTCTAAGCATAGGTTACAAGGTCTTATCGAGCGTATTGTGCGAAAGACTGAAGCCCACCCTCAACGAGCTGATTGGACCTTATCAGTGTGGCTTTAGGCCTGGAAAATCCACCATAGATCAGGTATTCACAATACGCCAAATCTTGGAAAAGACCCGCGAGAATAGGATCGACACACACCATCTATTTGTCGATTTCAAAGCCGCTTTCGACAGCACGAAGAGAAGTTGCCTTTATGCCGCGATGTCTGAATTTGGTATCCCCGCGAAACTAATACGGCTGTGTAAAATGACGTTGAGCAATACCACCAGCTCCGTCAGAATAGGGAAGGACCTCTCCGAGCCGTTTGATACCAAACGAGGTTTCAGACAAGGGGACTCCCTTTCGTGTGATTTCTTTAATCTTATGTTGGAGAAGATAATAAGAGCCGCAGAACTGAACCGCTCAGGCACAATACTTTATAAGAGCGTACAATTGCTGGCGTATGCCGACGACATCGATATCATCGGTAAAAACAAGGGCTACGTCTGTTCTGCCTTCTCGGGATTGGATAGAGAAGCAAAGCGAATGGGTCTGGTGGTGAACGAGGACAAAACGAAGTATCTCCTTTCAGCACACAAACAGTCAGAGCATACGCGTCTTGGCACCCACGTCACTGTTGACAGTTACAAGTTTGAAAAAGTAGACGACTTCGTTTATTTGGGAACCAGCATTAACACCAATAATAATGTCAGCCTTGAAATCCAACGGAGAATCACTCTTGCCAACAAGTGCTACTTTGGGCTGAGTAGGCAATTGAGAAGTAAAGTCCTCTCTCGTCGTACAAAGATCACACTCTATAAGTCACTCATCATGCCTGTGCTGGTGTATGGCGCGGAAGCATGGACAATGAAAGCATCTGATGAGGCGGCTCTTGGAGTTTTCGAGCGAAAGATTCTGCGAAAGATTTACGGACCTTTACGCGTTGGTGATGGCGAATATCGCAGACGATTTAACGATGAGCTGTATGAGCTTTACAACGATATAGACATAGTGCAGCGAATTAAAATTCAGCGGCTCCGCTGGCTTGGCCATGTCGTTCGGATGGACAGAAACGCTCCTGCTCTGAAAATATTCAACGCGGGCCGCGATGCTGGTAACAGAGGAAGAGGGAGGCCTCCTCTGCGTTGGAAAGACCAGGTGGAGAAGGACTTGGCTTCACTTGGCATTTTCAATTGGCGTCAGTTAGCACAGAAGAGAAATGACTGGCGTGCTGTTTTGTACTCGGCCAAAATCGCTTAGGCGGTTACAGCGCCAAATAAGAAGAATAAGATGTAAACAGCATTTAACTATGGTACATGGTTTTATCACCCGCACCTACCTAGGAAGACGCGTACAATATTACCTACAGTTGTACATAAATATGTATGTATGAATGCATTTAGTTCACCCAATGTGCCGCTACTACTTATATACATATGTATAAATTGCCACACGGTCAAAAATTTGGGTTTAATTTTTAAACCGCGCTGGGACTACTGCCTTTTTTAATTTCTTATAGTCTACTTTTTAAACCAGTTAATAGTTTTAAGCAATTTTTAATATGTTCTGGTTTAAATTTTAGTCGAAAAAGTTCGCGGTTTAAAAATCAAACCAAAATGTTTTAATTCTAGTTTCTAGGTTTCATATATAGAAAATTTGGTTTAAAATCTAAACGAAATAGAAATTGTTTGCACACAGCGAAATGTGGTGTTGATTCAAACTCAACATATGAAAGCACGTTTACATGCGTAGCTGTAGCTGAGTGTGGAAAGATGCTTGATACAATTGGTTGCTACCAAGACTGTCCGGGTTCAATCGCCATCAGACGGAGCATGAAATTTAAGACCTTTTTTATTCTTATTTATGATAATATTTGGGTTTAAAATTTAAACCGAACTGTTTAAATTTTAAACCCAACATAAGTGCTCTCTTTTTTTAGTCTTGGAAGGTTTGTATTTGAAACTAAATTTAGTTAGGTCATATATGTATGTAGTCCAAAAAGTTTAAAATTAAAACCAAAACTTTTAATCGTGCACTGAGCAAAACTACTTGAGAAAAAAGCATTAGTTTAATAGCACGTACACGTGATAGAAGTAAAACTTCTTAAAAAAGCACATGTGTGCGCCACACAGCCGGTAGAAATCTTAATAAAATCAAACTACGAGACAATCAGATGAATGCAGTTGTTTATTGTATCCAAAGTTGGTATCAAGTTGATAAATTTTATCATTTTTCATATTTTTTTGTATTATTATTTTTTTCGAATACAAAGAATAAGATGTCAATTTCGTGACGAAAATTATACGCATTTTTTAATTGCCTTTGAAACGTACGGAAAATCTTTTTTTATTTATTCGGAACGTTGCGAAATTCCGTCTACTGCTACACAAAATAAACAAGTAAGAAAGTCTAAGTTCGGGCGGAGCCGAACATTGAATACCCGGCGCAAGTATTAAATATATGTTTTTCACCTTTCCGAAAGCTACCGCTACATGGTAAGTCGGGGTGTATCAATTTTGAGTAAATTAGCGTCCTTAAATTTCGAAATATTGAAGTTTCAAGCATTTCTGAAATTTACTGTTTTATGAAAAGCGGCCACAATTTTAGTCCCATTTTAATAATTTTCAACGTTTTGCTTCTATGTGGCAAGCATAATAACCGCACCGAGTTTGGTATAAATTGGTAGAACGGTTATCAAGATACATATATGTGATCAGAAGTGGGCGGTGCCACTCCCATTTTCCAAAATTTTATCATAAACGTATTTCTTGGTAAAAAATTATTGCAGGCGCCAATTTTGATTAAGTCAGCTTTAATATTTACAGCTTTATAGAAGATTTCGTATTTCTCTAAATTACCGTTATATGGGATGTGGGCGTGGTTATTGTCCGATTGAAAAAATTTCGGCCATTTCGTATTTTATACCATGGCCAACAACTGTGCCAAGCTTGGAATAAATTGGTGCAGCGGTTACACATGTAACCATAAGTGGCCGTGGCTACGCCCATTTTCCAAAAATTTATAATATTCATGTTTTCCGTCTGAAACTTATTGTAAGTATCAATTTTGAGTGAATTATCTTCAGTAGTTACTAAAATATCGCAGTTTTCGTATTTCTGAAAGTTACCGTTATATGGGAGGTAGGCGTGGTTATTGTCCGATTTTGCCCAATACCATCCGTCCTACGCCCTAAAGAAGTGCACATACAAAGATTCGTTAAGATATCTCAATTTTTACTCGAGTTATCGTGTGCACAGACGGACGGACGGAGAGACAGTCACCGGTTAATCGAGCTCTCTTTTCGTTCTGATCATTTATGTATACATTTGTCTATATCTATCTCGCTTCGTTTTGCCTGTTACAAACAACCGTTATGTGAAGAAAGTTATAATACCCTTGTGCACAAGTGCGCTCGGGTATAAAAATATATCAATTACAAACTTATGACGTTTTTATATTGAAAAATTTTGCCTTCTTTTATTCTTAAATTTGCACTAGGTTACTTTGCGTCCTGCAAAATGGCTATATTAGTAGAAAGTATTTTACTTTTGCTTACTCGGAGGGCAATATTTTGAGAAATGAACACGTAAAGCTCTGTAAAGGCTGACGAAAATAAGGCAACATTATTTCGAGAAAAAAAACAGTAATTTATATTGAAAAAACCGGTCGCTTTTAAAGTTTTTAAAAATTAAACTATGTAATTTATTTTGATGTTCATATAATCGAAACGTTCCCATTTTTAAAGACCTGCTCACTCTCTGCATATGCCTGTAAGAGAGCAATAATAAGCAACACCAAATGATATTACCACCATGATACAATTATTCACAGATATTGTCTTCCCAGAGAATTTGTGCAAAAATGATGAAATTACTACAAAATGTTTAACTTTTTAGTCAGCATCTTTAGAAAAGATTATGGTATGCAGTTTTGCAGTCTATTAAATTCTAGTTTAATGAGATGCTAATTTGAATTAGCTAGGACTTGCTGCTGATTTTTGGCGTTTTTTACGACGGTTTTACGATTTTTTTGCCATAGAAAGTACGTTCGATAAGTTTTTATATGTAAAAAATGCGACACACCGTCAACAAAAAAATTTACAAAAGTAAGCGGTAAACGCTAGGTATCTTAAATTTTTACTTTAATTATTATACTGAAAATTTAAATTTCTAAAGATGCTGATTAAAAAGTTAAACATTTTGGTGAAATTTCGCAAAATTTTTATAACATTTTCACAAAATATGAAGTTTGGATTTAAATTGTTTTTTTTTTAAGTAGTCAGCTTTATTTTTATAAAAAAATAAACCTTAAATTGACCAACGAAAATAGCCAAAACTTGCTTGTGGCGTCGCAGTTTATATTTGGGTCACTGTATATGTGCTTAGAGTAAAAATCATTGAAATCGGCCCATTATTTAAAGGCTTTTCGAATTAGAAAAAATTGTATTTCAATTGTGTATATCGTCCCCTGAAATGCATAAACACGTAACAACATCGCAGCTGAAATTGAAAAAATCATCACTAATATTTTTATTCACTTTTTCATAAAATTATGTGGGAGTTGCAATTCGATGAAATCCATTATATAAATCAGAAAGTGAATTTTGAATTTTTTTTAGTTATTAGCAAGGAACGGATTGTTAGGACCTAAAAACCTATAAAAAAGGAAAAATAAAATAACGAAATAGGCTGGAAAAGGCAAAATAAAATAGTGAAAAAGGCAGGAAAAGGCACTAGGTGTGGCAAAAAGGCAAAAAATAGCAAAACAAAATAGCGAAAAAGGCAGAAAAAGGCAAGGCACATAAATACAGGTAGAAGCCAAAATGACGTTGCTCTCATGAGAACCAAACCTTTAAACTTCAACTTGTTTTTCATTTATTTCCTATATTTCGTTACGCTTTGAATGTCATATCGTTGTTTTTTTTTTGAATGTTCGTTAATAACAAATTCTAATTAACATTTGAATTTTTGTAGTGTTGTGCAGTTTATACTTAATAGGAGCGTTCCTTATCTCCCAGAAATAGTCAGAAAAAGTCCGAAGTAGTCAGATTTAGTCCAAAAAGCGTTTCTTAACTCGGAAATGACAGCAAAACTGAGAGAGCAACACTCGGTGAGAGTGACTCTCATCAGTCCGAAGTAGTCAGATTTAGTCAGAAGAATTTTTTCTGGCAAAATCCTGAAAAGTGTCAAACTCAACTGAATTTAAATTAACGGAAATTAAAGAATACGCAAAAAGTGAGAATAATCGAAAAAGTAGAAAAAGTGAATTGAAATTGGAAGGAGGCAAAAAATAATTGATATAGTAAGTGTTTATTGTGCTTGTGCTTGTGTGAATGTGTTTTGTACATACATTTCCATTCTTATTTGATGTTAGCTTTGTTGTTGCCATTCTTTGGACTAAAAATTTGGTTTTTTACGTTCCTTTACTTTTCCTGTTATTCTCTTTTAGTGAGTACATTTTGCTTACGCTCTGGCATTTTGACACTTTTCAGATTTTAGTCCAAAAAGATAAGGAATGAACCTAATGTATGTGTTAAAAATGCAACACCGAAGCGTTGTTTTTTATGTGGTGTTAAATATGAATCAGATACCATTTAACGTGCCTCAATGTCCTTCGCATAAAGTGCGTTGCGAAAGCAGCTGTGGGCCAGAGCTGCAGCGAAATGCCTTGCTGTGCGTTAAACATCTTAAAGCAGCAGATTTCATAAATGCACCGGGAGGTACAGGAAAGGCACGTTTGATGCCAAGTGCTGTTCCTATGACCCTTATGCCGGAAAGTCCCTCCAACAACACTGCAACTCATAAATTAAAAACATAAAACAACATACAAATTAACAAATTTTAACTAAAGAAAAATAAATAAATAGAAACAAAACTTAAAATTTACTCAAAAACGTCAACCAGCGAAATGTAATTTTTTATTTTTCCTTACACACGCTCATTTTTATTTTTACTCTCCCGAAAAGTTTGACTTTTGTAGGTTTGATGTCAATTTGGCTTCTACCTGTTTTTATTGTACCATGAGAAAAAGGCACTAAAAAAAGACAGAAAATACGAAGAACAATCAAAAAATACATTTATTTTAAAAATGTTTATATTACAAGTAAAAAGAGAAAATCTATGAAAAAGTTTCATTATATGAAAAATTTTTACTTAGAATCTTTGACTGTTTTATCCTTTCTAGTTTTTAACTCATAAAACTTTAATCTGTATAGTTGTAATAACATTGAAGCACAAGATGCATTTTGAAGTTTTCTGGCAGCATTTTCATTCGATTTTCGCGAAGAAAAGCCTTGAATGTACTAAATGTGTGCTCGACGTAAGTTGATAAAAGCGGCGCCCAATTTAAAAATGGAACGTTTGAAACGTTCATATTATCAGGAATAAGGGCGTTTTCCTCGCCCTTTACAATTTTATCCACACCCCTTATTGTCTCCAAGCCTACGTTAGCTGAGAAAACGGCTTTGAATTTTTCCAACACCAATTTGGCAAGAGGTCCCTGCGCCTCTATAAGCCGCATGGGCAATGTGTATATTTTTTAATCTTAAAAAAAAAGTTGTAAATGCTATAATTACTTTCTTAATGGTAGAAAAGGCAAAAAAAGGCAATGGCAAAGGCAAATATCTTAAAAAAGGCAACATCAAATGTGTATATATGGAATCAGGGAAAGCTAAATCGTGGACATTCTTAATGGAATATTGTTTATCTCTTTAGCAGAAAAAAA
>NW_023458557.1:54487308-54490824 GCF_013731165.1 Rhagoletis pomonella
ATTCTTTACGAAGAAATAAGTTTATGATAAAATTTTGGAAAATGGGCGTGGCACCGCCCACTTATGATCACATATATGTATCTCGGTAACCGCTGTAACATGTATAGTTATTGTGCTTGCCACATAAAAGCAAAACGTTGAAAATTATTGAAATCGGACCAAAATTACGGCCGCTTTTCATATAACGGTAAGTTTCAGAAATGTTTGAAACTTAAATATTTCGAAATTGAAGGACACTAATTTACTCAAAATTTGTACACGTCGGCTACCATGTAGCCGTAGCTTTCGTAAAGGTGAAAAACATATATTTAATACTTGCGCCGGGTATTTAATGTTCGACTCCGCCCGAACTTAGACTTTCTTACTGTTTTTCATAAAAACGCTGATGTTTTAATTTTTTTTATTTTCGTGACATGTTAAAGTGCTGCTAAAAATGTTGTTTTTACATGTTATTACTCAGATATTATTTGGAAAATGCCGCGCGTAAGTGAAAAAGAAAAGTTTTTACAATTATACTAGAGTGCCAGTTACTGTCGAAATTCGACAGTTTTTCTAGTTTTAGAAGCCTTGGAGAGGTTTTCTAACTTAACACGTAGCGATACTTATACGGTACAAATTAACTAACCGGAAAATCTTCTGCTAACACGTAACTAATTTTCTTTTTTATCTGAGAAGGTCATTGGAGTACTTCGGCAGGACTTGGAATTGACCCGCTACATTCAAGTTTATCGATAAATTTCAATGATTTGATACATATCGATAGTTCGATGAATTTCAAGAACACTAAAATTTGATAACTCAACAAAATTCGTTAACTCGACCAATTTCGATAACTGTGAAATTCGATGGCTCGATAAATTTCGATAACTCAAAAATGTAAAAACTTTGGATACCTTTATAAATTTTTACTTTTGACATCTCCACATTTCTCGAAAACTATCTAAACATTTTGATAACTCGTTACACTCTGTTAAGACGATTAAATTCGATAAGCTTATATAACGTTGAAATTTCGATAAATCGATATATTTTGAAAATTCCATAAACTTTGCTTTGTTGAACCAACCAATTTCAGTAGGTCAATAATTATAATTATGCATTACGACACCTCGATATATTTCGTTAAGTCTATAAATAATGATAATTCAATAAATATCGATAACTTGATACATTTCTTTAACTTGACAAATTTCGTTAATCCCACACGTTTTTATAGCTCGATAACTATCCGTAAATTTGGACAACTAAGTTTCTGTGTCTATAAATTTCGACAACTCAGTAAACATTGATCAGTTTGAATAATTCGATACGTTGCGATAACTTAATAAGCATGGATAATTATAAACTTCGATGATTCGATAAATTTCAGTAACCTTTATGGCCGATTTTATTTCGATTCCTATCTTTTAACCTAATTCTTATGTATTTCTCATTGTCTCCATTTTCGCATTTATCCCAATTTTCGTCTTTATCTTCACTTTTGCCTTTTTTTTTTGTCTTCATCGTTATCACTTGTTTCTTCATCTTCATATTTATCTTTATTTCAAAGTTTAATTTCAAATACGAAGTAAAACAAAATGCGAAACGCTTGAATTGAACAGGTTGCAAAATCAACCGTTAACAAATATGGAAATTTTTAAACGACGATTTTCAACCAATTTCGAAACTATAAAAACTCTCCTCATCTACAGAAAATTACTTTCCAACGGTGCTTCTGGTTTTGAAATCGGTAACTTTACCTTGGTCTTCATCTTTGTTTTTATCTTTCACATCTTTGCTTATATCCTTTTCTTTTTCTATTCACGTAGATGAGATGAGGTGCGATGACGTGATAAGATGTGACGTGATTTTATGTGATGTGATAGGATGTCATGTCATGTGTTGTCATATCCTCTGATGTCATGTCATATGATGTCATACCATATGATGTCATATCATGTGATACCACGTCATGTAATGCCATGTCATGTCATACGATGTCATATCATGTGATGTCGTCATGTGATGTCATGCCATATAATGTGATGTCATATCATATAATGTCATGTCACATGATATCGTGTGATGTGATATCATATTATGTGATGCAAAATCATGTGATGTCTCTTCATATCATGTGATAAAATGTGATGTGATGTCATGTAATGTGATCACATTCCATGTTCCGATTAGTGTATCGATAACCCTGTTGATAACTGTGTTGATAAAAATACCGATAACAATATCCATACACATATAGAAAAATACAACGATTGAAAAATCGATAAATTCAGCGATAAATATAACAGTCATCAGTATCAGTATCATAACAATATATGTAAATGACTAAATCGATAACAAAATCAATTATTTAATCGATTATTATACCGATAACAATATCCATTATTGTATCGATAACAATATCGATTATTGTATTGATTATTATATCGATTACAATAGCGGTTATTTAATCAATAACAGTAATACTTGCGCCGGGTATTTAATGTTCGACTCCACCCGAACTTAGACTTTCTTACTGTTTTTCATAAAAACGCTGATGTTTTAAATTTTTTTATTTTCGTGACATGTTAAAGTGCTGCTAAAAATGTTGTTTTTACATGTTATTACTCAGATATTATTTGGAAAATGCCTCGCGTAAGTGAAAAAGAAAAGTGTTTACAATTATACTAAAGTGCCAGTTACTGTCGAAATTCGATTATTTTATCGATAGCAATATCGATTATTATATCGATAAAATTATCGAGTTTTATATCGATAACAATATCGAGTTTTATATCGATAACAATATCGATCTTCATCCTCATCCTTTTCTTCATATTTATCTTTATTTCTGCATATTCCTCTTCACCTTTACCTTAAAGTGTTTAAATTTACCTTGATCTTCGTTTTTGCCTGTATCTCTAGGCATCTTTGTTTTTGTTTTTATTCTCAAACCGCTAAACCACTGAGAAGCATTTCCATGTGCATTATTCCCCTGGAATTTGACAATTTACTCCCAACCAACCAACGGCCTAAACTCACTCACTTCATAAATTCAAGAAATGTTCTTACCCGTTCAGTTAGCATAATTCTTACTTATCCGTCAATGTCTCAATTTTCGTCTTTATCTTCACTTTTTACTTCTTTTTTTTTACTTCATCTTTATCATTTATTTCTTCATCTTCATATTTGTCTTTATTTCAAAGCTTAATTTCAAATGCGAAGTGAAACAACATGCGAAACATCTCAAATTGAACATGTTGCAGCAACATCTATACACAAATCGGAAATGTTTAAACGACGGTTTAGGCCGTAATTTGCCAACCAATTTTGAAACCATAAAAATTTTGCTCATCTAGAGAAAAAAGCCTTTCCAATGGTGTTCTTGGTTTGGAAATCGGTTCGGTAGAATCTCCAAACGAACGGAGACAAAATTCATGTTAGCGTATTAATATATAGATTTTGAAGAAGCCTTAACTGATAAACCTTATCTTGAAGTATTCGAGAACAATAAAATATCATGTGTATCGCCACTTT
>NW_023458557.1:54490924-54491384 GCF_013731165.1 Rhagoletis pomonella
ATTGTAAATATCAATTTTGGGTGAATAATCTTCAGTAGTTACTAAAATATCGCAGTTTTCACATTTCTCAAAATTACCGTTATATGGGAGGTAGGCGTGGTTATTGTCCGATTTTGCCCATTTTCAATATCGTCTACTCCCGTCGTTAAGGTATTTCTATTTTTACTCGAGTTATCGTGTGCACAGACATACGTACGGACCGACGGACAGACAGTCACAGCTTAATCGATTTCTTTTTTCATTCTGATCATTTATGTATACATTTGTCTATATCTATCTCCATTCGGTTTGCCTGTTACAAACAACCGTTATGTGAACAAAGTTATAATACCCTTGTGCACAAGTGCGCTCGGGTATAAAAATTCGTATTTTTTTCTCACAAATAACAATATTTTGAAGTAGCCTTTATGAATTTCCAAAAAGGGTGTTTTTTAAACCACTCTAATATATATATATATAT
>NW_023458557.1:54491394-54495912 GCF_013731165.1 Rhagoletis pomonella
ATATATATATATATATTCTACAGGCTAGATTCGAAGATAGCGTTTAAGTTTTCTGGGCTTGGGATACGTTTAATATTTTAAAGTTTTCTAAGAATTTTTTTTATATTTTAAATCAGCTCTTTTTCTTTATTTCTTTTCTTCAATAACAGAGCTATTTGCCCCTACCTTTAGTATTGCCCGCTAACGTTTACAGCGCGAAGAATAATAGAGTTAAAGCATAGACAGACGGCAGCGTTGATCCGGATCAACGCGTTAATTCGGAATTATCTTGGGAATTAACTGCAGTTGATCCGGATTAATTCCTACAGTTAATTCCCAAACTTAGCAAGAATCAAGGAAATATTCGATAACAACACTGACCGAAACTCAGAGAGTGTAAAATGCAGAGAAATGGCAAAACTTGCATGGACATATGTATACCTTTTCATCGGTAATGCAGTCACTATACTAATTCAGATAGGAATCCAATTGAAATTGAATAAGAACTTATTTGAATTAATACGGTGACTGCATTACCGACGACAAGGTGGATGTCCATGCTAGTTTTGAAACAAAGCAGCCAACTACTTCATCCGCGGTAGCAGAGTGGTGAGGGCTGCGTACTACAAGCCTGCAGGTCCCAGGCTCGATCCACGGTTGGAGCGATTGTCAAAAAATGTTGTTTTTTTTGTTACTTAAATTTTTTTAATTTTATTTGATAAATATATTTGATTTAACTTTATTTTATTTTCGTTTGTTTTATTTTATTTAGTTTTTTTATTTTATCATTAGCTAATTTAAATTATTAGAATTTAATTTTACTAAAAAAGTCAAAGACAAATAACTAAAAACACCTTTAAAAAATATAGAATTTATAATTGAATGAATAAAAAAAATTAAATGAATATTGTACTAGCCGTGGAATTCGAACCTACGACCTCGCGGCTCGTAAATCCGCATTACTGAAGTCTGTCAAGGCACAATTTTGATTAGATCAATTGCGCCGTTAATCCGGATGCCGTCTGTTTATGCTTTTACTTAGTGACTTTAACATCACGTTAAAACTTCTATACTAGGAATGCGGATGTCTAACAGCTAACATCCGCGGATGCGGATGCGAATACGGATTTCAAGTATTTTTAAGAAACCATTGGGTAAGTAAATTAAGTTATTTAGGTTAATAAAAAAAGGGGGGCTGAAAATGTCGGATGTATCCTCCTGACTTTCATCATCACTTGAAGAATCTAGCATAATGGCGAGATCTCTGTTTAAACACCGCTTACAAGCGAAACCAGATGTGTCAGGTTTTTCTAAAACTTTTTAAAAAATAATTCTTCATTCTCGTTCCTTTGGCTGTTTCGGAATTTGGGGAGCCTGTAACGTTATCAGCGTTTTTCGATATTAGTTTTTGTAATTAATTTTTAATACTTTCTTCTGCGACTGGTTTGAAAAGTTTGTTCTTATATCGGATTATTATAGGTGGATATGGAAAATTAATTATTATTTTCCGGGAATGAAAATTTTGAACGAAATTCTGTTTCCAAAGTAGTGTCTGCCAGCCGAATCGGACCAGAATATTCTTATTTTTTTAAAAACCACCCCGTTTTTTTATAAGTATTTGAATTATTGGAATCACGGATGATGAGGGTCTCAGATAGTTACGTAATTCTTACCTAATTAAAGGTCAGACCTATAGCTTTTTAATTATTTGAGCATCGATTCTCTTTACAGCTAGACGTTGACCATTTCTGCTGGAAACCTCTATTGAAGGAGCTTACTCTTTGACTTTAAATAGCAAAGAAGGGAGGCTTCGGGGGTTAGTTTTACCACAGAAGTTTTTAGCCACGGATCCAATGTATATCCCAATGAAAAAACTATTGCCCTACAAGTAAACCAAATGACTGCTTTTGAAATGTTTGCTAAAAATAAATTCCCCAAAGAGCCCCAATTGAAATGATTGAATATACGCAACATAAAAAGTAAATCATTTGGTTTAAAATAACAGTGCCTACTTTCTTATTTTATGTCTAGTAGTTTCTTTTAATATTGGTCCAAAAAAATCATAAAGAAACGAATGCAGGTATTTAAAGCACAGAAAACAAAAAAAAAATATTATTAAAAGGACTTTGTTCTCTTTGCCGTACGTCAAAGGTCAAGTAGAAGTGGAAACTTCTATGACTGCTTATTGATAGCTCGGTTATATAGCTTAAGAAATAATATGTTTAAAGACACTTTTATCAAAGTTGACAAATATGACATTTGACCAGTTTTGTTACACAAATACTCCCATGTGCGGCGCCCGGGTAACACGGCCACAGGCAAAAAATATTGGCTACAATTGCTCCGCATTGATTAATGCGAATGCGAAAGCGAATGCGAATGTTAAAATTTATGCGGAAGTTCCGCGGCTGCGAATGCGAATGCGAATATTCGCAACAACCCTGGTCTGTACTGAACATTCATCCACTTCACACTTCCACTCGAACAATTGGCCGTTTAAACATTGCAAACCAATAAACATTGCAATAAAAAGCCACCGCCAAATTGTAAACAACGAACAAATGTAAACAAACGGCTAATGTCAAAATCGCCCTACTTTTTTCCTAAATGCGATTATAACAGGCTCCTAAGAAGAGTGCGTGATCTTCTGATTTTGGTTCATGGCAATTAAGGGCCAGTTGTTCAATGTCTGGTTATTACTACATCATTATCGACGTCTTCAACATCATGCTTATAACATGTGATCGATAAAGCAGTCGTTGTATTTAACCGGAGCTTCCACCTCCGATTTGTGCTAATCAGACATTGAACAACCGGCCCTAATTTGCCAAAAAGCACAGGGAAATTCATATTAGGCATAAACGTAGAGGAAACAATTTCGGAGCAAAATTTAACTTGGTATCCGGTTTCGATACGAGTACTTTTTTTCGCACCTACTCAGTACTTGGTTCAAAAGTATCGATGCCAAAATTACTTGGTATCGAACGAAAAGTATCGCGTATGTATGTACTTGTATTTACTCGTATCGTTTCATCCCTAGCTCCAAGAAATAATACATGAGTGAACTCTCTTCCTTCACTCAAGAAAACTAATTATATATTTGATAAATTTTTAATATTTTGTACACAGTATATACCATGATACAAAAAAGAAGGTAGTTTCAATAAACAACTTTTTACGGATAATAAAATTGATTGAAGTTTCATAAATTGTGAGTATTATCAACGGCCTTGCCACTTTGATAATATTAAAACAATAAATCGAATTTCCTTCCCATATTTATACCAAAGTAATAATATTTCAAATCAAAACCCATTATCAGTGCTTAGTATTTTTTTACGAACGTAGCTCGCACTATTTTTATTAAAAATGTATAAAATATAAAGCAGATACCCAGAATAATAATTATTTCATGGTGGAGTTTAAAAAAATTTTCGTAACAATTACAAAAGTCTTGGATAATAGTTATGTGTGCGAAATTTTTTTAAGTCATCGATAACTATTATTACAAGACTTATATAATAGAAGTCTTTTCAATATACAGTAAAACCCGCTTAAGTACCTCGCGAAAAATTTCAGCTTTTTGAGGTACTTAGGCAGGTTGGGTACTTAAAAGAACCCGCTTAAGTACCTCGATGCGGGTACTTCAGCGAACATAATTACTGATGTAGTTACGTCTTCTTGTTAACTTACATAAATACTTGAATAAAAACATCGTAGCATTATTTAAATACATAAACAAGCAAAGAAAAACTTAAAAGAAAATATTTAGTGCAATGGTATGCCATTTTTACAAGAACTAAATTGATTAAAAAGTCAAAGTTGGACATATCATTTTGTACCAAATTCAAAATGATATTGTTTGTCACTTATGTTTATTTATTAATTTTTAAGATTTTTCAATCAATTAAAATTCAGTTCATTCCCTAACAAATACTATATAAACCTAAGCATAAGATTTTGTAGAATACTTTAAAAAAATGCATCATAATTTCAAACTTTTTTCTCAGAAGTGTTTATTTGAGTATACAGTTTTATAGGCCCTACAATTTTATTGATAATATGCAAGTTTAAAGTGGCTAAAAGTTACCGTTGATTTTTTAGAATGTTATTACCGAAGGTATGTAGCGCTGCTACTCAATTTCAAAATACGTAAATATTTTAAGGAATTTTAAAAGAGCACTTAAAAGGGGAAAATTATAAGTAAGACTGTAAATGGGGCAAGAAAAATTGAGGTACTTAAGCGGGTTGGGTAATTAAGCGGGGAGGTATTTAAGAGAGGGATTTTCTTCAGATTATATTAAAAAATTCACGGTGTCCACAAATGTTGGTTACTTAAGCGGGATAGGTACTTAAGAGGGGGGGTACTTAAGCGGGTTTCACTGTAATTATCAGCGAGATAAATATTTTTAAGTCTTCAATGAATTTTATTTTGAGACTATTTATCTTAATATAATGATTATTGATTGACTTGTATTCCTTTCTCTTATAAAGTTATGTCTCTTATATAAAGTATTAAAGAAGACTTCATGGTAGGGA
>NW_023458557.1:54495922-54496592 GCF_013731165.1 Rhagoletis pomonella
ATACAAGAAAATGAAACAATCGTAACTTCGATAAGTGTTTAAGTAATAACTCACAGTGAAATGTATTAATTGATTTAAACAGTTACACATCCCAGTTTTGTCTGTTCTTTTGGGAAGGAATATACAAAGTATATCAGTTAAGGTTTCTTCAAAATATAATTGTAAAAACTTTTCTTTTTCACTTACGCGCGGCATTTTCCAAATAATATCTGAGTAATAACATGTAAAAACAACATTTTTAGCAGCACTTTAACATGTCACGTAAATAAAAAAATTTAAAACATCAGCGTTTTTATGAAAAACAGTAAGAAAGTCTAAGTTCGGGCGGAGTCGAACATTAAATACCCGGCGCAAGTATTAAATATATGTTTTTCACCTTTACGAAAACTACCGCTACATGGTAAGCCGACGTGTATAAATTTTGAGTAAATTAGTGGCCTTCAATTTCGAAATATTTAAGTTTCAAACATTTCTGAAATTTACCGTTATATGAAAAGCGGCCGTAATTTTAGTCCGATTTCAATAATTTTCAACGTTTTGCTTTTATGTGGCAAGCACAATAACTATACATGGTACAGCGGTTACCGAGATACATATATGTGATCATAAGTGGGCGGTGCCATGCCCATTTTCCAAAATTTTATCATAAACTTATTTCTTCGTAAAGAAT
>NW_023458557.1:54496692-54497854 GCF_013731165.1 Rhagoletis pomonella
TTATAAAAGCGTTGTATATTAAAAAGTTTTTTTTATATTATTTATTTACTTTTTCAAACACTGTTTAGTACTATAGTAGAGTTTAATTTTATTTGCCAAAAGATTAAATTTATTTGCCAAAAGATTAATTTTATTTTCCAAAAGGTTAAATTTATTTGCCAAAAGATTAAATTTAAAAGGTTAATTTTATTTGTCAAAAGATTAAATTTATTTGCCAAAAGACTAAATTTATTTGCCAAAAGATTAATTTTATTTGCCAAAAGTTTAACTTAATGTGTCAATGCTATATACCCTTCACCTATCGAAAAATACAAATCTTAGTTTCATAATATGTTTTCACTTATTTTCTTTATTGTATTTGCCTATATCGTAAGAAACAGATAAAAAAAATGAAAAAAACGGAGAAACTTAATTGTCAGGGTACCAGCGACGCCGAAGAGACCTTGGATGGGGAGAGCTTAAGCTACTAGTTACATACATACATTCATATACCTAAAGTAAGGGTTCTATTGATGTGATCTTTGTCACCTCGATCACTCGCTCGTGGTGGCGGGCATCGAGCGGGTCTGCCATCAATGGTAACCTTAAAAAAAAGGAAAATTATGAAAAGGAATAGTTAGAGGCAATTTAGTGCAATTGAAAAAAAAAAACCTAATACGAATAAATTACTGTTGAAAAGAAGTTAAACTTAAACTTCCAAATCTATTTAATTTAGTTGAACCGCGAACGAGTATTAACACAACAAGTGCTACCTCGTAGTTCCTTTAAAAATTAAGGTCTAAAAATTATGGTAATGGATGAAAAAGTTCAAATATGTGTAGCAATTCAACCTTTCAAAATAAAAATCAATAAAAAAAATCATACTTAAGTACTATCAACCTAAAGAAAAATTTACCATGTGTTTGAAAGCGAATTGAATTCACAAACAAAAGACCTAAGGAATTCCAATGAAAGCGAGGTAAAATGAATGACGTGGGTTAGTCATAGGCAGACAAAGGAAAGCTATGATAAAGTGTAAAAAAAAAACGTGTGTATAAGTATCAGTGAAATTCAGGGAATAAAGAAGTGGTACTATTCAGAAGCTAACCCTTATGCGCTAGTAATATATGTATGTACATTAAGGTAATTCAAATTTCAAATTAATTCCAAACAAAAAAAAAAA
>NW_023458557.1:54497954-54506118 GCF_013731165.1 Rhagoletis pomonella
TGTACTCCACGAAACCATGGCCGCTGCTGCGACTCCTTCTTTTTAGCAGCGCCCCCTTTGCCTGACAAGTGTCGGTATGTCGATCAGTCCGTCACTGTCCTCTCCGTATCGTCATCATGCCATTCCCCACTTCCCCTCGGTTGCACAAGCCCAACACCCACACCAAAAATTAATAATCTATCACTCCATACCGCTGTTATAGCATTGGCATACTAAGTTAAACTTTTGGCAAATAAAATTAATCTTTTGGCAAATAAATTTAGTCTTTTGGCACATAAATTTAATCTTTTGACAAATAAAATTAATCTCTTGGCAAATAAAATTAATCTTTTGGCAAATAAATTTAATCTTTTGGCAAATAAAATTAAACTCTACTATAGTTTTAAACAGTGTTTGAAAAAGTAAAAAATACACTAAAAAACTGCTGTTGCTGTGCTAGGAAAGCATTTTTTTTTAACTTTTGCCGCTTAGCTTTACTGCGCCAATATCAAGAGTAAACCTCCAGGATAGCTGAAAAGTGTTTTTCTGTTCTGTTGATTTGACTGCTCACTTTCAAACAGTTCTGTCACAGCATGGTCTCAAATATTCGTCATACTATCTGGCGCATTTTATTTCAACCAAACCACGCATTATGGCCAAATGGGATAAAAAACCATCTAAAATGCTACAAATCTTGAACTCCCTTAATATATTTTCAAACGAAGGTACAAAAAAAAAATTATTTATGTGCATACGCACATATGTACATTAGGGTGCTCATCGAAAATGTTTTTTTTTTTTTGGAAAATTCAAGACCCTACCCTCTAATTTTATTCGTTTTTATGAGAAATATTATTGCCTATTTTTATAGATATTTTAAAGGTCATTTAGGAGTTGCTACCTGTCGATTTAGGTTAAAAAATATGGTTTTGTAGATTTATGAGTTTGTGAATGACTATTTTTGACTCGATTTCAAAGATCGAATGTCATCTGAGAAGAGGATATATAGGCCTTTGAAATGGTATTTAATAATCTATTTTCGGACTTGGCTTGTTGGGATTTTTTCTGGGGTAAAATAAAAAAAAACCCATATTTCTCTTAATTTTTTTAAAATTTGACCATTGATAATTTCCACAATTTCAAAATATGTAGTACTGTCTAAAATTAAATCTATTTTCAAATAAACTGATACCTCATTAATTGCAATCGCATTAAAATTTAGGAGACTTTTCTTAAATACGGCCTTGAATTTATATTGTTTATGTGCTGGACTTGCAGATTTTTTGAGCAGTGTGGCTAAGGAATTCATCAATATTTATCCAAAATTGATATACATATACAATCGTTCTTTAGCAAAGAAGTGGTTTTTCAGGAATTTTTAGGAAAATGGGGTGGCACCGCCCACTTGTATGACATATGCGTATCTCAAAAACTACTTGATCGATCTCAACCAAATGTGGTATACACATTGCTCTTAAGCTTCTTAAGCGCTACGTTGAAATTTTTTTAAATAGGACAAAAACCACGGGCTCCACCAACGTAACGGTAGTTTCAAAAAACACAAAGCTAGCTATATTTTAGGGGGATGCGGTTTAGTCGGATTGCGATTGCAATTAATGAGTATCAATTTATTTGAAAATAGATTTAATTTTAGACAGTACTACATATTTTGAAATATGGGTTTTTTTTTATTTTACCCCATAAAAAATCCCAACAAGCCAAGTCCGAAAATAGATTATTAAATACCATTTCAAAGGGCTATATATCCTCTTCTCAGATGACATTCGATCTTTGAAATCGAGTCAAAAATATTCATTCAAAAACTCATAAATCTACAAAACCATATTTTTTAACCTAAATCGACAGGTAGCGACTCCTAAATGACCTTTAAAATATCTATTAAAATAGGCAATAATATTTCTCATAAAAACGAATAAAATTAAAGGGTAGGGTCTTGAAATTTCCAAAAAAAAAAACATTTTCGATGAGCACCCTAATGTACATATGTTCGTATGCACATACATAATTTTTATACCCGAGCGCACTTGTGCACAAGGGTATAACGAATCGAGATAGATATAGACAAATGTATACACAAACAAGTAAGAAAGTCTAAGTTCGGGCGGAGCCGAACATTAAATACCCGGCGCAAGTATTAAATATATGTTTCTTCACCTTTCCGAAAGCTACCGCTAGATGGTAAGCCGGGGTGTATCAATTTTGAGTAAATTAGCGTCCTTCAATTTCGAAATATTGAAGTTTCAAGCATTTCTGAAATTTACCGTTATATGAAAAGCGGCCGTAATTTTAGTCCGATACCAATAATTTTCAACGTTTTGCTTATATGTGGCAAGCCCAATAACCACACCGAGTTTGGTACAAACTGCTAGAACGGTTACCGATATACATATATGTGATCATAAGTGGGCGGTGCCACGCCCATTTTCCAAAAATTTAACATAAGCGTATTTCTTGCTAAAGAATTGTTGCAAGCATCAATTTTGAATAAATTAGCTTCAATATTTACTGATTTCTCGAAGATTTTGATTTCTCTAAATTACCGTTATATGGGATGTGGGCGTGGTTATCGTCCGATTTTAAAAATTTTCGACGATTTTGTATGCTGTACCAAGGCCAACAACTGTGCAAAGTTTGGAAGAAATTGGTGCAGCGGTTACCAAGATATACACATGTAACCATAAGTGGGCGTAGCTACGCCCATTTTCCAAAAATTTATAATATTCTTGTTTCTCGTCTAAAAATTATTGTAAATATCAATTTTGAGTGAATTATCATCAGTAGTTACTAAAATATCGCAGTTTTCGTATTTCTGGAAATTACCGTTATATAGGAAGTGGGCGTGGTTAATGTCCGATTTCGCCCATTTTCAATGCCAACCTACCTTGGATTAAGGGAAACCTTCATACCAAATTTCGTTGAGATATCTCAATTTGTGCTCGAGTTATCGTGTACACGGACGGACGGACAGACGGACAGACGGACAGACGGACGGACAGACAGACATGGCTTAATCGATTTCTTTTTTCATCCTGATCATTATACCCGAGCGCACTTGTGCACAAGGGTATATTAATTTTGTTCACATAACGGTTGTTTGTAACAGCCAAAACGAATCGAGATAGATATAGACAAATGTATACATAAATGATCAGGATGAAAAAAGAAATCGATTAAGCCATGTCTGTCTGTCCGTCTGTCCGTCCGTCCGTGTACACGATAACTCGAGCGCACTTGTGCACAAGGGTATATTAATTTTGTTCACATAACGGTTGTTTGTAACAGCCAAAACGAATGGAGATAGATATAGACAAATGCATACATAAATGATCAGGATGAAAAAAGAAATCGATTAAGCCATATCAAGAATTAACCTCTAGGATAGCTGAAAAGTGTTTTTTGGTTTTTCTTTGTTTTGTTGATTTGACTGCTCACTTTCAAACAGTTCTGTCACAGCATGGTCTCAAATATTCGTCAAACTATCTGGCGCATTTTATTTCAACCAAACCACGCATTATGGCCAAATGGGATAAAAAAACATCTAAAATGCTACAAATCTTGAACTCCCTTAATATGTTTCGAAACGCAGCACTATGGTTTAAATGACCATGTTCTGCGGCCAAAAATCAACCAAAGGAGATAGAAGCTTGAAAATTTGCACACATTAATCTGGCACCCCCCTAAAACTCTGACAAAAAAATGGGCGGGATTTAACCACTGCCACGCCTTTTTTTAAATCATACTTACGAGTAGGTATGTATATTATTTAAGAACTTTTTTGACCTACATATTTCTACTTAAAATCATTCCATGAATCCGGTTTTTTTTCGAGATATCGCTAATTTAGTTGTATTTTAAATAAAATGAACCACTTAAGGCCATTCAAAAAGAATTTATTCAAAAAGATTGATATTATATTTAAAAGTATTAGTCTAGTTTATTTTTGTTGTTCCATTTTTGAGTGAGTACCTACTAAAAGCATAGCAAATTGTTGTTTTTTGTGTGTCAGGTAGAGTCTCACCTTTATCTAATCCCACGATTCTTCCTCTAGTTCAATCGAGAAGCAAGTACTGTCGTCCATATCTTCATTATCGTCGGAACATATTTCATCGAATTCTTCTAATGCCTGTCGTGATGTTGTAGGCTTATCATCGTCAAACTCATTAGGAGGAGATTTCAAAAGTGCAACTACTTCCGGTGGAAATGTTTGTTTTTTTTTTGAATAAATCCTCTTTGACAAGTGCATACTAGATAAAAGGGGATCAGATGAATCCATAGCTCTATCAAAGACATCTTTCATATTATTCTCCCTGCTATTTTTTCTGGCATGCGACACGCGATCTCTTTTATAGCATTTGTTACGGCTTTCTGAAGCATTTTCCCCTAGACAGCCTAGTGGTACACTAGATGATTGCATAATTTGAGCGGAGTGAACCAAAATTTTATGTAACGTGGCTGACATAGCATACCAGTCGTATTTTTCCATATATATATCGAATGTTCTCTTACAAAAGCAAAAAAAAAGTTCCACATCAATTTGGAATTCACAAGATATACAAATTAAAATAGTTTTTAAATTTTTCAAAAACGTTTTGTCGATAGAAGTAATCTTTGCAAGCATTTCTGGATCAGAGATAGCTCGACGAGCTGAGTTGCCATCGTTAGTGTTTCCGCTACCGTTCGCTTTCGGCTTATCGACGCGTAAGCCCATGTGTTTCCAGAACTTTTCTTGTATTTCAGATTTCTTTTGCTTTAACACTTCTTTATCCTCTTGACTTCTTATCTGCCATTTTTTTAAGTCCATACGGTAGGAAAGATGTAAAATAAATTCCAAGCACCTAATCCATGCATGCAAGGGACTTATACCATACTTCAGAGAAGTTTCAGAATAACTCACTGTAGGTCGACCTTTATGTGAAACATTGGACAATGCAAATACATTATCCATTCCTAGCCAGCGACTGTCGTACTTCATCATATTTTCTAAACTTCGATTATTTTTCTTCCATTTTTGGGCTGCGTGTGAGCAGAAACTCTTAATTTTTAAATTTATTTCTTTCACCTTCTCTTCATTAGGTCGACTATTGAATTTTCGCATATTATTGCTTATTATTTTCCACCCACACATTAAACATTTCTCCGTTTTTGATCTTGATATGCTCTGAAAATGTTTGATAACTTAGCTATGGGCAAACTCATGCAAAAGATATATACACAAAATTAAAGGAAAAACAACACACTTTTCTCTCCAATAATTTTCATATCGGACCCAGTCGGACCCCACAACTTCTACTTTACCAAACCCGAGCAACATTTTTAAACCCACATAATTTTAACTAGCACATAACTACTGCGAAATTTTAAATATATATTGCTTGTATTGTTTTTGCACTTATACACATTGTTATACACACCTTCACGATTATTTTCCATTTTAAAAAACAGATTTATCTTTAAAACTTTTCCTTTCGCACAATTTTAAGCTTCACTGATTTTCGCACAATAAAAATCGCAAAATTGACGTTCAAATAACGGTTAACTTCAGCTGGTTACCTCTTGTACTAGAGTTGCCAGAGAGCAAAAAAAAGTAGGTATTCGCAATACAGGGTGTATTCACTATTCAGAGAAAATATAATTTCACAAAAATTCGAAACTAAAAAAATTGACTTTTGGCCGCAGAACATGGGCATTTAAACCATAGTGCGCAGGTACAAAAAAAAATTATTTATGTGCATACTATGTACATTAAGGTCCCCATCGAAAATGTTTTTTTTTTGGAAATTTCAAGACCCTGCCCCCTAACTTTATTCGTTTTTATGAGAAATAGTATAGCCTATTTTTATAGATATTTTAAAGGTCATTTAGAGGTCGCGACCTGTCGATTTAGGTTAAAAAATACGGTTTTGTAGATTTATGAGTTTTTGAATGACTATTTTTGACTCGATTTCAAAGATCGAATGTCATCTGAGAAGGCCTTTAAAATGGTATTTAATTATCTATTTTCGGACTTGGCTTGTTGGGATTTTTTATGGGGTAAAATAAAAAAAACCCATATTTCTGTTAATTTTTTAAATTTTGACCACTGATAATTTCCACAATTTTAAAATATGTAGTACTGTCTAAAATTAAATCTATTTTCAAATAAACTGATACCTCATTAATGGCAATCTCATTAAAATTGTCGAATTTAGGAGACTTCTTAAATACGGCCTTGAATTTATAGTGTTTATGTACGGGACTTTCAGATTTTTTGAGCAGTGGCGTTAAGGAATTCATCAATATTTATTCAAAATTGATATACATATACAATCGTTCTTTAGCAAAGAAGTGGTTTTTCAAGATTTTTTAGGATAATGAGGGTGGCACCGCTCACTTTTATGATATATGCGTATCACAAAAACTACTCAATCGATCTCAACCAAATGTGGTATACACATTGTGCTTAGCCTCCGTAAGTGTCTTGAATATTTTTGAAATCCGACAAAACCTAATCCCCCTAAAATATAGCTAGCTTAGTGTGTTTTGAAATTACCGTTACGTTGGTGAAACCCGTGGTTTTTGTCTGATTTCAAAAAGCTTCAATGTGGCGCTTAAGAAGCTTAAGCGCAATGTGTATACCACATTTGGTTGAGATCGATCAAGTAGTTTTTGTGATACGCATATATCATATAAGTGGGCGGTGCCACCCTCATTTTCCTAAAAATTCTTGAACCTAAACCTAACCTAACCTAAATCAACAGGTCGCGACCTCTAAATGACATTTAAAATATCTATAAAAATATGCTATAACATTTCTCATAAAAACGAATAAAATTAGGGGGCAAGGTCTTGAAATTTCCAAAAAAAAAAACATTTTCGATGGGGACCTTAATGTACATAGTATGCACGTAAATAAATTTTGTTTGTACCTGCGTTTGGAAATATATTAAGGGAGTTCAAGATTTGTAGCATTTTAGATGTTTTTTTTATCCCATTTGGCCATAATGCATGGTTTGGTTGAAATAAAATGCGCCAGATAGTTTGACGAATATTTGAGACCATGCTGTGACAGAACTGTTTGAAAGTGAGCAGTCAAATCAACAAAACAAAGAAAAACCAAAAAACACTTTTCAGCTATCCTGGAGGTTAACTCTTGATATTGGTGCAGTAAAGCTAAGTCAAAAGTTAAAGAAAATGCTTTCCTAGCACAGCAACAGCAGTTTTTTTAGTGTATTTTTTACTTTTTCAAACACTGTTTAGTACTATAGTAGAGTTTAATTTTATTTGCCAAAAGATTAAATATATTTGCCAAAAGATTAATTTTATTTGCCAAAGGGTTAAACTTATTTGCCAAAAGATTAAATTTATTTGCCAAAAGATTAATTTTATTTGTCAAGAGATTAAATTTATTTGCCAAAAGATTAAATTTATTAGCCAAAAGATTAATTTTATTTTCCAAAAGTTTAATTTAATGTGTCAATGCTATATATTAAGGGAGTTCAAGATTTGTAGCATTTTAGATGTGTTTTTTTATCCCATTCGGCCATAATGCGTGGTTTGGTTGAAATAAAATGCGCCAGATAGTTTGACGAATATTTGAGACCATGCTGTGACAGAACTGTTTGAAAGTGAGCAGTCAAATCAACAGAACAGAAAAACACTTTTCAGCTATCCTGGAGGTTTACTCTTGATATTGGCGCAGTAAAGCTAAGCGTCAAAAGTTAAAAAAAATGCTTTCCTAGCACAGCAACAGCAGTTTTTTAGTGTATTTTTACAACGCTTTTATCAACTTGCAATGTTGTGTGTCCAGAAACTTTCAATGTTGTGGATCCAGAAACTTTCAATGTTGTGTGTCCGACACCATAAAGCTTTGCTTTGAAAAGTTCCTATAAAAAAGCATAGTGCATAGGGCGACATCTGTAGTGAATAGGGCGAGGTAGATGACATCTAGATGTCGCCCTATGTACTACGTTTGCTTTAGCGGAAATAGACGACACGCCATTTCTTTAAATAAAATTAATTGGTGCTCGTTTGTATGTACATACATATGTAAATGCATGTGTGTGCACCTTTCTATTAATATCGTTGAATTATTTTAATATCTATTGCAAAATTTTATTCAGACAGGACTAAAAAGTATAAAATAAATAATATAAAAAAAACTTTTTAATATACAACGCTTTTATAA
>NW_023458557.1:54506218-54517453 GCF_013731165.1 Rhagoletis pomonella
ATCAGATTTTATTTTTAATTGGATTAACGATTAATGTTTTAAATTATTTAAACGTAATCGCAGCCACCGATTAACGATTAAAAAAATGTTATCATTAATCGTACAGTTGATTACGACTAATTAATTTTAATCGTCAAACCCGATTCACATTTTAATCGTTAATTTTTAATCGTTAATCAGATTAACAGTTTGCCAACACTGTGTGAAATCATGTTTATATTCACGGAGAAAAATGGAGGTTTTCATATTGCATATCTCTTCAAATGTTTGGGGTAAAGCACTCAAGCTTGGTATGGATGTGAAACTAATACCATACTCATGGAGAAAAATGAGAGTTATTGGAAAAGGTGGTGTGGCAACTCCCATGCAAATTGATTTTTCTATGCTGCATATCTCTGGAGGTGTTTATTGCAGAGGACTGGAACTTGGCACCGAGATGTGTATACAAAATTAATTCCATACTCATGGAGAAGAATTTGCGTTATTCGAAAAGGAGACATGGTTCCTGCCGTACAAATTTACTGTTTTATACTGCTTATCTCTAGAGGTGTTCATGGTAGAGTACTGGGACTTGGTACTGGGGTATGTAAAATCAATTCTAAATTCATGGAAGAAGATTAGGGTTATAAGAAAAAGGCGCGTGGCACTTCCAGTACAAATTTACTTTTCTTGCCACATATCGCTGGAAGTGTTTGTGGAAGAATACTGGAACTTGGTATGGAGTTGTGTATACAAAATGTATCAATTGCTCATGGAAAAAATGTGAGTTATTAAAAAAGGAGGCATGTCGCCTCCCATACATACTAAAAACTTCTTAATACATATCTCTGGAAGAATAGAAAATCGCTCGAAGTATTTTAAATTTGTTATGGAGATTTATTTATAAGTGCCGTACTGACAGAATAAATTTCATTAAATGGAAAAGGGAGAGCCGTTTTCGGCCTTATAATCTAAAGCTCCCTTGAGGCATTTGCTACAGTAATGAGAAGTGGTATTTTATCAAGGCCAGGCTACTAAATTTGAGTTGGAAATATTAGAACTCGCCGTGGCACCTCCAAGAAGGTTACACGTTCACGCGTCGTATACCTGGAAACATTTTAAGGTAAACTTAGAGGGATTGAAAAATAACGAGCTATAACGAAATGGGCACAGAAATAAAATCTAACATCATTAAAATATTTTTCATATTTGTATAATAGCGCGGGGTGAAACCCGCGGGTATAAGCTAGTATATCAATAAATGTATGACAATGTATAGTTTTAAATATCAAATGACTTTGTGTTTTAATCAAAATAGAAATTCAAAATCATATTTGAAAACGCATATTTTGTATATAAAATAAAAATTTTAGAATCTCATCTGAATATGAGAATTTCCAATTATCAAACGATCGTTTTAAAAGAGATTTGAAACTGTTCATTTTAAAAACTAAAATATACATTTTAGAATATGAATTGAGGATGTTTTTTCTCAAAACTAAAATAAATATTTTAGGTGCAAAACCTGGGTCAAAACGTTTTTAAAAATAAAACGTTCCATACAAATTTGAAAACGTAAATTTCTCTGTGTATATAGATAGTTAGATACCATTCGAAAAAAATTTCGCTTGCAGTAATTTCTACGTGGGAGTGCTCCTCCATTATTTGGTCTCTTAGGGATTCGGATACCTTCCTCATTGAAGAAGTAAACAAAATTCGCTTAAGTGCTTTCACACAGTGTTGGCAAACTGTTAATCTGATTAACGATTAAAAATTAACGATTAAAATGTTAATCGGGTTTGACGATTAAAATTAATTAGTCGGAATCAACTGTACAATTAATGATAACATTTTTTAATCGTTAATCGCTGGCTGCGATTACGTTTAATTAATTTAAAACATTAATCGTTAATTCAACTAAAAATAAAATCTGATTCATTTTTCTAGTTTGTCCGAGTTTGAAACCAAACACTAGTTATAGTAATTATTTTGTGTTTTACGCTTATAACAAGCACATAATATGAAAACAAATTATAATTATTGTTATTAGTAATACATAAACTGGGAACTTTTACATACCTAGTTTGTAAAACGTTTGTTGGTATATATCTTAATGACAATGCACACCAAATTGCTTAGATTGATGAGGAAAACCGACTTAGCCATACCGGATTAACTTGCTTGATGTGCAGAGGGAAATTCCAGCATAACTTAATTAATCACCAAACCTACTTGATCAAATTAAGAGTTAATGATTAAAAATTAATTTTTTAATCGCGGTTACGATTAACTGTTTAGCCAGATTAAAATTAATCATGATTAACTGTAATCAGATTGAATTTAATCGAATTAGATAACTGATTAAAACATCAATCGATTAATGCCAACATTGATTTCACATACATATCACTGTACCAAGTTTCAGTTCTCTCCCACAAATACTTCCAGAGATATGTATGTAATATGAAAATTCCAATTTGTATGGGAGGGGCCTTGAGTTATCGGACTTACTTTCAGTCTAAGACCATCCTTCCGAAATCCGTAGTAAGTGTACTAAATTTCGTTCTGATCGGAAACCCGGTTAAGGAAGTAGCCTATTTTTAAATCCAGGTCATAAACAATCCTTGAGCAAAATTTCATTTACAAACAGTTGGCAATTCTTAAAAAAGTAGCCTATTTTCCAGTCTTCGTCATGAGCTATCTTTGTGCAACCTTTCATTCAAATCAGTTCAGTCATTTCCGCGTATTAATTTAATTAAACTTTCCTAATACGTGATAACTCTTAAAATAGTAGTATTTTCCAACATAGCTCATAAGCTATCTCTGTGCGAAATGTCATGCAAATCTGTTCAGTCGTTTCCGCGTATTAATATAACTAAAACTTTTTTAACAGGTGGCAACTCTTCCAGAAAATTAGCCTATTTTCCACTGTAGGTTATAAGCTATCTGCTTGCAAAATTTCATGCAAATCCGTTCAGACTTTTCCGCGTATTAATTTAATTAAACTTTTTAGCAGGTGGTAACTCTTAAAAAAAGTAGCCTATTTTTCAACCTAGCTCATAAGCTATCTGTGTGAAAACTTCCATGCAAATTAGTTCACTCATTTCCGCGTATTAATTAAACTAAACATTTCTAACAGGTGGCAACTCTTAAGAAAAGTAGCCTGCTTTATAGCTAGGTCATAAGCTATCTGTGTGCAAAATTCCATGCAAATCCGTTCAGTCGTTTCCGCGTATTAACTTAATTAAACTTTTTAACAGATGGCAACTCTTCCAAAAAATTAACCTATTTTCCACAGTAGGCCATAAGCTATCTGCCTGCAAAATTTCATGCAAATCCATTCAGTCGTTTCCGCGTATTAATTTAATGAAACTTTTTAGCAGGTGGCAACTCTTAAGAAAAGTAGCCTATTTTCCAATCTAGGTCATAAGCTATCTGTGTGCAAATCTTCATGCAAATCCATACAGTCGTTCCCGCATATTAAATAAATTAAACTTTTTTAGCAGGTGGCAACTCTTAAAAGAATAGCCTATTAACCAATCTGGCCCTTAAGCTACCTCCGTACAAAACTTCATGCAAATCCGTTCAATCGTTTCCGCGTGATGATTTCCCAAACACCCAAACATACAAACTTTCACATTTATAATATTATTAAGATTAAGATTAAGATGGATATACATAAATATACAATCGTTCTTTAGCAAAGAAGTGGTTTTTCAAAATTTTTTAGGAAAATGAGGGTGGCACCGCCAACTTATATGATATATGCGTATCACAAAAACTACTTGATCGATCTGAACCAAATGTGGTATACACATTGCGCTTAAGCTTCTTAAGCGCCTCATTGAGACTTTTTGAAATCGGACAAAAACCACGGGTTTCACCAACGTAACGGTAATTTCAAAACACACAAAGCTAGCTATATTTTAGGGGGATTAGGTTTTGTCGGGTTTCAAAAATATTCAAGACGGTACTTAAGGAGGTTAAGCACAATGTGTAGACCACATTTGGTCGAGATCGATTAAGTAGTTTATGTGATACGCATATATCATATAAGTGAGCGGTGCAACCCTCATTTTCCTAAAAATTCTTGAAAAACCACTTCTTTGCTAAAGAACGATTGTATATGTATATCACTTTTGAATAAATATTGATGGATTCCTTAGCACCACTGCTCAAAAAATCTGAAAGTCCGGTACATAAACAATATAAATTCAAGGCCGTATTTAAGAAGTCTCCTAAATTCGACAATTTTAATGCGATTGCAATTAATGAGGTATCAGTTTATTTGAAAATAGATTTAATTTTAAACAGCACTACATATTTTGAAATTGTGGAAATTATCAATGGTCAAAATTTAAAAAATTAAGAGAAATATGGGTTTTTTTTTTATTTTACCCCATAAAAAATCCAAACAAGCCAAGTCCGAAAATAAATAATTAAATACCATTTTAAAGGCCTAAATGACATTCGATCTTTGAAATCGAGTCAAAAATAGTCATTCAAAAACTCATAAATCTACAAAACCGTATTTTTTAACCTAAATCGACAGGTCGCGACCTCTAAATGACCTTTAAAATATCTATAAAAATGGGCTATAATATTTCTCATAAAAACTAATAAAATTAGGGGGCAGGGTCTTGAAATTTCCAAAAAAAAAACTTTTTCGATGGGGACCTTAATGTACATAGTATGCACATAAATAATTTTTTTTTGTACCTGCGTTTGGAAACATATTAAGGGAGTTCAAGATTTGTAGCATTTTCGATGTTTTTTATCCCATTTGGCCACAATGCGTGGTTTGGTTGAAATAAAATGCGCCAGATAGTTTGACGAATATTTGAGACTATGCTGTGACAGAACTGCTTGAAAGTGAGCAGTCAAATCAACAGAACAGAAAAACCAAAAAACACTTTTCAGCTATCCTAGAGGTTAACTCTTGTATTGGCGCAGTAAAGCTAAGCGTCAAAAGTTAAAAAAAAACTTTCCTAGCACAGCAACAGCAGTTTTTAATGTATTTTTTACTTTTTCAAACACTGTTTAGTACTATAGTAGAGTTAAATTTTATTTGCCAAAAGATTAAGTTTATTTGCCAAAAGATTATTTTTATTTGCCAAAAGGTTAAATTTATTTGTCAAAAGATTAAATTTATTTGCCAAAAGTTTAATTTTATTTGTCAAAAGATTAAATTTATTTTCCAAAAGATTAAATTTATTTGCCAAAAGATTAATTGTATTTGCCAAAAGTTTAACTTAATGTGTCAATGCTATATAAATCTTACATGGTTTATCTCGATGTTTTTTTCTGAGGCAAATATGGTTCTATTTGTATTATAAATCTATATAAGTATCTATATATAATCATACAGACAATTTACTTTCAAACTAAGGTCCTGGATCTGAAACTTTGCACAAACATTTCAGATGTAAGAAGCATTCGATGTACATATTTGTACGGAAGGATTTTTTAAATTTTACATCGAGCACGTTTCAAACGTAAAACTGAATCTCACGAACGCATTCTCATTTTCACCAATTTCATTTCTTTATTTTAAATTTTTTATAGTTTTAAAATGCTGGAAAACTTAAAAAAAGTCTTCATAAATTTGCGTTTCAGAGAATCTGGTTATTTCAGTTTTCTCTTGCGGGTTACAGAAGGGCGAGAACTCTCGCCAGACTCAAATATTAAGATTAATGCCACAAGAGATTATTTTGCGAGATTTAGCCGATTGGGTATTTGAACCTCAGCCTGTTGTAATTAATCAAAACCACTTGAAGGATCGATCAATTTCGCGTCCACAAAATAAGCACTGTACGATAGTTAGTAAAGAAATGGTTAATATGTTGCCCGGAGTAGAAATGGCGTCGATATCTACTGCCGTTTCTGAATATCCACAAAAACAAATAGAAGTAGGGGAGTTGCACCTCATGAATTGATACTAAAGGCGAGTTCACCGTTCGTCTCCGGACAACTTTTTATTTGCTCTCAAATCATTTTTGCCGTAGACGGTGCTGAAATACGGTTCACCGTTCAGTTCGGCACATTTGATTTTGTTCTGAAGCAAACAGCTGATGATATTGTTGCCTACATACGATTTTGAGGGCAAATAATGCATGCAATTCGCTGCAAACGCATACAAAGGAGAACGCGACAACCTTCATCATCAAGTCGTTCGGACAGAAAATCAAAATCAATTTGATTCGAACAAAGAGTGTTCAGCACATTTTTGTCGCGCTCTTAGTGAGACAGAGTGGGAAAGGAACGCGTAAAATTACTAACAAAAAGTGTCCGGACACAAACGGTGAATCCGCCTTAAAAGTCAGAGCAGTTGTGGTGATAATCCACAACTTAAATATGTACATATGAAGGGTTAGTTAATGGTCTCGCCTAATAGTTAAAGAATTATTTGGATGCCGCAATACAAATATGTACATAGTTAATGGACTTTAAACATATGATTCGAATTGTACTATCCCATATAGATTAACAGCCCAGCGAATCAACACTTGCTTTTTTATTTAAACGGCGCCAATTCAAAATGATTGTAGCGTTTCCAGTAACAATAAATAAGCCTCAAGGTCAAACCCTACCAAGAGGATTGCTTAACGCATGGCGTATTGAGTAGAGTACCATCTTGCCCAAATACCAAGTTAAACTTAACTACCAAAAGCAATGCATGTGGTTTTTGTAATAAAGAAATATGCAGATTTCTTAGACCACGGAGCACCCCGATTTTCGGGATTATTACTAGTTGTTATTATTATCCGATTCCTCGGTTGGATGTCTTGATGTTCTCTGTGTAGGATGCTTTTTATTTAGGTGGCGAATAAGGCAAGCACTTTACTTTTTTTGCTTTTTTTACTTTGCAACCACACATCACTTTTCCTTCTTGAAGTCATTGCGAGAATCCTAGAAATATTCATACATATGTTAATTTTAAATTATGAAAAACATACACACAATTATAATAAACTTACAAACAGGCCCGTAGCCAGGATTTTTTTTCGGGGGGGTTCTGGCAAATTTTTTTTTTAGTTTCACTTTTATTTCAACATATTTTGATTAAAAGAAAAATACTGATAAAAATAAAGTACGTATTTCACACAAACAACAAGAAATATAATCAATAATCGCATGAGGCTATTGCCTGAAAATTTTAAAATTCGCTTAGTGGCATTGTGCTACTATAATAGCACGGCCGAGTAATCATAGTAAACTTATGTACAGTAATTTTTTCTTATTTTATTAGTCGAACAAATTATAGCCGCACCAAATTTTCACAAGTTTTAAAATATTATTTTGCTGTTATTTAATTTTGGTTAGTTTTTTTATATTTCATTCTTTAAGAACATCCGTATAAGTACAAGTTTAAAGGCAGTGTCACACGATTGGGTATTTGCCAAAATTTGGTGCAAATCGTATCCCAATTGTGTGAACACCCAAAGTATTTTTCTTTATCCCAATCACGAAAATTAATTTGTTGAAATTTTTCAATAGAACATCGCTGTAATGTACCAATCTTTTAAATACACAAAAAAAAATTCCCCTTTTTTTACCAATAGCCCAATATAAAAATGTACAAATCTGTAAAAAGGTACCAATCGAGTGACACTGCCTTAAAAATTTATGCAATTAAAAAAAAATCAACTAATTTTCGTTAAAATTTCCAAATGACTAAAGATTTCGATTGATTTTCTAGAATTTTTAAAAAGTTCGAAATTTGTACGAAAGTTTGTTGATTTTTTTTAATATGGCACAAATTTGGAAACTTAGATTTACACGGGTGTTCAATAACAACAAAAATAATACGTTAGAACTTGGCAAAAAGTGTTTCGGCTACAATTTTTTTCCACCGTATGTATGGCTGCCAAGCTGCCAACCTGAATTGCTGCGGCACCATATATGGCAAAAGAACGATGCTGCTGGCGTATGCAGATGATATCGATATCGTAGGTCTGAAATAAAGGGACGTAACCGCAGCATTTTCCAGTTTAGAAAAAGAAGCTAAAGAGGTTGGTCTAGCGGTGAACTAGGGCAAGACAAAAGACCTCCTGGCAACATATAAAGAGTCCACGCGTTTCGGGACACATGTCACTGTTGGCAGATAAGACTTTGAAGTAGTGAAGGACTCTGTCTACCTAGGATCGCGCATAAACACCGCCAACAACGTCAGCCTGGAGATCAAGCGAAGAATAACTCTTGCCAACAGATGCTACTTTGGGCTTGGTAGGCAATTGAAAAGCAGAGTCCTCTCTCGACGAACGAAAATCACGCTTTGCAATCTCTCATCATGCCCGTCCTTTTGTATGGCGCAGAAACTTGGACAATGTCGAACAAAGATGGAAAGGCTTTGGGGGCTTTCGAGAGAACTATTCTGCACAAGATCTACGGCCCTGTTTTCGTGGATGACGGGTATCGGAGAAGATGGAATGACGAACTGTATGAGCTTTTTACGACATGGACATAATTAAGCGCATAAAAATACAGCGATTTCACTGGCTTGGATATGTTGTACGTATGGATGACGATGCTCCGGTGAAAAGATCCTTCGACTCCGCACCCATGGGTGAACAACGAAAGCAAGGGCGCTCACGAACGCAATGGAAGAACCAAGTGCAGAAGGAGCTGTCTGCGCTCGGGATAACCAACTGGCGCAAATTCGCACAGGAGAGAGGCAATTGGAAAAGCTTTTTGGTCTCGGCCCAAACTGACAAACGGTTGTAGTGGCAAACAAGAAGAATATATATCTTTCTATGTCTTTAATTGGACATGCACATTGTATATAAAGGAAGTACATAACAAAATGAAAAAATATATGCCTTTTGACTTTTTTCAAAGCTCATTTTGCCTTTTTTCAAGTTTTAAGTGCCTTAAAATCCTACAGTTCTCCATTTCGAGGAGGGGGGGAGGGGGGTGGGGTCGCGGTCAGAACACCCTTCCCCCCTTAGTACGGCCTTGTAAGTTACAAATACTTTTGATCCACCGGGCTGACCCAAACGATTGGTAGTTAGCGCGTAAAACTTCGCTGATAAAGATGCCATCTGTTTTTTTGCTTTGTTACGATGGATGCCACTCCGTCACTTATGCGTTATAACGCAAATTGCGCTAGCGCATTGCGCTGATACATACCGCTGCGCTTGCGCTAACATATCAACGCAGGAAAAATTGCGTCATTACCCACCCTTAGCTCATAGAGCTGCAAAACTATCGATATTCAATCCATTCAATATTTTCGATATTTTCACGAAAACTATCGATACTATCCTTTAGAGATAAATAGCTATCGATAGTCAAATGAAAATAAAGTATCGATAGTATCGTAGAAATTTACTAGGTATATTTGCATTGTTTGAGCTTTGTTGTATATGGTGAGCCATTTTTACGTATATATGCGTAGGAGAAAAAAAAATGTTTTTATTTTGAACAAACCGGCCGAAAAGCTCAAGTTCTGGATGAAACGATACCATGCAGGTATCGATACTTTTACTTGGAAGTAGTATCGAAAAAAAGTATCGATGCCTGAAAAATATCGGACCTAAAGTATCGATACCTACTCGCATCGGTACTCGCCAGTGCTGCCGCTGTCACTTCAATTGAAGTTTTTCACTTCACTTTTGAAGCCTTCGCTTCGTCACTTCATTTTACTTCGTTTTACTTCACTTTCCGCAAATTAGATTTATCTTCACAATTAATAAAAATTTCTCTGAAATATATGATTTATTTAACCAAAATTAAAAATTCTTTTGCTAAAATTCTTGTTAAATTGTAAGTATGGCAAAGAAACCTTTCGCAAAAAGCTACTCAAAAAAGCCTAATAAATCTTCGATGTGGCATCGGTTAATTGAAGAAGTCATTTTGATTTACATTTTCACATATATAGTTGTAAAACGAACAGAAATGAATGGGTGGATAAAGTTTAATAATTATTTAATAAATATTTGAGATAAATAACAATTACATTTTAATTTTCATACATCTTCAATTTTACAGCAAAAAGGAAACATTTAAGTGAATCTGGTGGTGACGTTGTTGCTGTGTATCTGGGGATGACTTTGTTGCTATGAATCGATAATCGATTAATTATATTTTAGTGTTAATATCATCAGTGAACGTAATTTTTTATTTTCCTTCCCCAACGTTTGAGACATTGGGATTTTAAAGATGTTCCAGCACTAAATTTGTACAGGAACACAATAAATTATAAATTAATAAAGGTTAAAGATTACTTTTATTGTGATAAAAATATGTTAATCCATTATATTTTTATCAGGAAATAAATAACCTAATCGAAAACCCCCGCATCCCTAATTGTGCATGAAAGTCGTCATTTCGATAATAACTTCACTTTTTCTCCCAAGTCACTCCGAAACACTTCACTTTTAGTGTGTTTTCACTTCGCTCGAAAATTAGCAAACGGCAGCACTGGTACTCATTGTGTATTCCGTATTAAGTTAAATTTATTTTTTTTCAATCACCAATCATCCTATGGGAATCTCAAACTCCGAATAATAAATTTTAATAAGCAGGAACTGGAACAGGATACAGATACAGATACATATACAGTTACAAGTTAATCTTATTTAAGAAAATATTTACTAATAAAATATTTCAGCGAAAAAAGTCTTATTTTGTTGTTTTATTTGCTGTTTGTTGTTTTATTGTTGTGCTTATTTATACAACAAAGGAAACGCAGTTTTCAGCTCCTCCCATCCTTATAGTGTGTTCGACTTAAGGGAGGATACTGGGCTGAATAAATATAAGGACACTTCGTCAACTTTCGTAGGCCTTTTTTTGAAGTCGAAGCCATCCTTGGCTCTCATACTTGAAGGACGCGCAATTTTTTTTAAGTTTACAAATTATAATAAGACAAGTTTTATATGTTCCAACTGTTTAGCCAATATGATAATGTTGGACGTCAAGCAATGACAGCCAGATGACAATGAAGAGAATAATAAACAAATAGCTGACAGGGAATATAAAGAACTTTTGTTGTTTTATATTGAAAGTGAGAATGTGTGTGTGAGTTTGAGTTTTGAATTTTAAAAGTATATTAGTGGGATTCATGAATCGTCGCAAAGTTGTTGCAAATGTCGCATTTGTTGCAAAATTTGCGACCTTGCGACACAGCTGATTACTTTTTTATGGAAACTCTCCTGCGACAAAATTGCGACATTGCCATAATATTTGAGCTGGCAATCATTGCAAACACAAAGTGGCGATACACATGATATTTTATTGTTCTCGAATACTTCAAGA
>NW_023458557.1:54517553-54519022 GCF_013731165.1 Rhagoletis pomonella
TGGCTATAAAGGGAAGCAGCGGACACAAAGCAGGCAGTCGAGTTCGGGACGGTAACGCTACGGTTTAGATTAAGAATTCTAATTGTAATTAAGTAAATAGAATAAACTGTGTTAGATTCCAAAATTTGTGTTGTAGATTTTGTAACTCGTAGTTAGAACTATTGGGCGCGTTGGCCCAACTAACTTATTTTTTTGACTTATACGGACCTAACGTCCGTAACTTGCATGCTCTAGCTGCATGACGGTATAAACCCTTTGTGAATTTCAGTGAGGATTGCGCGGTATTTCCATACAAGTAAAGGCCGTAATCAATTTTACTTAATACTAAAGTTTTGGTTGTATGTGTTAGGGTATTTATATGAACGAAACTTTTCTTGGAAAAATTCTTATTAAATTTACTCTATGTGCTAATGATTTCTTAATATCTGTACATTGATCTTTCCAGTTGTAATATTGTGAGAATGTTATACATAGCATTTTTAGTTTTGTTACATGTTCAATAAAACTATCGTTAAGAGACAGAACCGAGTTTAAGGCATTGCAATTATGCTTTCTACAGAAGTGAATTTGTTTTCTTTTTTTAATTGAAATTTTTGCCCGTGACTGGTCACACCAAAATTGTATTTCTTGAAGTGTTGTTTCCAAAATAGTTTTTGTTTCTTGGTTATCCTTTCTTTTGCAAAGAATGTACAGATCGTCAGCGTAGAGGCAGTGATCAATTTTGGAATTTTGTAGTAATAAGTTGCTTACTTCATTAAAGGCTATTTGGAATAAGGTGACCGACAGGGACGATCCTTGGGGGATGCCGTTTTCTAAACGATATATATTAGATATAGTATTATTGACCTTTACTTGGAATCTGCGATTCGTTAGGAATGACTTTACAAATTTTAATACCTTTGGTCCAATATTCTATGACCTGAGGCGTTCTAAGATTATATGTAGACTAGGGCGGCTAATTTTTTTTTTTTCGACATAGTTCCTATCAGATTCGGATTCTACATGAAATTCTAAAAAAAAAAGCCCTTTAGACCATAGCTCTAAAATCAATTTCGAGCCTGCGCAATTTTAAAACAAAATATCTTTAATTAATACTAAGTCCATAATCAGATTAATATTTACTAAAGTGTTAGGAATGTTTTGATTTTGTAATAAAGGGTTGTGCTCCGGAGTTTTGTGATTTGAAAAATTCATTTCTGATATATATTTTTTATTTAAAGAACCGCAAGATGGCGCTTCAAAGCAAATCTACTATATATTTGTGGAAGTATGTATGTATGTATGTGCCAGGTTGCAGCCTAAACGGTTGGACAGAATCGAATAAAATTTTGTCAAAATATTGCCATGACTCCTGGATCTATAATAGGGTAAAAAAATTGGAACTCGCCAAGGAGGGGCGGGAAGGGGATGGGGGATACCTCCCATAGTTAAAATTTTTAGTCAGCTCTAACTTCACATAGTCACATGAA
>NW_023458557.1:54519122-54531337 GCF_013731165.1 Rhagoletis pomonella
TTAAAACATCAATCGATTAATGCCAACATTGATTTTACATACATATCTCTGGAAGTATTTGTGGGAGAGAACTGAAACTTGGTACAGTGATATGTATGTGAAATCAATGTTGGCATTAATCGATTGATGTTTTAATCAGTTATCTAATTCGATTAAATTCAATCTGATTACAGTTAATCATGATTAATTTTAATCTGGCTAAACAGTTAATCGTAACCGCGATTAAAAAATTAATTTTTAATCATTAACTCTTAATTTGATCAAGTAGGTTTGGTGATTAATTAAGTTATGCTGGAATTTCCCTCTGCACATCAAGCAAGTTAATCCGGTATGGCTAAGTCGGTTTTCCTCATCAATCTAAGCAATTTGGTGTGCATTGTCATTAAGATATATACCAACAAACGTTTTACAAACTAGGTATGTAAAAGTTCCCAGTTTATGTATTACTAATAACAATAATTATAATTTGTTTTCATATTATGTGCTTGTTATAAGCGTAAAACACAAAATAATTACTATAACTAGTGTTTGGTTTCAAACTCGGACAAACTAGAAAAATGAATCAGATTTTATTTTTAGTTGAATTAACGATTAATGTTTTAAATTAATTAAACGTAATCGCAGCCAGCGATTAACGATTAAAAAATGTTATCATTAATTGTACAGTTGATTCCGACTAATTAATTTTAATCGTCAAACCCGATTAACATTTTAATCGTTAATTTTTAATCGTTAATCAGATTAACAGTTTGCCAACACTGTGTGAAAGCACTTAAGCGAATTTTGTTTACTTCTTCAATGAGGAAGGTATCCGAATCCCTAAGAGACCAAATAATGGAGGAGCACTCCCACGTAGAAATTACTGCAAGCGAAATTTTTTTCGAATGGTATCTAACTATCTATATACACAGAGAAATTTACGTTTTCAAATTTGTATGGAACGTTTTATTTTTAAAAACGTTTTGACCCAGGTTTTGCACCTAAAATATTTATTTTAGTTTTGAGAAAAAACATCCTCAATTCATATTCTAAAATGTATATTTTAGTTTTTAAAATGAACAGTTTCAAATCTCTTTTAAAACGATCGTTTGATAATTGGAAATTCTCATATTCAGATGAGATTCTAAAATTTTTATTTTATATACAAAATATGCGTTTTCAAATATGATTTTGAATTTCTATTTTGATTAAAACACAAAGTCATTTGATATTTAAAACTATACATTGTCATACATTTATTGATATACTAGCTTATACCCGCGGGTTTCACCCCGCGCTATTATACAAATATGAAAAATATTTTAATGATGTTAGATTTTATTTCTGTGCCCATTTCGTTATAGCTCGTTATTTTTCAATCCCTCTAAGTTTACCTTAAAATGTTTCCAGGTATACGACGCGTGAACGTGTAACCTTCTTGGAGGTGCCACGGCGAGTTCTAATATTTCCAACTCAAATTTAGTAGCCTGGCCTTGATAAAATACCACTTCTCATTACTGTAGCAAATGCCTCAAGGGAGCTTTAGATTATAAGGCCGAAAACGGCTCTCCCTTTTCCATTTAATGAAATTTATTCTGTCAGTACGGCACTTATAAATAAATCTCCATAACAAATTTAAAATACTTCGAGCGATTTTCTATTCTTCCAGAGATATGTATTAAGAAGTTTTTAGTATGTATGGGAGGCGACATGCCTCCTTTTTTAATAACTCACATTTTTTCCATGAGCAATTGATACATTTTGTATACACAACTCCATACCAAGTTCCAGTATTCTTCCACAAACACTTCCAGCGATATGTGGCAAGAAAAGTAAATTTGTACTGGAAGTGCCACGCGCCTTTTTCTTATAACCCTAATCTTCTTCCATGAATTTAGAATTGATTTTACATACCCCAGTACCAAGTCCCAGTACTCTACCATGAACACCTCTAGAGATAAGCAGTATAAAACAGTAAATTTGTACGGCAGGAACCATGTCTCCTTTTCGAATAACGCAAATTCTTCTCCATGAGTATGGAATTAATTTTGTATACACATCTCGGTGCCAAGTTCCAGTCCTCTGCAATAAACACCTCCAGAGATATGCAGCATAGAAAAATCAATTTGCATGGGAGTTGCCACACCACCTTTTCCAATAACTCTCATTTTTCTCCATGAGTATGGTATTAGTTTCACATCCATACCAAGCTTGAGTGCTTTACCCCAAACATTTGAAGAGATATGCAATATGAAAACCTCCATTTTTCTCCGTGAATATAAACATGATTTCACACAGTGTTGGCAAACTGTTAATCTGATTAACGATTAAAAATTAACGATTAAAATGTGAATCGGGTTTGACGATTAAAATTAATTAGTCGTAATCAACTGTACGATTAATGATAACATTTTTTTAATCGTTAATCGGTGGCTGCGATTACGTTTAAATAATTTAAAACATTAATCGTTAATCCAATTAAAAATAAAATCTGATTAATTTGTCTAGTTTGTCCGAGTCTATAACCAAACAGCAGTTATAGTAATTATTTTAAGTTTTACGCTTATAAAAAGCAAATAACATAAAAAAAAATATAATTATTGTTATTAGTAATACATAAACTTGGAACTTTTACAAACCTAGTTTGTAAAACGTTTGTTGGTACATATCTTAATGAAAATGCACACCAAATTGCTTAGATTGGTGAGGAACCCCGACTTAGCCATACCGGATTAACTTGCTTTGTGTGCACAGGGGAATTCCAGCATAACTTAATTAATCACCAAACCTACTTGATCAAATTAAGAGTTAATGATTAAAAATTAATTTTTTAACCGCGGTTACGATTAACTGTTTAGTCGGATTAAAATTAGTCATAATTAACTGTAATCAGATTCAATTTAATCAAATTAACTAACTAATTAAAACATCAATCGATTAATGCCAACATTGATTTTACATACATATCACTATACCAAGTTTCGGTTCTCTCCCACAAATACTTCCAGAGATATGTATGTAATATGAAAATTCCAATTTGTATGGGAGGCGCCTTGAGTTATCTGACTTACTTTCAGTCTAAGACCATCCTTCCGAAATCCGTAGTAAGTGTACTAAATTTCGTTCTGATCGGAAACCCGGTTAAGGACGTAGCCTATTTTTCAGTCCAGTAGCTCGTTTCTGTAACTCTTCTCTACCGATTGTTTCTGTACTGGTAGAGAATATACGTCATTCTCTACTAATCATTAGCAGTAGAGAACAGGGCGGCGAATTCATATCCCACTTCGCCTTGGTAGAGAATTTTTACAGAAACGAGCTACAGGTCATAAACCATCTTTGAGCAAAATTTCATTTTCAAACAGGTGGCAATTCTTAAAAAAGTAGCCTATTTTCCAGTCTATGTCATAAGCTATCTGTGTGCAAACTTTCATGCAAATCAGTTCAGTCATTTACGCGTATTAATTTAATGAAACTTTCCTAATACGTGATAACTCTTAAAATAGTAGCCTATTTTCCAACATAGATCATAAGCTATCTCTGTGCGAAATTCCATGCAAATCTGTTCAGTCGTTTCCGCGTATCAATTTAATTAAAACTTTTTTAACAGGTGGCAACTCGTCCAAAAAATTAGCCTATTTTCCACTGTAGGTCATAAGCTATCTGCTTGCAAAATTTCATGCAAATCCGTTCAGACTTTTCTGCGTATTAATTTAATTAAACTTTTATAGCAGGTGGTAACTCTTCAAAAAGGTAGCCTATTTTTCAACCTAGCTCATAAGCTCTCCGTGTGAAAACTTCCGTGCAAATCAGTTCACTCATTTCCGCGTATTAATTAAATTAAACATTTCTAACAGGTAGCAACTCTTAAAAAAGTAGCTTATTTTCTAACGTAGGTCATAAGCTATCTGTGTGCAAAATTTCATGCAAATTCGTTTAGTCGTTTCCGCGTATTAATTTAATTAAACTTTTTTAACAGGTGGCAACTCTTCCAAAAAATTAGCCTATTTTCCACTGTAGGTCATAGGCTATCTGCTTGCAAAATTTCATGCAAATCCATTCAGTCGTTTCCGCGTATTAATTTAGTGAAACTTTTTTAACAGGTGGCAACTCTTAAGAAAAGTAGCCTATTTTCCAACCTAGGTCATAAGCTACCTGTGTGCAAATTTTCATGCAAATCCATTCATTCGTTCCCGCATATTAAATAAATTAAACTTTTTAACAGATGGCAACTCTTAAAAAATAGCCTATTAACCAATCTGCCGCATAAGCTATCTGCGTACCAAATTTCATGCAAATCCGTTCAGTCGTTTCCGCGTGATGATTTCCCAAACATACAAACAAACATAATATTAGTAAGAGTGAGATGTACATACATATGTAGACATACTTACATATATATTAATTAGTTACAAAGTTTAATAACTGAAAGATATGTACATATTCTGGCTTTTCCTCCAAGGGCCTTGATAATTTTGATTAACGCTGGTTAGATCCTGTAATATACATAGAAAAATTTACAATTATTATTAAACAACCGATTAGAATTTGTTTTTGTAAGCAAGTCTTACCAAAGCTTTTCTCTTATCAAAAAAGGGTACCGTATCAGCAACGTTCCTTTCATTAAGTGGCGTAACGATATCATATTTCATATTATGTATGATTGTAGCTTGAATCATCTGCACAACATTTTTCCGACAAATAATGCAAACAGATGAAAAGTATTTCAGTTTTATAAGTAGCTTTGAAATTCTAATACTAAACGTTTTCGTTTTAAACCATTCTCATGTTTAATTGACTGAAACGAAATTTTCATTTTTATTTTAGAGTGTTTCGTTTTACTTTTCTGGTTGGAAATTTTGTCGCACTACAATTTGTAGGAACAGTATTCTAAAACGTTTCATTTCAGTTTTAAAATGGTACATTTTTGGCGTAATTTTTTTCATTTCAAATGTTCTCCTCAGTCGAAAGACAAAATATGATATAATGTTCGTTCTTGTTTTGCGATGATTGCGTTTTAAAGTCTGTTGTACAAGTAGTGTATTTTTAATTTTGTATGAATTAAAATTGTTTCAAAAATGTTTGTTTTACAATTTGTTTTGAATACATGGGTTTTACCAGAATCATTTTCTCGGTGTAACTATATAAAATGATAGCCGTTTTTGTAGTTCTGCGAGATGAGCAAAATAAATAAATGCTTGTAAAATTAGGGTAAGTGTAGAGCCAGGGTAGGTAAACGTGATACTTTCTTTGATAATTGATAATAGTTGCATAATTTTTAAGGCAGGTATCGCTAATGTGCAGGTATGTTGAATGCATCTATCGGAGCAGTTTCCTTATAAATGTGAAAAATAATGCCACCGATGCGCATTTTGGGGCAGGTATCTTAAATGTGCACGTAAGCATAAAGGCAGCAAAGCAAAATATACTGTAATACCATGCTCATGGAGAAAAATGAGAGTTATTGGAAACGGTGATGTGGCAACTCCCATGCAAATTTATTTTTCTATGCTGCATATCTCTGGAGGTGTTTATTGCAGAGGACTGGAACTTAGCACCGAGATGTGTATACAAAATTAATTCCATACTCATGGAGAAAAATTTGCGTTATTCGAAAAGGGGACATGGTTCCTGCCGTACAAATTTACTGTTTTATACTGCTTATCTCTAGAGGTGTTCATGGTAGAGTACTGGGACTTGGTACTGGGGTATGTAAAATCAATTATAAATTCATGGAAGAAGATTAGGGTTATAAGAAAGAGGGGCATGGCACTTCCAGTACAAATTTACTTTTTCTTGCCACATATCCCTGAAAGTGTTTGTGGAAGAATACTGGAACTTGGTATGGAGTTGTGTATACAAGATGTATCAATTGCTCATGGAAAAAATGTGAGTTATTAAAAAAGGAGGCATGTCGCCTCCCATACATACTAATAACTTCTTAATACATAATACGTATTTTAAATTTGTAATGGAGATTTATTTTATAAGCGCCGTACTGACAGAATAAATTTCATTAAAGGGAAAAGGGAGAGCCGGGTTCGGCCTTATAATCTAACGCTCTCTTGAGGCATTTGCTACAGTAATGAGAAGTGATGTTTTATCAAGGCCGGGTTACCTAATTTGAGTTGGGAATATTAGAACCCTCCGTGGAACCTCCAACAAGGTTACATGTTCACGCGTCATATACCTGGAACCATTTTAAGGTAAACTTAGAGGGATTGATATCTTTCGTATGCCTAGCGCGCAGACGAGATTTTATAATTTCGTAGTTTTAAACGGCCTAAATACCTTAACTCGCTTAAAAAATAATGAGCTATAACGAAATTGGCACAGAAATAAAATCTAACATCATTAAATTATTTTTCATATTTGTATGAAAGCGCGGGGTATAAGCTAGTTTTGAATAAATATTGATGAATTCCTTAGCACCACTGCTCTGAAAGTCCGGTACATAAACAATATAAATTCGACAATTTTAATGCGATTGCAAATAATGAGGTATGAGTTTATTTGAAAATAGATTTAATTTTAGACAGAACTACATATTTTGAAATTGTGGAAATTATCAATGGTCAAAATTTAAAAAATTAAGAGAAATATAGTTTTTTTTTTTATTTTACCCCATAAAAAATCCCAACAAGCCATGTCCGAAAATAGATAATTAAATACCATTTTAAAGGCCTATATATCCTCTTCTCAAATGACATTCGATCTTTGAAATCGAGTCAAAAATAGTCATTCAAAAACTCATAAATCTACAAAACCGTATTTTTTAACCTAAATCGACAGGTCGCGACCTCTAAATGACCTTTAAAATATCTATAAAAATAGGTTATAATATTTCTCATAAAAACGAATAAAATTAAGGGGCAGGGTCTTGAAATTTCCAAAAAAAAAAAACATTTTCGATGGGGACTTTAATATACATAGTATGCACATGAATACATTTTTTTTGTACCTGCGTTTGGAAATATGTTAAGGGAGTTCAAGATTTGTAGCATTTTAGATGTTTTTTATCCCATTTGGCCCTAATGCGTTGCTTGGTTGAAATAAAATGCGCCAGATAGTTTGACGAATATTTGAGATCATGCTGTGACAGAACTGTTTGAAAGTGAGCAGTCAAATCAACAGAACATAAAAACCAAAAAACACTTTTCAGCTATCCTGGAGGTTAACTCTTGACATTGGCGCAGTAAAGCTAAGTCAAAAGTTAAAAAAAATGCTTTCCTAGCACAGCAACAGCAGTTTTTTTAAGTGTATTTTTTTTACTTTTTCAAACACTGTTTAGTACAATAGTACAGTTTAATTTTATTTGCCAAAAGATTAAATATACATATTTGCTAAAAGATGAATTTTATTTGCCAAAAGGTTAAACTTATTTGCCAAAAGATTGAATTTATTTGCCAAAAGATTAATTTTATTTGTCAAAAGATTAAATTTATTTGCCAAAAGATTAAATTTATTAGCCAAATTTTAATTTTATTTACCAAAAGTTTAACTTAATGTGTCAATGCTATAATGCTATGGGTATCTGTTCAGAGGCAAAAGCAACATTTTGGTTTTGCCGATTTTCCGCTGTATCACATTCGCACGAACATAGCAATTACTCTCATTGCGAGAGTCGTGTCGAATGCAAGTCGTTTTTTGAGAGTCGAATTGTATCGGAAATTTCACGTCATTGCCTAAAATTTCCACTCGACTGGTATACTATAACGGAAAAGCTTGGCAGCACTGTATAGTTTTCGACGATTTTGGTCGTTTAATTATTTCAGTACGACAATAGACAATGCTATTGTTGTCGAGTCGTACAATTTAGTTTAATTTACGACTTACGCAATGAGGCTGAATACTTTGCTCGATATGAAACCAAAACAGGGACGAAAGCGAATAAATGGGACATAACAATGCTTAAATCAAAATAAAGCGCACAGCGCTGCAGCGATATTGTTGATACTGTGTATGAATGTATGGATATGCAACAACGTTGTGTATGTACATATGTACAGAGTAGGGATCTTGCGAATGTGGAATTTTAGACATCCGCGGATGCGAATGCGGATGCGGATGATTAAAAGCTAACATCCGCGGATGCGAATGCGAATGCGGATGTCAAATATTTTTAAGAAATAATTTTGGTGAGTACATTATGGGATTTAGGTAAATAAAAAAGGAAAAGTTATTAATTTTTAATAATGTTTTTTGATTTAGTACTTCAATTAAAGAATTGGAACATTGTACTTAGGAAAGATTCATTTTGCTGCCTTTTCGGGTTACAGCCTAATTCCTAACGGGTCGTAAATCAAACCTGCCCCACTAAATAACTTCTCGCTCGAGGCAACAAACTTGAAAACTTGAAACTTGACAAAATTGTATATTCTTTTCGATTGACGCTGCATCAGTTAAGAGGACTTTCAGTTATATTTCGTTTTTTATTGCGGTGCAACAATTCCTTTTCGGGAATTGCATCGGGGCTGCAAATGTCGAATGTATCCTCTTGACTTCCATCTTCACAATCTAGCATCATGGCAAGATCGTTGTTTAAAAAGATACGCCGTTTTTTTATAATAATTTGAATTATGGAATCACGGACCATAAAGGTCTCAGATTTGCTTAGTTCCCGGGTGACTTCTTGGAAAGGTTCGCCTGTAATGAATACCTTGTAATTATATTTTTTTTAGTAGTTAGCTGAACTCGGCTTTTCTTAGTTGGAGGCAGTCACAATTAATTACTCACCGCTGTTGATACCATAAGCCATCAAATCCGTTTTCTTGTTCCATTCCATGCGCTGAGTGTGTTTTGATATTTTGAGGCGAATAAACGCAAAATGTTCAACATATCGTTGGTACTATATTATAAGGGCGTATTTTACATTGTCGTTGAAATACAAAAAACCACAACTAACAACATTTTTTATTGCTTAAAACGATGTGGGGACTTATGATTCGATGAAATTCATCATAATCAATCAAAAAGTGAATTTTAGATTTTTAGTTAGTTACGGCTTTTTGTATTTCACGACGATGTGAGTTAAGCCCTTTCCATACCATACTAACGATATATTATATGCCAAGTCCCACTCCTCAACAGATATAAAATTCACCTTGAATTAATTCTTATTTAATTTGTATTTCGATGCGTACTAATTTTGACAATTTACACAAAATTAAAATAAATGTTTTTGTTTTCGAGCTGAAAGACTAATAAAAGGAAACACAAAACTTAAGAATAATAAGTTCTATGAGAAAAAAATAATCACACTTATCTAAGAAAAAGTAGAAAAAAACCAGCGATGCATCCAGTTTTTTCAACAGACCTTTGACAAATAATATTCGATAGTTACCTAATTCTTACCTAATTAAAGGTAATATTTTAACGCGCAAATAGTCGACTCTCTTTATAGCCAGCCGTTGAACATTTCCGATGGAAATACCTACTATTATCTTACTCGTTGACTTTAAATTACGTCTTAACGTAGCATCTCCACAGGCAAAAAAATTTTGGCTAAAATTTGTTGTTTGCCAGATATAAGTTTTATCAGTGCACTTGCACAATATTCGCATTCGCAAAAGCTCCGCATTGATTATTACGAATGCGAATGTTAAAATTTATGCGGAAGTTCCGCGGTTGCGAATGCGAATCCGAATATTCGCAACAACCCTGGTACAGAGCCATAGGGAACATTTTCTTTGCAGATCTTCCGCTGTATCCATGAACGAACGAATAAAGATCACCCAGCACGGCGTGCGAGAAAAAAGTTATTTTTTTGCAGTGACGTCATTTTTTCGCCGCCATGTGAATAAAACGGAATGAAACCTGTGTGTGAATGAAAGAACCGATAAAAAAATGACGTCATCAACCATTATTTTTTTTCTCAAATGCAATTACAAATACACGGTCCCCGTGCTTGGTGATCTTGTTAGTTGGTTCATGCGCTGTATCGCTGCCTACATGCACACGAACGTAGCAATGCTTTGATATGAAACAAAAACAGAGGCGAAGCGAATACATGGAACAATTTTTCATTCTCTTATGTCCCGCTGAGACGCTGCCTATCGAAATGAACGTAGCAATGATTTGCTCAATGTACAAATTTTTAAATATCTCGACGCAAATATTTCGAAAATGGTTCAATGAATCTTAAATCTGAAAAAATTGTGCAAAGTTTCAGATCGGGCACTTTCATTTGATGTATAATTTGTCTCTGTATGACTTGTAGATCGCTGGGAATAAGCGCCATGATGCAGAATAATATATAGATGAGTTGCAATCTGCTGAAACAACTGAACGTGTATCCTGCAACACTTCGCCACCTGCAAATTCTACACTGCCACTTGAACTTTCAACGCCGCATACTGCCACTTCTATACCGCAGCTCACTACTTCTGCACCGCCTCTTGAATCTTCTGCGCCACGTACTGCGACTTCTATACCGCGGCCTACAGTTATATCCGGATACTTTCATAGGCCACTGTTGAATAAAAAAAAGAGTGAAATTTATCAACAATTAGTTAAAATGATTTTTTATCGAATATCACCCATTCAGTATAGTCGAAGATGTCGGGTTTCGGAAACTAATTCATCTATTTAACCATAATTATAGCGTTCCGACTAGGAAGACTATTTCAAATTCACTTATACCTGTGCTTTTTTATAAAACATTTGTAATAAATAATGCCGGTTAAAAAGAGCACATGCTGCGAGCGCAAGACAGTTTCTTTATCGTGACGGCACAATATATCGTCGAAGACACCACAAGAACATTCTTGGCTTCAGCTTTACTGACATGCACTTCATACTCGGATCGGCATACGAGTGAAGATATTCAAAACAAACTTAGAGCCATACCTAAATAAGCGCGTCAAGCGTTAAGCCTGTCGGCCTCTCTTCTTCTAGCGTATATAAATTTAATGCGTCAGAGAGAGATAAAGATACAAGCGAAACGCTCAACGCGCTAATTTAGGTACGGCTGTTAGACAAATTTTACATGAGTGGGGATATACATCTAATGTAACTGCAATTGTTACTGATAACGCAGCCAACATGAAGGCAGCAATACGTGGTGGGGGTTGGCGCCATTGGGGTTGTTTTGCCCTTGCGCTGAATTTGGTGGCTCAATCTGGTTTAAAAGAAGTTCAATTTGTACTGAATAAAATTAAAGCTATTGTTCGGCTTTTCACGAAAAGTACATATGCGCATTCTCAAATCGAAATATCATACGAAAGAATGCAAATCCCCGTTTTGAAATTTATAAACGATGTTCCAACGCGTTGGAACTCGACATATGACATGATAAAAAGAATTTTGCAATTAAAGAATGCAGTTATAAGTACTTTAGCTTTACTTAATTCACTAATACTGGAGGTGGAAAACAACAGTTTTGAAATTTGAAGTAATCGTAAATGGTTAATTGCACAGAAAACAATGGAGGCGATGGAAATGTTTGACGTTATCACCACTTTGATAAGTGCTGAAAGGCATATCAGTTTATCAATTTTAGCCAGAAAAGACAGCAGTGGGAAATTCCAAGATCCTCTTATTTGGTGGGACCAAAGAAAAAACATTTACCCACGTCTATACAAAATTGTAAAAAGAAGGCTTTGTGTTTCAGATACATCCGTGCCGTGCGAACGTATATTTTCACATGCTGGGCAAATCGTTACTGAAAAGCGCGAAAGGCTGAAAGCTTCGAAAATATCACAAACAGTTTGTTTGAACTACAATTTATGTTACAATGATTTTTAAATTGCTGCTATTCGCTATAGATTTCCAAACCTTTTAATTGCTCGTTTAATTCGTTTTCTTATATTAGCTCTGTTCAGTATGTTGTGGAAATGGTATTGGATTTGCAGTTAGAATTGCATTTGCAAATTTTATGCTTGCTGCCATGGCAACCGTGTGCATTTTATGGTTGTGAATTTACAAATGAAACGAATATGCGAATGCAAGAGCATATGGGTGTTTCCATACAGCCGTACGCGACATTCGTAAATCTATCCAAAATAGAAGTTACAGAAAAAAAGATAACGGTTATGTTGCAACCAAAGGGTACTACGTTTGAGAAAAAAATAAGCAGCCTCGAAACTTTGGTGTGGAAAATATTCGTTCAAAACCAGGTGATAACGTACGCGACAAAAAAAAGAAGTGGTTTTAAGGCACATATACATATATGCGAAAGTCTGCGAATCATGAGAGTTTTTCTTTTCTTTAAAAATTCCTAAACTAAGCTAAATAATGTA
>NW_023458557.1:54531347-54538574 GCF_013731165.1 Rhagoletis pomonella
ATCTGAATACGAAATTTAAAGTTATAAAGCCGTTTGAATTCATTTGCTTGCATTTTCGCTTTACATTTTCATGGAAACACGCATATATGCGAAAGTCTGCGAATCATGGGAGTTTTTCTTTTCTTTAAAAATTCCTAAACTAAGCTAAATAATGTACCTTTACAATCCTTTCATATCTTAAGAGAAATTATCTCTGGCTAGTTTTATATTAAAAAAAAAAACAATAACGTACGCGACATAACGTACGCGACAATTTTTCTCGTAAGTAATAAAATGTATTTATTGAGAACTCTTCTCGCCACCATTTCATTGTTTTACAACTATTCTAAATTATTTAAATGGAAAATTTGCAATTAACATTGGTTTTGACGTATTTGATTGAAATTTTCGTACTTACAATAACGTATGCGACAAACTTTAAAGGGTAATAAAATATATTTTTACTTCGGTTGGAAAGAAAATTTTACTGTTTATCTTTAACTGGAAGAATTCTCGCTTAAGAATTGTAATCTGCATTACCTGCGACTGCCAATATACAAATGACATAGACAAACAATGTTTTTGCATAACGTACGCGACATTAGAATACTATCAGAAGCAAATCAAAAAATTACCGTTATTCGTTACTTCTCCTTTTTCTCATTTTTGTAGTTAGCTGTTATTGAAAACTTGATTTTAAGATGTAATTGTAATGTTTCAAATCTCTTAATTTAGTTAATAGGAAAGAGAAAATAGTTCATTTCATTAGAGAAAACTGAGTCGAAGAGACATTCAGTTTTACTCTTCCATTTTTGAGTTTTAAAATTCCAATAAGCTGAAATACTTCTATAATATAAAAATTCGAGTATTTTTCTCTTATTAATTCGTCTTAAAAACCCTTTTCAGTTTTTATTTTTTCAGTCCTGGTTGACATTTTCATGGAAACACCCATATGCAAATGCAAGGGCATATGCGCAAGATCCTGAACAGCCCTATTGTATTTTTCTGAAAACTAATGAAGTCGAGTTGCAACTTGAGTTGCTGCATGTACATATATGCTGAATTATGCACAACTATGTATATCATATGTATGTACATATTTACATATGTAATATGAACTTTTGTGTTCATGCAAAGTTTAATTTAGTAATGAAATGTGATTTTCTAGACGGTTGCAGTATGTCATGGTTAAGTTCCTGTAACACATAAAAGGTTTTTTTCTTTAATAAATGAAATTCATTATAAAAAGGCTTACTGTTTTAATAAAATAAGTAGTAATTTCATAAAAAAACTCAAAAACTTAAATTGCTCATTCATTGCGCTGTGACAGTAAAAGTGGTTGTTTCGCTGTCAACGCATTATCGCACTATCGACGCATTGTCGCGCTGTCGACGCATTGTACTGTCAAAGAATTTTTGCGCTGCCAACGCATTAATGCACTGCTGAGTTAGCAAGTGGGTGTATCAGCGCAAGTAACGCACCTTGAGTATCAGCGCAATAACCCAACGCTGCGTTTCGTTACACAACACTACTATGAGCACTTGTAGAAAACCTTATACCGAGCGTCGCACAGTGGACCGCATTAAAAAAAAAAGCGCGCATGTACCCTTGAGACGCTCTATATTCCTTATTTCGTGGCCGATTTTCAATTTTATTTTATTTTTTAAATTAATCACAACACAATTCTTAATAAACTTTTTGCTGTCGATTGTTAAATTACTTGTTTGTTTAGACAATATTTAGTGTTAATTTTGGCAGTATGTCAATACAATTGAAAACGTTGTATTTACACTTTAAAACAAGTATACTCAATAAAATTATTCATGAAATCAAACTTACTATTATTGTTGTTTTCCATTTTTTATCCAACGCACATAGAAACATTCCGTCATTCGTAATTTTGTCATCAGATGGCAAATGTTTTTGGTTTGAAAGAAATAAGCACAAAATAACTTTCTAAGATTTAATATGTATGTATGTATGTATATATATATTTCTCAGTCGGTTTCATTCTTCACACTTCAAAAATTTTAAAAATTAAATTTCTCAGAATCTTCTGGTTCTGAGCTTTCTGCTAGGATACGTTGTCCCAAAACACGATACGTATGTTCTAAAAAATTAAATTAATGCAAAATATTTGTTTAAATATACTTAAAAGTTTTATTTTATTTTTTTTTAATAATTACCGGCAGAGATCGAATCCATATTAAAATAAGTTATTGCTCTCAATAATGTGAAACCTATTAGATTTCCAAAGTTTTCCAGCAAAGAAAGCATACAAAATATTGGGAAAATAGCGTTTTGAAGCCGTATCACACAACGATCGAAAAAAGCAGCTAAATACTCGAATAAATATATATATTTTTTTTAAACCACGTTTTTGGCAATTAAATCCGCCAGTAACACGGTACTATTTCGAGTGGTGGAGGGGACTCGAAGCCGATCCCTCTCTTCTGCTCCTCTTTAAACGAGGCGGAATCGACTCGTGGGCTAGGTGGGTCAGCTGCTGCTGCAGGGTGCAGCAAGGGGTCGGAGCCGACCTCTTCGTCTGCAGTCGTCTCTGGTGGTGCAGGTGGGAACCCACCGCACCTAGTCTCGGGGTCAGGGGCGCGGGCGAATTCGCCTGCATTTAGGACGGAGGCAGGGTCGCAGACGAAATCGTCTGCGGCTATGGACGTGAGGGCACTGGACAGTGTGGCAGGCACCTGCCAAGGACTGGCGGATAAATCTGGGAGGAATCCCTCCGTTAGGCCTAAACGGCATGCTGGGCCGTATTGACCCTGCCAAGCGGCAGAGATCGCAGGAGGGGGAAACCCCCCTCTCCAAGAAGCCCAGAGCGGGAGGGACGCCTAAGCTCTTTAGCGAGATCGCTAAACAGGCGGGCTCTATCACTCTGGGTGTTTTGGATCGGGGTAAGGATGACGGGGCCATCGCCAGGGAGGATTTGGAGGAAGGTGTCTTCGGCCTTATCAGGGGTGTTTATGAGGGTGGTCAGGGAAAACCCGGGGACACCGCCGCGGTGCGTGAGTGCTGGTTGGCATCAGGGGATGATTAAGAAGGTGGTGTGTGCCGATGAGCGGTCGGCCGCGCTTTACAAGGCGGCAGTAGCCTTGGTCGGGGAGGTTTGCGTGGGAGCCAAACTCGAAGCTGTGGACAAGGGGGACCTTCCCTTGCGTCCGCGTGCTCGGGTCTGGCTTCCCTCGGCGCCTTCCTCGCTGAGAAAGGTGGAAGATATCTTCCGCTACTGCAACCCGGACCTTCCAGCGCACAACTGGAAGGCAATCCGGTTTGAGAGCCCCGACGGTGACTTTCGGCAAGCGCTGATGTTGCTGAACTCGGAGTCTCTTAAGCCTCTCGCCGAAATACAGGGAGTCATCTACTGTGGCTTCGAGAAGGTAGTCATGAAGGTCTACCAGACTGACTCCAGAGGGGATGACGAGCCTGTTCCGGTTGCGCTGGTGGGCGAAAATATGAATGTGGAGGATGCCCCCATAGGTATGGAGGTCGAGTCCGTCATGTCGGACAGTGACAGCATTGCTGGCCCTCCTTCGAGTGCGGGATCGGTTATCTCTGTTGGCCCGCTGTTCGACAGGGCGGAGGAGGAATTGCTCCTTGCGTCCGATGGGGATGGCGCCTGCGGAGGGGTGCTGGAGAGGATTTCGGAGGATGAATATTCTTCAGATCAATCTTCAGCACTCTAAGGCGGCGTCAGCCAACGTTTTAATCCACCTTGAGCAAGGTGGAGTTGATGTAGTCCTGATCCAGGACCCGTGGTTGAGCAGCTACAATAAGGTTTCTGGTATCGGGACGAGGGACTACAAACTGGTGGTACAGCGGGATGCAGGTAGACCTCGATCTTGCATGCTCATCAGGAAGAAACTTAATGCTTTTATTTTGCCTCTTTTCAGCGATGGAGACATTGTCACGGTGAGCCTTGAGGGTGCAACCGGAGAACTCTGGTTAATCTCCGCTTATATGGCACACGAGGACGGGGTGGAGCCACCTCCGTGCTTACTAAGGAATGCGGTGGCAGAAGCTAGACGCAGGAGGATCCGCGTTGTTATTGGGTCTGACGCGAATTCCCACTATACGATTTGGGGCAGCTCAGATATCAACAGTAGAGGTGAGTCACTCTTTAATTTTATACTTAATGAAAATTTATGTATATGTAATAGGGAGAGCGACCCCACTTTTGTAACGGCTAGTAGAGAAGAGGTTTTAGATATTACGTTGGTCTCTTCTGATATAATGTCCCGTATATCTGGCTGGAGAATTCTTAGAGAGCACTCCTTTTCCGATCATCGGTACATACAATTCGCTTTGGACGAAGCGCGTCCTAAGTACAAACCTTACAGGAATCTGTGGAGAACCAACTGGGACTTATTCTGTAGAAGTCTGCAGGAATAGCTTCCGGTTGCGCCCGTGGGGGGCGGGACCTGGAGTGAAGGCGAAATTGACGAATTAATTGGAGTGTTCACCACTTCGTGTAAAAGGGCCATTGATATGTCTTGTCCCCTGAGTTACTACAAAGGTAAGAGCAAACCGCTCTGGTGGTCGGAGGAGCTCTCTGATCTTAAGGCCTCGAGCAGAGGCCTTTTCAATAGGGCCAGGAAGAGTAAATCAGCCTCCGACTGGGCACTGCATAAGATTGGGCTTGGGATATATAAGTCCGAGATCAGAAAAGCGAAGCGGACATCGTGGAGACTGTTCTGCGAAAGCCTGGAGGGTAGTCAGGAGTGTTCAAGGTTTCGGCGAATCCCGCTACCCTGGGATACAGCAGGGATGAGGGCGGCGGCTGGGCAATGAGCAGAGAGGAGTCTCTTCGGATGCTCCTTGATGCTCATTTCCCCTGCAACCCGGACCCGGGAGGGATCCGGTTAGAGGAGTCGATCCCCGAGACGAATGTCTCGGAAATCCTAACCATGGATCGCCTTCTTTGGGCCATTGGCTCCTTCAAGCCCTTCAAGGCCCCGGGCCCCGACGGCATAATACCGGCCCAACTGCAGAAATCTGCAGAAGTGTCGTGCCGTTGGTTGATGCCCATTTTCGAGAGTTGTCTGGCTAAGGGTCATGTTCCGGGGCCTTGGAGGGTGGTCAGAGTCGTGTTCATTCCCAAGGCGGGTAAAGCCTCTCATGTATCACCCAGGGATTTTAGGCCGATAAGCCTCTCCTCGTTTCTTCTGACGACGCTGGAGAGGCTGATCGATCTGCATTTAAGAAGCGGGATCCTCAGGGAGCGTCTTTCCTTGGATCAGCGTGCTTACTGCAAGGGCAGGTCTGTCGAAACGGCCTTACACACAGTCGAAATCCTTCTCGCAGAAGGAATTTGCGGTCGGTGCCTTCCTTGATATCGAGGGGGCTTTTAATAATGTTTTGCCTGAGGCTGTAGTTAACTCCCTAAATAAGCTAGGGGTCGGAGCCGACGTTGTCAGGTTTATTTACCGCTTGCTTTGCAATAGAACTGTCGCGGCAGAGTGGGGCGACGCTTCAATCCGGAGGTGGGTGAGTAGAGGTACTCCGCAAGGGGGAGTTCTCTCGCCATTACTTTGGGTCGTTGTAATCAATGACCTGCTGGTGGCTCTGGAAAGAAGTGGCTGTCGGGTGGTTGCCTATGCCGATGATGTAGTATTGATAACAAAAGGAAAGTTCCCGGAAGCACTATTTGAGCTTATGCAGGGTTACTTGAGCTTGGTTGAGAACTGGGCTTCTAGCTGCGGGCTGGGTGTAAATCCCAGTAAAACGGAGCTTGTTCTCATTACTAGTAGGTATAAGATACCGAATTACCGTCTTCCCTCTATTGGTGGTCTTCCTCTGAGGCTTTCTGACAGGGTGAAGTACTTGGGCTTGATCCTTGACAGTAAGCTTTCCTGGAAGCCTAATGTGGGGGAAAGAGTCAAGAAGGCTACAGTAGCACTGTATTGTTGCAGAGGGGCCATTGCAAAGCGCTGGGGCCTCTCGCCGAAGGTAGTGCATTGGCTCTATGAAATTATAATCAAGCCAATCTTATTATATGGGGTACTCGTCTGGTGGAACGCATTGACAAGGCCTACATCGTCAAGCAGCTGGAGAAGGTGCAAAGAGCTGCCTTAATTGGAATCAGTGGGGCACTTCGAACCACACCTACTCTTGCGCTTAATGCCATGTTAAATGTTGTGCCTATAGACATAGCTGGCAGGGTTGCCGCTGCGCTTGCCGCAGTAAGGCTAAGAGGGGTGGACTTCAAGTTCACCTCGAGCTATGGGCCCTCCAGAATTCTAAGAGACTTCGGGTTCCTACCGACTCGGATAGACCACTGCAAGCCGGTTCTGGGTCCGAATGGATCTTTTAGCACCCACATTCCGGCGAGGGAAGACTGGGAGGGGTGCTGTATCTTGAACCGAGGACCTGTAAACTTATTTACAGATGGGTCGAAGCTGGATGGGAAGGTGGGCGGAGGTGTCTTCTGCGAAGAGCTCTCCATCAACCTGAAATTTAGGCTACCGGATCACTGTAGTGTTTTTCAGGCTGAGGTGGCCGCAATAAAAGAGGCTTCGTTTTGGTTGCTCTCTAGTGTAACATCTGTTAAAGAGGTAAATATCTATTCTGACAACCAGGCTGCCGTCAAGGCTCTTGGCTCCCTGACGGTGCGTTCGAAAACGGTGAGGGAGTGTTTGACTTCCCTGTCGACCGCGTCTAACTATTTTGCTATTAAGCTTATTTAGGTCCCAGGTCACAGCGAAATCGCTGGCAACTGCATGGCTGATGAGCTAGCAAGACAGGGAACCCTCGAGGAATTACTTTCGGATAGGGAGGGTCTGGGGGGCTCCTCTGACCTCGTGTGGTCTGCTTCTGGACAGATGGGCGTTTAGTCAGCTCAGCGAGCGCTGGGCGAACACCTTGGAGTGCAGGGTGGCAAAGTCTTTCTGGCCACGGATGGACCGGGGGCGGTCTAGGGAGCTCTTGAGACTAAGCAAGCTGCATCTCTCACTATTGGAGGGAGTGCTTACTGGTCACTGTTTGATTGGTAACCATGCGGTAAGGCTGAGTGTCCCGGTAAGCGTGAGTGAGCTGCATGGAGGACGATGAGGTGGAATCATCTCAACATCTGCTGCTCTGGTGCCCTGCCTTTGCGATCCTAAGATTTAAGCACCTTGGGTCGCACTTTTTTCACACTCCCGATGAGCTCTCGGGTGTGGACATCAGTCGACTGAAGAGCTTCGTTGTGAGCACGGAGCGTTTCTCCGGCAAAAAGCCATAGGTGTCGTCTTT
>NW_023458557.1:54538674-54569839 GCF_013731165.1 Rhagoletis pomonella
CCCCCCCCCCCCCCCCCCCCCCCCCCCCCTCTAAGGGCATCACAACGGATAGCTTAGTCGAGTCCAAGTGTGCCTCCACATGCGGAGGCAGCCCGCTTACCTAACCTAACCTAACACGGTACTATGTTTTACATGTGTATTACACCAGCTGTGCTTTCTTTACGAAAAAATTTAAATAACAGTATATTGCTTTACCTAACCTAATTATTTTTTTGAGTTCTGTAATAATTATTGAAATGTAACTTCACTTCTGGTTCCTCTGAGGTATCCTTCACAAGTAACAAGAATGAAAATTTATGTTTTTACCAACTTGCTTTTTGACCAAATGCGCTTATGGGTTTTTACAATTCTGGATTACTATACGTCCTCCAAGGTTTAGATAAAAATTATGTAAATACATTTAAACTGCATTATCGAATACTTATCAGTAGTACTGAAATCTACTTAAAAAAATTATAGCTCTCAATATTGTTAAAACATTATTCTTCATATGTTTGACGTGCTATAATGGTCACGTAAATTACAATTTGCGAATGGGAAGGCAAATGAATGCAAACAAAACCTACTTTAAATAAGTCCTCTTTACCCTCAATACACAGATTTAGTGTACAAAACTGTGCACAAAAGATGCACTCCATCAAAGTTCACGATAAATATATAAAAAAAACTAGGGAAAAAGGCGAAGATTTGAAGACTTCACTTTCACTTTCTTAAAATATTTACTTTGACAAATAAAATTCATTAGTAACATGTGGTAATCTGTACAAATCATTAAACTACCATTTACCACAATACCACGTTAGCTTCTCTAATATAATAACAAAAAATCAAAGCCGAAATATACTGCTCATAAGAACCTTTTTCTTAGGGTGCTGAAAAAATTCAATTTAAATGTCATTCACATCTGGTACCTGTAGGGTATCCCTTATAGGTATCAAGTGTCAAAATTATCATGCGCGAGTTTTCAAGAATCCGGACCATTGTGCGTCGGACAAGTCGGTTGCGAAGTAAGAAGAGCTGAAAAAGTTTTCAAATTTTTGCGCAGGTGCCAAACGAACTTCCCGCGTGTGTTCGGGGGCATGCTTGCTTGTGCTTTGCTTTGTGCATATTCTATTTTTAGCGCATTCTGGTGTGTGGGTACTCGGAAATTTTGGACCGGAGGCCTACACTATCTTAAATTTAAATGTTTACCATCGTGCGGAGTACAGTGGCTCGCCCGGTGTGTGTTTGCGGATCGCTTTATTTAGGGACCATTTGTTTTTTATAATTCATGTCAGTCGATGTTCAACTCTCACGCCGTGTAGAGCGCCTTACGGATTACGTTAGCATAGACTACTTGTGCTTGGAACGCAAATTTTAGTGCTCGCGCTATAAAAAGGCCAATTGCCTTCATTTTTGCCGATTTAATTAAACACTTTGTTGTATATAAGACAAATAATTAAAAAAGAAAAAAAGCTTTCTTAATATTGTACCCAAAAATGGGGAGCCCCCGGGTCGTGGCCCGCTCCAAGGTTCTTTTACCTTTGGACTGGGTAAAAACAAAAAACTTAATTCTAACTCTGAAGGTCCAAAATACCTTCTAATGTCTAGAGTCGATAGCGAGGAACATTCCCTTAAAAACGTGTCACCATTTTTGATTAAAAAAATTATATACTCAGTTTGTTCTGGTGAAGTTGACATGTGCAAAAGACTAAGAACGGAACGGAACGGTGTTAATAAAGACAAAAAACGCATCCCAAGCAACAAAACTCACTTGCCTCATATCTCTTTCACCCTCAATTAAAGTGGATGTCAGTGAACACAAGTCACTAAACTACTCCAAAAGTGTAGTTTACTCAAATGACTTGAGAGAACTAGCAATAGAAGTAATCGTTAATGAACAGAAATCACAAAACGTGATAAGCGCACAAAAAGTAATGAAAAAGCAAAACGGAGAACTATTAGAAACCGGTTTGGTTATCATAACCTTCTCCTCTCCCTATTTACCAGATGAACTTTCAATAGGCTATGAAAAAGTGAAAATACGCCCCTACGTTCCCTCACCCATGCGTTGTTATAACTGCCTTCGCTACGGGCATATAACAAATACATGTAAAAACGAAAAGATTTGCCCCACATGCTCTAGCCCCTTCCACCTTAATACCGAATTAGAACAAAAATGCACACAACAAAAAGCCTGCATCAACTGCGCCGACAGCATAAACGAAACAAACAGCTATGGTCCACTCGGCAAAACCTGTCCAGTCTTTATGAAGGAAAAGGAGATTCAAGCAATTGTAACATTAGAAAAAGTGGATCGGAAAAAAACCATAGCTACATATAAACAACGTCATCCTAACTCAGCTCCGTCTTATTCGTCAATAATTAGAAACAACACATCAAACGGTTTACAAAACAACACGAGCACACGGCACGAACAAAATCACTTTTCACCAACAGACAGCAACAACCATAATCAAAGAAACATTGTGAACTACTCTGAAGTATGCGAAGAAGCAGAAATTCAGCCACTAATTACCTCACCATCTCACTCATCCACTACCACTACACCATCTTCTAAACAAACAAATATCACCATTCTTCCGAGAAATATTTCCAACAAACTAAAGCAACAGATAAAGAAAAAACTGAATGCAAAAGCAGAAGCCCGTGCAAAGAAATCAAAGCAAAGCAATAAAAGCGGCGACTCAGAATTCTCTGAAACCATGTCACTAGATGAGGACACACATGAGTTAAACCTATAGCTTGTCTAAGTTATTGCCAACTAAATCCATTATAAATAATATATAAGGTTAATAGCATAAGAAAATTTGCTAAAATATTTATATATTTCCCTTCTCAAAAATCAACAATGAGTGGCCAAATAGCAATTATGCTTTCTCTTAGCTTCTACACAGCAACAATAGACTGCCGAAACCCTTCACTCTACTCACTTAAAACTCACTACTCAGACCAGTGTTGCCAGGTCTTCGGCATGAGAAAACGTCCCTCTTGGCCTGAAAAAACGTCATTTCCTACCAAAAAACGTCTTTTTCAAATGAATGTACAAAAAATTGTTCTTATTAAACTTTGATTGTATACAAAGGTACATATGTACGTAAGGTATATTAAAATGTCATTTCGACAGAGCACATTTATAACATGTCCCCACCAAAAAGTTAACCATCTCAAATCGAACTTAACCACATCACTAACTATTGCTGTCCACACTGCGGTTTGAGGTTTATAAAGCAGTACAAATGTAGAGAACAGTGTTCGGACCTCCAAAAATCGATTCAGGACTAAAAATCTGGGCAAAAACAAATTTTCCGTACTAGATTGAATTTTTTATTTTCGTTTCTGACATTAATTGTTTGACTTAAATATTTTCTTTTCATGCAAAAATAAGAACGCGAGGCAATGTAAGGATAATATGTTAAACATTTAGGTAATATTTAGCATTTTCTATAAAATAGAACATTTCCAACACTTAATTTTTTAAAGAGCAACAGGATTTAAACTTTTTCTACTTTATATAAATTTCATTCTACATATATTTTTTAACAACTTAAGTAAAGTTCTGCATTCGCCAATTTCTACAGCCATACATCAAAAATAACGAAGTTAATTTATTGATGCATTGCTATGAAAGAGTTAAGGCTGATTCACATACAACTTTCTTCGCTTTGCTTGATAGTTCCTTGCTTTGACATATAAGATCGATGTAGGCATATGCATGAGTATGCTCACATAAAAAACGTTTGAAGCAAAGCAAAGCGAAGGAAAATATTGGGCAACTCTCACCTTTTGCCCGCTTTGGCAATTGTATCTTTTCTCGTGCGCTTGCATTTGCATTTAATGACAAAAATAGGGTAAATAGGAAATTTTATTGCTATTATTAATGCATATTATTATATTGTTATCTATTTTACAGAGCAAATATATGGAGGAAAAGGAGAACGTAAAAGCTGTCAAAGCGTTTATTGTAGCATACCTTCTGCGTTCCTCGCTTTGTTGTCAAAGTTTGAACTGTCAAGCAAAGCGAGGAAAGTTGTATGTGAATGGCCCTTTACTTTTTAACAGTGAGAACTTTCGATTTTTTTACTGAAACCGGTGGTGAACACTCAAAAAACGGCCCAAAAGTGCATAACATGAATGAAAAAAAAAACAGAATAGATTTGAAGTCAAGCGGAGAAGAGGAGTAAATTTCAAATTTTTTCAAAAACCGTAGTAAATCTAACCTGATCTTAGGTAAGTCCAAACACTAGTAAGGAACGTTTTTTTACATTTTAACGCTAATGACCCACAGATGGCGGGAAAACACAGGGTTGTATCAGACTTTTGACGTGGTTTCGAGTTGGTTAGCTTTTAACCATCTCAGTGAAATGGTTAAGTGCTGTCATTTTTATGTGGCGAAACTACGCTAAATGAAGTGGGTTATCGGGATAACCAACTCAACAGCCATAACTACGTGGTTAGCCCCGGTGGGGACATGGTATTAGAATTCATTGGAAACTGGTTTGAGATCGTTAAAATGATTTTATACATACACTTGTGATCAGCTGATTAAGTCCTCAATATTTTGATCGATTTTAGCTGTTTTTCTTTTGTTTATTTAATGTTTATTATTTTCCCATAAAAGCCACGCTGATTATTTAATAAACAAAATATAAATCCACATTTCAAACTTTGTGCAAAAATTATAAAAAATTGCAAAGTTTCAGCTATATTTTCAACTTTTTATTCAGATTTTTTAAATTTTTTTTGAGTATGCAGTTTGATGCCCATTAAATTTCAGAGCAATAATTTGCAAGTTTAAAGGGGCTACATAATCGCGTTGATTTTTAATAATTTTTTTTTTTCTTGTAGACATTTGGTTAGAGGGGCGGTTGTCGAAAATGCTACATTACGCTCTGCTAAGAAGGAGCATAGCAGTATTTTAGCATTTTTTGGGTTCATTACATTTTCAATGAAGTCTTAAAAAAGTCGCCTACTTTTTTCTGACTTTTTATGCTGCTACAGCTTTTTTGATGCTTTTGCGAGCGTGCGTGTTGCAATAGATCAGCTCTTCCTGATTTGGGTTTTAATGTGCAATTGCAAACATTACAATTAGTCTCGTAACCTCAAGTGTTTACACAACCAGCCTTTGCCCAAGAATCCAAAAAAATGCGCGTACACTTGATTAAGTCATTTGTGTCCAAAGAATAAATATCTTTTGAAGCAGCTGCTGCAAAACACAAAGCTTGTAAAGATTTATTAAGAAAATAATTCAAAACAGCTGAAGCAACTGCTGCAAAACACAAAGCTTGTAAAGATTTATTAAGAAAATAATTCAAAACAAAAAAGATTTAGTGACAGAGAAAAATTACTGGGAAGTTAAAAAACGTCATTTTTTACACAAAAAACGTCCAAACGTCAACAGGATACAAAAAACGTCCAAATGACGTTAAAAACGTCAACCTGGCAACGCTGACTCAGATTTTAAGTTCTCTTTTGTAAGCTCTCTTACAAAAACTGATCACTCTTGCCAATGCGATGGACTTTAAGATATTACAGTGGAATATCAAAGGCTTCATCAATAACTTATGCGATCAGCTCATTATAAGAGAGTTCAACCCTAACTTCATTTCTCTTCAAGAAACACATTGCCAATCCACATTCTCTCCTACAACACCAACAAACTATATTACTTACTTGCACAACTCACCTATTAATACATACGCCAAACAAGGTGTTGGAGTTTTAATCAAAAAGAATATACCACATAAACGCCTTACCCTAAATACCTCACTGCAAGCCATGGCAATAGAAATCGATTTAAATATCAAGCTCACAATCCTCTCCATGTACATCCCACCCTCACAAACGTTTGATCATCGCGACTTAATTGATATATATCAATCTATAAACACACCTCTTGTTGTCGTCGGCGACTTTAACAGCTGGAATACAATTTGGGGCTCACCCTCAAATAACTCCCATGGAAAAGAAACTGAGATAGCTATCACTCAATCAAGTATGTGTGTTCTTAATGACGGTAGGCCGACACATTTCACTACCCATAACACATTCACCCACATAGACATTTCCTCCTGTTCCCTCTCCCTCCTCCCAATAACGTCGTGGACGATTTCCGATGACTTACATCACAGCGATCACTTCCTTATAAAAATAACCATTAATCTTGAACAACGCCCCCACCACCCCTTCCCTCGCCTGGGAGAATTTTAATACAATATGCCAACTGGGATAGCTTCTCAAAAGGAGTCGACATTGAACTGGAGAAAAGAAGAGTGCCACCATGCTGCAACGGCAATGCAGCTCGTATAACAAAAGCTATACGAGCCGCCGCGAACTTCTCCATACTCCAGTCGAAAAAAAAGAAAATATTCAGTGTCCGATGGTGGAATAACGATCTGGCGAAGTTAAGAAAATTGAAAATGGACGCGTGGCACCAATTTAAAAATAACTACTCCCTACCACATCTAATAAATTACAAGAAAAGAAATGCCCAATTCAGAAAGGAAGTAAAGAGCTCTAAACAAATTAGTTTTGAAGAATTTACACGGGAAATAAATAGAGACTACCCTACATCGAATATTTGGAAAAAGATAAATCGACTTTCAGGCAAAGCCTCGTACAACCCTATAGCTGCTATCCACTCTCCCACCGGAACCCTGACTGAGACAAAAAAAATTGCTGACTATTTCGGCAAAGAATGGGCTTATTACTCTTCCGACAACAGCTTCTCTCAAAACTACAATCTTTCTAAAAGCCAAATAAACGAAATAAGCATACAACACACTTCAAACACCCAAGCCAAGCTAGTTGAAAACCCGATAACATTGACCGAACTTCACTATTGTCTGAGTAAAGTCGAAGGTAAAACTCCTGGACAGGATCGAATCAATTATCAAATGATTAAATCATTGAGTCTTTCAGGGAAAATCCAATTACTCGATTTGTACAATAAAATTTTTTTTTTTTTTGGTAACATTCCACATGCCTGGAAACTATCATTAGTATTCCTAATTCTAGAACTGAATAACGATATATCCAAAATAGAATCTTTCCGTCCAATTTCTTTACTTCTAATTGCAAAAAGAATAACCTGGTTTATGGACCATCAAAAACTAATAGCACCCAACCAAACCGCCTTCACATCGATATCCATGTATCTAATGCATTATCCTCAAGAAATCACGCTACAATTCTATCGTTAGATTTCGAAAGAACCTTCGACAGAGTAGGTCTACATTAGGGCGGGTCAATTTGTATGGATCGATTTTTTTCGACATTGTTCCTAGCATATTCGGATTCTTCATAAAATTCTTAGAAAAAAATTCCTCCAGACCATAGCTCTAAAGTCAATTTCGAGCCTGCGCATTTTTAAAAGAAGATATCTTATATATAAAAATGAATTGCTGCCCGTTAGTCTCGCTAAGACTCGATAACGGCTTGACCGATTTGAATATTTTTATTTTTTTGGTTTGTTTTTTATAATATCCGGATGGTTAAAACCAGAAAAAAGTAGAGAGTTGCCACCTGTTTAAAAATTCCAGTATAAGTAAATTAATGACATATATTAGATATTGCAATATGGGTGTAAAAAGAAAGAGGTTATGAAGGCTTACAAGCGAAAATATTTTAAGGTTTAAGAAGGCTTATTACTGAAAATATTTTTGAGTCGAGTTGCCACCAATTTCGAAAATTTAATTCAATTAAGTTAATAAAATAAAGTATGTATTATAATATAGGTGTCAAACGAAAAGTATTTGAAAAATTATTGATTAAGAAATATTTTCTATAGGCCTGCCACCTACCTGAGCGGTAAAAACTAAAAGCCATACTCGCAAATATTATTCAAAGCTTTTGAGGCTCGCATCAATGTGGAATACTGTAACTCCGTTAAGTTAGTATTTATTGATGGCAAACAAAGTACTATCCTGTTTGGCAATGATATCACCCCGTCGAACAATGCTTTTAGCCTCGATATAAAAAGAAAACAAAAGCCGAAGTATTAGCCCAAGCAGTTCATACAAATGTCCCACAATTGAACTAACAAAAAAAATATGGCCTACGACTCTTTTATAGAAGCTGTTTACACTGGGGTAAATTTTAAACAAAAAACAAAACCGACTTTAATTCTCATATACGTTTAAGAGTACCGTTATTTTCTTCGTGGCCCAATTATCGGATCTACACTCAATTAGTAGGAGACTACCTCTGAGGAACCACCTTTCCTTTAAAAAAGAATTATAGAAAACGGATAACGTAGTCCAAAGTTATGCAGTAACATGCATAAAAAAATATTCCGACGAATTAATAAAATATGCAGATTAATATTTAATAAAGTGTAAGGATATATTTTTTTTAATACAAACCTGTGCTTGGGAGTTTTTTGATACGAATAATTTCTGATATCTATTTAAAGAACCGCAAGAGTGCACTACAAAGCATATTACATATTTTTACTATTGTAACGGGAGAAGTTACTGTATGTATTTTTTTTATATGTACAGTGTCGAACAAAAGTTTTGGCACAGCGAATTTCCGCATTACATATATGCAAAGTTTTTAATTTATTTCCGATAATTTTTTATAAAAACATAGTTCATACTACACCAAAACACACAAAAATCAAATGTGTAAACTTTGTGCAAAACTCAGGAAAATTCAATAAATCTGCATAAAAATTTGCATTTTTATATTCAGATTTTCAAGCAACTTCAAACTTGCACTTTGATAAACTAAAATGAAGGGATTATTAAACTACATACTTGGAATTTTTCTAAAAAATACTTTGCCTATATTGCGAAAAATTCACTGTGCCAATACTTTTGTCCGTTATTGTAAGTAAATAAAACTTTAACTTTAAAAAACAAAACAAAAAAATTAAATTTTACAATATATCAAAATAATTTTTCGAATCATACATTTTTTTATGTATTTATTTATATTTTTTTTTTGGTTTTAGATCCTTTTTGCTTTCAACACGATCTTTTTTCTACTTTCTATTGTCATAGCCATAACTCCCTCTCTATTTTTATCAATCAACCAATCAATTTTATAATTTTTTTTTCGGCATTTTTCCTAATTACAAGTACAGCTTTATAAAACTTTTATAACACTAAATGTTTATTAAGCTTAGGATTTTGTCTTATCCGGGCAGGCTTATTAATTTAGCCAGAGAAAATATTTTGTTTATTAAGTTTACCCAGTTACCCATTTTAAACTGCTACCTGTACTGTATCAGCGGTTAAAACTTGTTAAAATCGTATTTAAAATTTTCGGTAAGGAATAAGCGAGTGGATGAAAAATATATAACGGTAATAACGACCCATATATATGTATATGAAAGAACACACACATGCGACGACTCTAGCCATTGTGTGCCACTCCTTTAAATTATAGTTACTCTTTTCTTATTGTATTAAAAGAATAACGTTCGTAACAGTTTAGTAAATATTAATCCGCATATTAACTTAAGCAGTATATATTAAAGAATAGAAGATGACCCGGTGAACTTCATATCATCTATAATTTATTTTAATTTCACCTTGATCAATTATAACAAATCTTCAAAATGTAATACAATGAGATCACTAATACTGCCTCCTGTTATAGCTGATAAAAGATTCCACACCTATGAGATGTGCCACGCCCCTTTTTACAAACTCATTTATATGCATATATCTTTCCATAACCACCTACCATAGGTAACTGTGCATTTAAAATTTCGAGTTCATGTGACTATGTGAAGTTAGAGCTGACTAAAAATTTTAACTATGTATAACTATATATAACCCCATCCCCTTCCCGCCCCTCCTTGGCGAGTTCCAATTTTTTTACCCTATTATAGATCCAGGAGTCATGGCAATATTTTGGCAAAATTTTATTCGATTCTGTCCATCCGTTTAGGCTGCAACCTGGCACATACATACATACATACTTCCACAAATATATAGTAGATTTGCTTTGAAGCGCCATCTTGCGGTTCTTTAAATAAAAAATATATATCAGAAATTAATTTTTCAAATCACAAAACTCCGGAGCACAACTCTTTATTACAAAATCAAAACATTCCTAACACTTTAGTAAATATTAATCTGATTATGGACTTAGTATTAATTAAAGATATTTTGTTTTAAAATTGCGCAGGCTCGAAATTGATTTAGAGCTATGGTCTAAAGGGCTTTTTTTCTTAGAATTTCATGTAGAATCCGAATCTGATAGGAACTATGTCGAAAAAAAAATTTACCCGCCCTAGTCTACATATAATCTTAGAACGCCTCAGGTCATAGAATATTGGACCAAAGGTATTAAAATTTGTAAAGTCATTCCTAACGAATCGCAGATTCCAAGTAAAGGTCAATAATACTATATCTAATATATATCGTTTAGAAAACGGCATCCCCCAAGGATCGCCCCTGTCGGTCACCTTGTTCCAAATAGCCTTTAATGAAGTAAGCAACTTATTACTACAAAATTCCAAAATTGATCACTGCCTCTACGCTGACGATCCGTACATTCTTTGCAAAAGAAAGGATAACCAAGAAACAAAAACTATTTTGGAAACAACACTTCAAGAAATACAATCTTGGTGTGACCAATCACGGGCAAAAATTTCAATTAATAAAAGAAAACAAATTCACTTCTGTAGAAAGCATAATTGCAATGCCTTAAACTCGGTTCTGTCTCTTAACGATAGTTTTATTGAACATGTAACAAAACTAAAAATGTATGTAAAAATGTATAACATTCTCACAATATTACAACTGGAAAGATCAATGTACAGATATTAAGAAATCATTAGCACATAAAGTAAATTTAATAAGAATTTTTCAAAGAAAAGTTTCGTTCATATAAATACCCTAACACATACAACCAAAACTTTAGTATTAAGTAAAATTGATTACGGCCTTTACTTGTATGGAAATACCGCGCAATCCTCACTGAAATTCACAAAGGGTTTATACCATCATGCAGCTAGAGCATGCATGTACGCATTTCGCACAACACTAATTAAAACAAGTAAGAAAGTCTAAGTTCGGGCGGAGCCGAACATTAAATACCCGGCGCAATTATTAAATATATGTTTTCCACCTTTCCGAAAGCTACCGCTACACGATAATCCGGGGTGTATAAATTTTAAGTAAATTAGCGTCCTTAAATTTCGAAATATTGCAGTTTCAAGCATTTCTGAAATATACCGTTATATGAAAAGCGGTCGTAATTTTAGTCCGATTTCAATAATTTTCAACGCTTTGCTTTTATGTGGCAAGCACAATAACCATACCGAGTTTGGTTCAAATTGCTAGAACGGTTAGCGAGATACATATATGTGATCATAAGTGGGCGGTGCCACTCCCATTTTCCAAAATTGTTTCATAAGCGTATTTCTTGGTAAAAAATTGTTGCAACCATCAATTTTAAATAAATTAGCTTTAATATTTACTGATTTATCGAGGATTTCGTATTTTTCTAAATTACCGTTATATGGGATGTGGGCGTGGTTATTGTCCGATTTTAAAAATTTTCGGCCATTTGGTATGTTGTAGCAGGACCAACAACTGTGCCAAGTTTGGAAGAAATTGGTGCAGCGGTTACCAAGATATACACATGTAACCATAAGTAGGCGTGGCTACGCCCATTTGCCAAAAAAATGTTAATATTCTTATTTTTCGTCTAGAATTTATTATAAATATCAATTTTGAGTGAATTATCTTCAGTAGTTACTAAAATATCGCACTCTTCGTATTTCTGAAAATTACCGTTATATGGGAGGTAGGCGTGGTTATTGTCCGATTTCGCCCAGTTTCAATACCATCCGTCCTGTGCCCAAAAGAAGTCCACGTACCAAGTTTCGTTAAGATATCTCAATTTTTACTCGAGTTATCGTGTGCACAGACCGACGGACGGACGGACGGACGGACGGACAGACAGTCACCGCTTAATCGATTTCACTTTTCATTCTGATCATTTATGTATACATTTGTCTATATCTATCTCGATTCGTTTTGCCTGTTACAAACAACCGTTATGTGAACAAAGTTATAATACCCTTGTGCACAAGTGCGCTCGGGTATAAACATACTGACAGAATCAGGACTTCTATCCATCGAAACCCGTTACACTGAACAGTTGGTCAAGCTACTACCGAAAATTCTATATTCCAATAATTCAATTGTAGACGCTGATGTCGAACGTTTGCTATCATGGAAAAAATCGCGCAGGATAGCTTCAGCTTTAGTGGTTTAGCGGTTTGAGAATAAAAACATAAACAAAGATGCCTAGAGATACAGGCAAAAACGAAGATCAAGGTAAATTTAAACACTTTAAGGTAAAGGTGAAGAGGAATATGCAGAAATAAAGATAAATATGAAGAAAAGTATGAGGATGAAGATCGATATTGTTATCGATATAAAACTCGATATTGTTATCGATATAAAACTCGATAATTTTATCGATATAATAATCGATATTGCTATCGATAAAATAATCGATATTGTTATCGATACTGTTATTGAATAAATAACCGCTTTTGTAATCGATATAATAATCAATATAATGATCGATATCACACACATCACATCACATTACATGACATCACATCACATTTTATCACATGATATGAAGAGACATCACATGATTTTGCATCAGATAATATGATATCACATCACACGATATCATGTGACATGACATTATATGATATGACATCACATTATATGGCATGACATCACTTGACGACATCACATGATATGACATCGTATGACATGACATGGCATGACATCACTTGACGACATCACATGATATGACATCATATGGTATGACATCATATGACATGACATCAGAGGATATGACAACACATGACATGACATCCTATCACATCACATAAAATCACGTCACATCTTATCACGTCATCGCACCTCATCTCATCTACGTGAATAGAAAAAGAAAAGGATATAAGCAAAGATGTGAAAGATAAAAACAAAGATGAAGACCAAGGTAAAGTTACGATTTCAAAACCAGAAACACCGTTGGAAAGTAATTTTCTGTAGATGAGGAGAGTTTTTATAGTTTCGAAATTGGTTGAAAATCGTCGTTTAAAAATTTCCATATTTGTTAACGGTTGTTTTTGCAACCTGTTCAATTCAAGCGTTTCGCATTTTGTTTTACTTCGTATTTGAAATTAAACTTTGAAATAAAGATAAATATGAAGATGAAGAAACAAGTGGTAACGATGAAGACAAAAAAAGGGCAAAAGTGAAGATAAAGACGAAAATTGGGATAAAGGCGAAAATGGAGACAATGAGAAATACATAAGAATTAGGTTCAAAGATAGGAATCGAAATAAAATCAGCCATAAAGGTTACTGAAATTTATCGAATCATCGAAGTTTATAATTATCGAAATTTATCCATGCTTATTAAGTTATCGCAACGTATCGAGTTATTCAAACTGATCAATGTTTACTGAGTTGTCGAAATTTATAGACACAGAAACTTAGTTGTCCAAATTTACGGATAGTTATCGAGCTATAAAAACGTGTGGGATTAACGAAATTTGTCAAGTTAAAGAAATGTATCAAGTTATTTATTGAATTATCATTATTTATAGACTTAACGAAATATATCGAGGTGTCGTAATGCATTTATAATTATTGACCTACTGAGATTGGTTGGTTCAACAAAGCAAAGTTTATGGAATTTTCAAAATATATCGATTTATCGAAATTTCAACGTTATATAAGCTTATCGATTTATCACTGCTTATCGAATTTAATCGTCTTAACAGATTGTAACGAGTTATCAAAATGTTTAGATAGTTTTCGAGAAATGTGGAGATGTCAAAAGTAAAAATTTATAAAGGTATCCAAAGTTTTTACATTTTTGAGTTATCGAAATTTATCGAGCCAACGAATTTCACAGTTATCGAAATTAGTCGAGTTAACGAATTTTGTTGAGTTATCAAATTTTAGTGTTCTTGAAATTCATCGAACTATCGATATGTATCAAATCATTGAAATTTATCGATAAACTTGAATGTAGCGGGTCAATTCCAAGTCCTGCCGAAGTACTCCAATGACCTTCTCAGATAAAAAAGAAAATTGGTTACGTATTAGCAGAAGATTTTCCGGTTAGTTAATTTGTACCGTATAAGTATCGCTACGTGTTAAGTTAGAAAACCTCTCCAAGGCTTCTAAAACTAGAAAAACTGTCGAATTTCGACAGTAACTGGCACTCTAGAAATTATAAATCCCTAATTTACTGGTCTTCACTATGCAAATCAACTTCAAAAAATTCAACTGTTAATAGCTAAGTTAGCTTTAGGTCAATCTTGACCATCTTATATATAGAAATATTAACCCCGTTTCTTTAGCTTTAAAACGACGTTAATACTACGTTCAAATTGACGAGCTAAACATGGTAAATGGGCTTGAACCAGTTAAATGAACAAAACAACATAAACAAGTTAAATCGCATGCAATTGTTGTTGGAAAATTGAACCAGTTAAATCATTTAACTCGATTGAAAACCAGTTCAGCGCAGAGTTGTATCAGAAAGCTTTCTGCTCCGACCAACCAGAAAGACGAAAAAACTTTCATTTGGCACGCCAACGTTTAAAAATTTATATTCTGAAAAATATTAAAAATTATCAAAAATTATCAAAATTGTATGCATGTCTGCCTGCCAAAAAAGAGGCCAAGGCGGTAATTAGTTATTTTCCATCAGGTCTCGTCGTACATAGAGATAAATAGGGCATACGGACTAAACATTTTGACGTATCTAAATAATCCGTATGCACTAATATCATGAAGCAGACATTCGCATAAAACAAACTGAAACCCAAAACCTTGATTTTGAATATTTTTTCTTTTCGAATTTTTATTGGTAACCAAACAACCGTCAAAGTTAACTCCAAATGTTCAATGTGGACGATTGTGTTTTCCAAAAACCTCTTTTTCATTTAACAAGTTAAATGGGGCCAATTTGAACCTAATATAAGATGAAGTCTCTACGATGGGTAGAACCCGAGATATAACGATGTGAAAGAGTACATGATTAGTCAGAATCACGAAAAAATGCAAACTTTGACAGATCATATCTCCGAAGAAAAAGAAGAAGAAAGAAATTCCACGAACACGTGTTAGCTTATTTCATGTATAGAACCCATTAAAAAAATTTGAAGCGAATCGGAGACATGACATAATTTTTTTTTACGAAATCCGTCCGACTTAAAACAGAATGGCTCATATAACGATGTTGTATATTTTCTTGTTTTATTGTCCCAACATGAAAACTCAGAAATCTATGGTCGATTTCTTTGGTGCAAAGATTATATGCCGAGCCCGGAACCATCGGATACCTTTCCAAACAAATTGCTTGCTTATTTTCATTCCCAACCTCACATTTTTCCGTCAAAAGATTGCGGTTTTCGGAAAATCAGCCCGCTATGCCGCTCTAATGTACATACATGTGCATATGTGTTTTGTACGAATTTGTGTACACATATAGGTTTGTTCACGAGGAAGGGCAGGTCATAGAAAAGCACAATAAATTTTCAATTTATGTGGTTGAGTATTTAAGTGATTACTTGCCACGCGCGTTTCCTTTTCCAATAAAATCATTTGAGTGAATTTTCGCAGCGATTGAGGCGGTAAGCAGCAAGGTAGATAGTATTGCAGGCAATTTGTGCTGACTAGTAAAATGTAGAACACTGCGGCCACCACACAGTGGTCCGAAACGATAATCTAGAGGGACAATATCAATTAACGAATTCCGTTTGCACGAATTTTTATAAAATTTAGTATTTAGGTATATTTTAAGTCTCCTATTACAAAATCTATATAAAATGTTAAAAATTAAAAATGGCGAACCCATACATTTTTAAAAATAATTTTAATTTTTATGAAATTCAATATTTACAAGTTTTTGGTTGGTCAGTGTGGCAAATTGGCGTTCCGCCAAATTGAAAATGTCTAAAAACTCAAATCGATATATGTATGGGGGGAGGACGTAGGCGGAATTTAAGTTAATCAAACAATAAAGTATGATAACACAGCAGTCTAAAAACTCAATTACTATCATCGGCACTTATAGGCAAAAAGTAGTATCACATTACAAAGATGATTTTCTAATCAAAATTTCTTGCATCAAAAAAGTTAAAACTTTAAACTTAATAATAATTCGAAAATATTAAAACAACTGAAATTTCTTAAAGATATATTACGCCTTTACCTGAATTTGATGCTTCCATTGCAAAATATTATGTAGAATTATCGAAGCACTTCAATAACTTTTACAATTTTTACGTCAGCAACAAGCAAATAGAGCTTTTGAACTAACTCATGATACAAATGTTTAAAGGTAAAACCGCTCAATTCGTTGGCCATCATTTATTTTTTCAAGTTTGTCTACTTGATGAAATTTAAATTTTCAGAGCAACTCAAATTCCAAATAAAAGTAAAACAAAAAACAAATAGCTCAAAATATTCAAATTTTCATTTATTAGAGACTGAAAGTGAGAATGTTTTTGTGAGATTGAAAATTTTAAAACGTTATGTTAGCAAACTTCAAGCATTTTCAGGCTGCCGCTCAGCGGTTTTACCTTCAAATTTTTGTATCATGAACTAACTATAGCGTGTTTTTTTCATATATGTAATACTTCTATATAGGCAGTAAGCTAACTCCTCAATGTGTAAGCATTCCGAAATCAAAGCGAGACAGTCTAGTACAGTTTTTGTCAATGTATTCTGTACTTGAGTGCCGTTTTTGTATATGTGTTGTGTACATATTTATTTATAAACGGATGTGTTCCTTTTCTTTCGTACGTGTTTATTGATATATCTGGACTGTAGTGTTTTCGGACGGTACTAGCTGCCAATATAGGAGTATTACATATATGGTTTTTTTTTAAGGAAACTGGATTCTTTCACTTCACCAAAATCACAAATGTTCCACCAGATTACCGTTTCCGACCTCTGTACACCAACCGGCAACACTGCATTTATACGTTCTCAAGTTTTTGTTGCCCATATATTAAAAATAAACACAGTTAAATAACGTTCGCAAAGGTGTTGATTGCAGTCAGTTGCAATTAGGGATGTTAAGTTTTCGGCTTTTTCCGATCCCGGGATTTTCGGGATGGCGTTGTCACAATCCCGGGATCCCGGGATTTAGATATTCATTACTTTTCAACAACTTGAATCGAAAAAAATGCTTCTATATTGTTTGAGAAGCTCTCCTATCATGAAATAAATAATAAATAAATGGGTTTGAAAACTTGGCACAACAATCACAGGCAGGGTACGAAAATAAACTGTACAAAACAATTTCCATTTGCTCATCGATCATCATATCATTTGAGGTTTTGTACATTTTTGTATATAGTCAGAAACAAATTGTAAGATTCACTGTCATTTTCCCCAACGAGAAGCGTTTGCTTTTCGTTTGTGACAATTGTACCATAGGGTACGTTTTATATGTATGCAAACGTATCAATTACGTGAAAAATATTTTTTCTGTAAATTTTCATATCCAATTCAATTAAAAAACATGTACTACATACATACATATATTTTTCTCTGCACGATTCATTTCGTTTGTTGTTTCGTCTGTAACTACTAAACTACTGTAGTGTACTATCGCAAAGTGAACTCAGCCGTTTTGTTTTCGTATTGTACCGAACTGTTGAAGTAATAAACGAAACGAAATAGTAACGTACAATATAGTTTATTTTCGTACACTGATTACAGGTACTGTCTTCTCAGAGAGCGCATATTCCGATCTGCCTTATTTAAAAAATGTCATTGTTGCCCACACTAAAGCGTTTACTGCTGGAAATATCCCTTTTTCCATACCCCATATACCATATATATTCATGTATTTTTTTCAACAAACCATCTTACAGAGAACTTTTTCAATTTGCAAAAGCCGAAAAAAACATTTGCTTGTAAATAAGTTCAAAATTTATATGGCTCACTTAATTTCAATCGTTTTTTCTTTTGTTTTGAAAAATTATAAAAATTAAACAAAGCGAAAACAAAAAGCAAATCCAAATAAAAGTAAAAGAATCAACATTGAACTGCGTCAAAATGAAAATAAGGGAGCCCGAATTTCGATGTGAAGCAAAACTCTCTAGGAAGACAATACCTGTAATTATTGTACCATAGTTTGAAACCTACTTTTTCATTTAAAGTGGCGTTTTTATGTTTTCTCTCTGATCGGATGTATTTTGAAGGACTTTGTAATTTCACAGATATGATTAATTCCGAAAATTATTAAAAAATTCAATGCAATGTAGAATAAAAATATGGGTAACAAATGCAATAGGAAATTTCTTTAGAATTTAAAAAGTTAAATTATTTGGATTCACCAGGACGAATAGGTAATTTTTAAGCTGACAAAGTTAGAAGAACGAAATTCGAACAATTATTTCGAAATTTCAAGGATAAAATTTAAAATGACATTTTCAATATTTACCAGCATTACTTGCCAAGAATCCCGGGATTTTCGAGACCTTAAAAAGTCAGGTTCCCGGGATTAACACTCCTAGTTGCAACGTATTGAAACGTGCTAAAAACCCCTATTTCCGGGGCCAGCGAATCGGTAGATTATATTCGCAGCAATGAACTAAGAAATATATGTATATAAGGTTAATTGTATGTATGTACCAGGAATGTTGCGAATATTTGTATTCGCATCAACATTCGCCTTCGTATCAAATGATACGAATATTTTGCGAGTGCGAATGTGTACATAGGCAGAGCGCGCAGTTAACACGACCACTAAGCACAAAATCGCATATGTTAAAGGTTGTACCAATTTAACGTTTTCCCAGCCAACAAGGAAACGTACGTTTTGTGGACCATACGTTTTTCGTACATTTTTCTATCCGTAAACAACAGAAATTCATCAATTATTGAAAATTCGGCATGGTTTGGATATTTTTTTTATAGTTTTCTCAAAAGAAAGCTTCAGCAACAGTATTTGAAAAATTTCAAAATTGTGAAAGAAAAAATTAAAGTGAGGATTGTTTTCGAAGAATTGAAAATTAAATCAGATAGTTACCGTGGTATCCTTTCGTTCGCGTTTGTCCTTTGAAAATTCAACATTCAATAACTTTAAGGTCCTTGTAAGTACACAATTGAAAGTACCCTTAAATTTTAGTAGGTCCGTATACTAAGCTGTTATATTTTTATGACTTCTGTTAAATTTATATGTTACTAGCTTTTTTTCTTTCATACAAAATCGCGAAAAAAGCGGAGGATTTACAGAAAATTAAATCAAACTAAGCAAAAAAATTAAACAATAATGTAAATGTCCTATATTTACATCCATACAATGAGATCACTAATTATTTTCCACGTTTCAGGCTCATTTGTAATACACAGTCTGCCTGCTGAAATTTAGGGGGGGGGGGGGCGGATCTCGACCCTATTAACCTGGCATTTCAGGGTACTATTTTATTAATATATAAGGAAAATTTGAAAGTTAGGGGTGCGCGCGAGCACCCCCCTGCCCCTACCTGGCTACGCCCATGAAAATATATATTATAAAAAGGATTTTTGAACATATTAATAATAATAAATATTAAAAAGTTTTTTTTTTAAATAAATATTGAGATACTAATGAAAGAATAAACTAACGAGGTATCAAACAAAGAGGTATCAAAAATTTATCCGAAACTAAAAAATTCAATAGAAAGAAAGGAAACGCATGCGAAAGCGTATACGAAATATGTTTGAAAACGAATGGAAAATGCATTCGAATGTAAGTAGGAAATATAGAAGGAGTCCAATGCAAAATGTATCCAAAATCGTATAAGAAATATGTTTAGAAACGGGTTAGAAAACACATCCGAAAATGCCTAGAAACATAGCAAAAAACGCGCGGAAAATGCATTAAAAAGCATGATCTGAAAACTTTTCCGTTTTCGGACATAGGAAAATGTACTTTTCGAATGTTCACTTTAGTGGGAGAACGTATCCTGAAAATGTCCGAAAGCGGATATGTTACCTGAGAATGGAAATCGCTGCATCTTTTAGGCGCATCAATATTACATAGTAACATCCGAAGTTATTAAAAGCGAGGTAAAAGTATGTATGTATATATGTAGTCTAGCTGGGCGCCCACAAATGTGGTCGCATTTTTTGTTAACGTTTGCACTTTATCCTCTTTTTCTGATGACCTGTAAAATTTTTCAGTGCTATTCATATTTTACGTAGCTGCATATGTATTTTAGTTAGTTTTTGTACTTTATTCGTCGAAAGCAGTGGCGGATTTAAGAAAAAGGGCCCAGTCAGCAATCTCTTCGGCGGCCCAGTTTTGTCATACATGCCTATCAAAAACCCACAAATATTTTCGGTATGTCAAACAATTTTTATTTAATACAGAAAAGTTTTACTGTACAATTTGGATCAGCGTTTTGCTTTTTGTTCAGAAAATATTTCCATTGTGGAATCCAAACTCATTGAGTTTGCCACTAATCTTTCAATATAAAGGATAAAAAAGTTATTGAGTGTGTAACGATCCCACATGACTGGCTTCGCACATGCTCCAACATGGCTCGCGTTGAGCGCAACGTGGTCCCGTACCAATTGTTCTTACGGGCTAGCTGAAATCCGACTACTTCTTTGGCGGTTGTACTTATCGAGCGGAAATGTAGTTCAACTGCTCGCGTTTGTCGGTTTGTTGAAGAGTGCTCTCAGAGAGCAGGTGTGAGAGCATAGTGGCGAATAAATTATCGGTATTTTGTGATTGCATGATTTCGGCGTTAAGCTTTCTTTGCGTTGTTGGGTGCACATTTCTTTCTGCACAGAGGCGGGTGCGTATCTTAGCTTCTACAAGATAGTGGTCCGAGTCGATGTTTGGGCGTCGGAGTATACGTACGTCTAAAACGCTGGAAGCGCGCCTTCGGTCTATCACAACATGTTCGATTTGGATTCTCGTTTTTCGATCCGGAGACATCCACGTAGCTTGATGGATCATTTTATGCTTGAACCTAGTACTGCATAGAACCATGTTTCGGGCCCCGGCGAAGTCGTTTAGCTTCAGTCCATTGTCAAATCTTTCGTCGTGGAGGCTTAATTTTCCGACGGTGGTTCCAAAGATCCCTTCCTTGCCCACCCTGGCAATGTTTGGCTCTCGCAGTGTACGTATGTCTAAAACATTGGAAGCATGCATTCGCTCTATCAAAACATGGTCGATCTTGTTTCTTGTTTTTCGATGTGGAGGCAGCCATATAGCTTGGTGTATCTTTTTATGCTTGATCCTAGTACTACATAATACAATGTTTCGGGCCCCACGAATTCGAACAGCCTCAGTCTGTTATCGGACATTCGTCGTGGAGGTTGGTATTGAAATCGCATAGAAGAGATCCGTGAACGTTGAAGATTCCCGGATTGTGGCTAGACTGAGTGAATAAGTTATGTACGTATGTACGTCTGTCTGTTTTGCTACAAATTTCCCAATTATGTTTTATCGTTAGTATGGCGGATTAATGCACAAACGAAAAACATTTTCTGAGCAAATTTCCTGATTTTTCACTAGGCCCAGTCAGCATTGCTTCTTTTTCTGACCGTTAAATCGGCCACTGGTCGAAGGTGATTTTGTGGTGAAATTGTTCTGTGCAGCCTGTGAGCCTGCAAGAAATCGCCTCGTAGGAGAAGAGGCAGCAAAATTACTTTTTCTGAAATGAAATTTGCCCTTTTGAACTTTGACTACTAGATTAATGGTGATTCCGTTTCACGCAAAAAATGTTGCCCTTGCATGGTGCAAAATGTGTTTGATGTTACAGTCAATCTTGCAAAGGGCATATTTTTGCGTTCTTGTCCTTGTCCAGATCACGCATTTCATGCAATTGTCGTTTTAAGCAAGCATCTGATTGTCAGGGCAACCATCTTCCTGACAAAGCTTCAAAGGGCAGAAAATGTGCCTTTTTTGCCTTACAAGAGTGTGACATTTTAAGAAACGAACACAAAATTTTCTCACCATTTGCAATTATTTTAGAATCGAACACAAAAAGACAAAGGGGGAATTAAAATACGATTTTTTTTTTGGTAGAAATGAACACACTATAAAACACTGTATAGGTTAAGCACTGGTTAAAGTGCTAATAAAACTTTTCAACAAAATTTGGTCGTATTATTTCAAAAACGGGACCGACCTAATTTTATAGTTTTTGGGATGCTGATTTGAAGTGCATTTACAAAATATTTCTAGGTCGTACCACATTTTGTTGAGCCGTGTAATTTATAAAACGATGACTTAAGCTTTTTTAATATTATTCCTAATATTCGCATTCGCATTCGCACATTCGCATTCGGAAATTCGCATTTGCATTCACATTCGCGAATGTGAAAAATATGTCATTCGAAACATCCCTAGTAGGTACGCATAGGTGTGGTGTGTATTAGGGAGCCAAGTTGGCAGCCCTGCACTTGGAACGCTTGGGGGTGGAGCGCTCAAATATTTGCGGGCCAGATCTGCCAATTTGTCGTATTTTAGTTTAGTTTTCCACCAATCGAGAGGATTTTCACCGAGATGAGCGCGTTTTTCTTTAAGATAGGCCTTCAATTGAGCTTTATTTTCACATTTTTAATATTTCCAGATTCTTGTGTAAAATGATGCTAATCATTCGCATAACGAATACGAATGCAAATATTCGCATCATCCCTGGTGTGTATGTGTAATACAAATGTATGTATGTACAAGGAGAGTGGATGTACATAAATAGTTTCCGGAAGTTACTCTTGATTGCAAAGGAAGTTCCAAGAACTGATGCCGCAAATATGAATGAACCAGCTCAAGCCTTGAGTGACTAAACTTGGATACGAATGTAAGTGCAGTTATTGTGGGTTTAAAACAGTTAGCAAAATTTGTAAATATTCATACATATCTTTTTACGTTAATAATAAATTAATGAGTTGCGAAAGAGTTTATTTGACGTACAATATCGATTATTTAAATATTTAACAGGATATTTTAAATTTTGAATTTGTAAATTTGCTTTAAGGAATGCATATGAACAGGTTTTGAACTTTAAAAATTAAAAATTAGTTTAATGTAAAAAAAAAATATTTTTAAAGCAAGCATTCTAAGTATGAATGAAATCGAACCATAAATACTGGTTTACCAAATATATTCACTCGCGCCACCTATCGGCAAAGTTTTAAGTGGAGTTATTCCTTTTCATGTAGTTAAATACGTCCTTAATATGAACCAAATCAGACTATAAATACGGGATTTTCAAAAATCTCGACTTCGATCGAGTCCTGAGTAGGGATGCCGAAAAATCATCGATGCATCGAAAAAATCGATGTTTTGCTTCGATGCATCGAAAATTTTCCACTCGATGTATAAATAGTCGATGCATCGATGTTTCCTGTAAACTGACATCTCAAGTGCATCGAATGGCCGAACATCGCTTTGTCTGAAGTTCATAGAGAGGAAGATGCAGTTTTATAGCTCATAAAATGTTAGTATAATAAAGTGCAAGTTTCAATTGCTTTAATTTTTAATATTTTTTCTTTGGCTGACTTGCGCTTTTTTATACTAAAATTTTAAGAGCTATAAAACTAGTACATGTCGAAAAAAGGTTCTTAATGTTTTATTTCCATAGTGGAGGAAAACTCTATGCATATCGATGCATCGTTGTACGCCCTCCGATGCATCGACAAATATCGATGTAAGTTTCGATGCATCGATGCGAGGAATAACATCGATGTATTTTTGCCACTGACATCCCTAGTCCTGAGCCAACTGTCAAGTTTCAAGTCATTAGGTCATCGGGAAGTTGGCCAAAAAGTGATTGCAAGATTTTCCCTTTCAAACATACATACTTACATACACATATACTCGTAATAATAATAGATTGGCGCTTACACATATGTTAGTGTTTGGCCGAGCTTCTCCTCCGATTTGTGGTGTGCGCTTTAAGGTTGTCACACAAAGGGGAGGTACCTACAGTTTTACGCCGACTCCGAACGGCGATTGTATTTTTATGAGAAGCTGTTTTTCATGGCAGAAATACACTCGGAGGTTTGCCATTGCCTGCCGAGGGACGACCGCTGTTAAGAAAAAACCTTTTTCTATATTTTTTGCGATGTTGCTTTGACCAGGACTTGAACCCAGGTGCTGATGAGTGAAAGCGCGCACTGCTTACCACTACACCACAGCGGCAGCACAGAGCTGGTTAAATAAAAGCTTGAAATAAAACGTTGTATTTTTATGCAATCGTTGCTTATAATTTGGAAGTGCATATGGGTAATTTCTTGCAAAATTTTTACAAGCTTATATTGTTTTTCGCATGTGTGTAATCAAATCTTGAAATTAATTGTTAACCAACATCCTGATGACTTGAAACTTCAAACTTGGTTCAGAAACCGGTGACTAGTGATGTTCCGATACCATTACTTTGAAGTATATACTGGAGTACCTCAACCAGGTACTGAGTATTTTTTGTAATTGAGTCTTTCATGTAATTACTCAGATGGGTATCGAATACAATCTGCAAGTATTTAATTGGTTGCAAAACCGGATAAACCGCGTTTAAAATAATTCTTAATTACCACTGCTAGAAAAATATGAAAATCTATGTTGCTACGGCGAATTTCCCATCGCCGCGTGTTTGCATGTGCAAACCATTAATCTATTCTATGCTATACTAATTATATAAAGAGAAGTCCCTTTTTTTTGTAACAAGTAATCTCGCGAACGGCTGGTCCGATTTTCATGAAATTTTGCATACAAATAGCTTTCGGTAACCACCATGTTTTAGCTTAAAAAATTTTTCTTTTTTTCGGGTAGGTGGACCAGGGACCGGTCTATTCGAAAAAATCTTATTATGGTCCGATTTGCTTAAAATTTAGTACATAAGTAGCTTTTTAGCATATATTAGCACATATGATCAATTTTTTCCGAGAAGTGGACCAGGGACCGATCTACTCCAAAAAATCGCATTTATGGTCCGATTTGCTTAAAATTCGGTACGTAAGTAGTTTTTTAGCATATATTAGGATATATAGTCCATTTTTCCGAGAAGTGGACCAGGGACTGATCTATTCGAAAAAATCGTATTTACGGTCCGATTTGCTTAAAATTCGGTACGTAGGTAGCTTTTTAGCATATGTGAGCATATATGATCCATTTTGTCCGAGAAGAGGACCAGTGACCAATCTGTTCGAAGTAATCGTATTTATGGTCCGATTTGCTTAAAATTCGGTACGTAGGTAGCTTTTTGCCTGGATAAGCTTACAGATTCCTGTTTTCCAATTTTCATGCAATTTCGAATATAAATAGCTTTAAGTAACGACCATATCAAGGGGCGAATTCGTCACTAGGCAAGATTTTTTGCGCCAATCAGAAACAACGGATACTGTCAAAATATAATTATAATATAAATTAGTTGAACTCGGATTCGGTATTTAAATATATTTTATTTAATATTCGAGCACGACTCAAGTTACATATGTGAATTGTAATGTTAAATTTACAGCGATGCGACTCGCCTTTCATACGTCCACTTTTGTAATGCTTGATCGCTGACCGTCAAACTCCCATTGCCCGCAATTGCTGTTGCCTTTGCAATCTTTAGCGCGCATGTCCCAACAACTATGCCAGCACCCACAACTGGTTTTTGTTATTCTCACCTTCAACTGACCTATGCTATTCTTGCAAAGGTATCGGTCGCTTTGTGCGTGCGTATCACGGTTATTGTGTGATGATCTTCATTATCGCTTCATAATCATTAATGATCTTCATAATTGCTGGCACTATGAACAATAGGCAACGGTATGGGCAATTTGTTTAGTGTATTAGTGCAAAGATATTGCACTTGCATTCAACTATTGGTGTTGCTAGGCGCATTGGAACTTCTACCGCCCAACCCAGCATTCAATCTGATGCGTTGACTTAACCCAGCATACAAAAGCAAGTAAAAGGTTGATCGGTCAGAAGGGATACCTTAACTACCCCCGTTGTTAAGATTGCACGTCCTCGGGTAGAAGCAAAAATGGTCTGTACTGACGTTTGAAGTACAACTTGATTTTCATGAGCGATCCTTGGCGTAGTCGCATTAAATTTGCAGAAATATTAAATTAATAATGCTAATTACAATTAATTCAGAGTGCCTACTTACAAAATTAACATATCATCGATTTCAAATACTTATTTTTTTAGAATGTTAAGTTCTTGTTTGAATAGCTTTAATATTACTTAGAAAAAGATATGATCATTCAAACCATGAAAAAAATGGACTTGTTTTGTACGATTATTGCGTCAACCCTGATAGTTTTTATGTTAAATAGATTATCGAAGATTACTCTTATGTATCCTTTTGCCGTAAATCAAAACTGTGGTGCCAATATCCTTCTGGATAACCTTTTCTACAGAAACTCTATCCAATTTGTTGCCAAGTCTTTTATTACGCCTTAAGAAAACTTTTTCCCCTGGATAATATGTTCTCATTGACTTTTTTACATTACACCTTTGAATGGTTTTTTCCTGTGCTGCAGCTAACATTTTCCTTAGATTTTCTAAATTTTCTTCTGAGCTTTCGTGAAACACGTCAATTGGCTTAGCATTAATCACGGAGTGAATACTACAATTGTATTTGTGTGTTGCTAGTAATACTAACTCGGTAACATCATCAATTTGCTGCTGGTTCTTAATACACCGAACAATTTCTAGCAACGTGGAATGGAGCCGCTCCACCTGTCCATTACTTTCGCTGTGGAGGGTTGGTATAAAAAACTGCGCTATGGAAAAATTATCTCGGAGCAATGTCATAATCGTGTTCGATTTAAAGGCTTTTTCGTTATCGGAAACGATAGTTTTAGTATCTTTGAATACGAGCAAAGTTTCTAAAAGCGTATTTTTTATGTCGATCATAGATCTGGATGCTATAGGCTTCACAATGGCAAATTTTGATAGTTTGTCAATACAGGTCAAAAATAAATACTTGGAAATTATAAAAACGTCGACGTGAAGGATTTCCCCTAATTTAGTAGGAATAGGAGTTTGGCCTATCAATGCATCAGGTGGCTTACGTTGATACTTATTTTCCAAACATATCTTGCAATTTGTGATCGTTGTTTTAAGTAAATATTTCATGTTTGGAAAATAGTACTCGCGAGAAATTTGCTGATAATTTTCATGTAAACCACGATGGGCTCTATTGTGCTCTGTTACTACTGTTTCGAGTTGGTCATCCTTATTGATTAAATCTATAACGAGGAGTTCAGTATGAACAAATTTAATACCGGGAAAAGCTAGTAATATCGAGCTCTGTATTTCACCCAGTGTGGGAAGATCGCAGCGTATACCATTGGTAACATTACAGTTCATAACACACTTTAAACACTGAATAAGATCTTCAATTGAGTCGTATGTGATTGTGTGTCTAATCATTTTTTGAAAAAGTATCTTTGTACTTTTACTGCATGAGCCTGATTTCGATATCAATAGTTGGTTTTTGAATTGATTTATTGGATTCTTGATAGTCTTTATCACATTACTGGACGATACTTCACTATAGACTGTTTCAGCTGATTCGGTCTCATTTAAATTGTGAGAAAACTGCCTTGAAAGTGCGTCAGCTACTTTATTTTCGCTTCCGGGCTTATAATAAAACTTTGGGGAAAATTCCTCAATAAACGCACGCCATCGTTTCATATTGCTATTGGGATTTTTTTCTGACATCGCAAATATAAGGGGTTGGTGGTCAGTAAAGATTTTGATATCTTTTATCCCATATAGATAATGGCGAAGTGTTTTCAACGCCCACACAATGGCAAGTAATTCACGCTCATTAACAGCATAATTTTCCTCAGTCGCTGAAAGCGTTCTCGAAATCATCGTTATGGGACGACCCCTTTGTGATAAAACCGCTCCTAATGCCTTGGACGAGGCATCAGTCGTAAGCTCGAATGGCTGATTGTAATTAGGATATTGGAGTAAAACTTCTTCAGATGCTAATATATGCTTGATCTTTTCAAATGCGCGTAGAGCTTCTGCGTCGAGGGTGATTTTTATCTGTTTCGAAGTTTTGGTACCAACTTGCCCATTTTCACCGCGAAGGTAAAGGGTTAATGGTTTAACAATGGAGGCATAATCTTTCACAAAACGTCGATAATACCCTGACAGACCGAGGAATGAACGCAAGGCACGCAGCGTTTTTGGTTGTTCGTAATTAATTATGTCATGGACTTTGTCCGGGCAAGTTTTAATGCCTTTTTGTGAAACAAGAAACCCTAGGAATTCGACTTCGGTTTTGAAAAATTTCGACTTTTCCGGCGACACCCTCATTCCAGCATTTTCAAGCTTTTGCAGGATATAATCGATATGCTCCAAATGCGATTCCTCATTTGGAGATTATATGATTATATCATCGACATATACATGACAGAATTTCCCTATTACATCGCGTAGCACGTCGTCGATAGTTCTTTGGAATATGCTAGGCGCGTTTCTCAGGCCGAATGGTAACCGACAAAATTCATATTTCCCATTATTGATACTAAACGCTGTTTTTTGCCTGTCCTGCTCACACATAATTATCTGGTGGAAGCCTGATTTTAGGTCCAAAGTTGTAAAAAATTTCGAACTTCCCAGATTAGCTAATATTACAGACGTATCCGGGATGGGGTATCGGTCAGGAATCGTTATTTCGTTGATTTTCCTAAAATCAATTACCATACGTAAATTGGGTTTTCCGCTTTCATCGACACCTTTCTTCGACACAACGTGCACAGGGGAATTGTAAGGCGAACAGGATTCTTGGATTATGCCGTCTTTAAGAAGCGATTTAATTTCATTATTAATGAATGGGGCTACTGATATCGGATAGGGATAGCTTTTAGTGTAAATTGGTTCTTCTGTAGTTGTGCGGATACGCGCCTGGACTCTTGTATTAAACGGTAATGCCCTGTCAGGATCAGCAAAAGCATTAACATTTTTATTTATAATGTTGCGGAATTGGGACTGAAATTTTACTGGGACTGAGTCTTCTGAAATGGTAATGAGGTTTACCTGCTCACATGAAAGAAAGCATATTTTGACTTTACCATTCCGGTAAAATAAATAGCCTCCTACAGTGTCGATTTTTGCATCGATTTCTTTCAAAAAGTCGTACCCTATTATACCGTCAAACGTGTTTAGGTTGGCTAATAAGTAAAACGGTGAGGTATTTTCTTAAATGTTTACTTGACACTTTTGATTAATGATATTTTCACCATTTATCGATTTTAGATTAAAACCGCTTTTCAAGGTTTTGATGCCTTGAAGAAATGGTAATGGTTTAATGTAGTTTTTGGATGTACCTGTGTCAATCAGAAATCGGAGCTCCTGACCGTTTCTGCCTTTTTTGGTAATAAACGGCAGGAGCGATCTCAGTTTAAATAGTTGATCTCATCACCACTTTCCGAAACTGTCACATCAACCTCATTATAATTATAGTGATCACCGACATATTGATTATAATACTCATCGAAACTTTGACATTCATGATCATTCGAAGATATTTCAACTTCTGGCATAAAGTGAACCTTCTGAATCTTATGAACCGGCGAACGTTCAGATAACTCTCGGTCATTACCACGCTTAAAAGCCACTGGACGAGGATCTGGATTTCGTGAGTTAGAAGTATATCTAGGGCTATAAGGTTGCTGTGTGGCATGAGGCTGTTGTGGAGTAGATGAGTTTTGAAATTACTACGTTGCCTATAGAAGCTTGAGCCATTATCTACTTCCATTGGGGTTGGTTTATTTAAGTTCTGATTCTTGGTCTCTGTAGACTGATATTGGTACATGAATGGTCTAGTGCGATTAGGTTTATTTGCATTACCCAATGCGAAAGCTTCGGCGAATTCATAACGCTTATGGCTAGTTTGCAGCTCCTGTGCAACTGCCAGGGCTGTTGGAAGGTCTTGAGGTCTTGCGGAGAATAATACATCACATAAAGGTCTTCGAAGACCAGATATGAGTACGCGTAATGCGTTTTCTCTAGCCCGTTCATTCAAAGCTGCTACGAGCTCATCATTACCACTGTGTGTCATTAACTGCTTGTTAATAATCATCGATAATTTTTTATCTACCTTATCATAATAATCAGTGATAGACAAATTGTCCTGCCTTAAGATGCTTAACTCGTTCTCTAATACATATAGAGGTCTTTTATCAGAATAAGTCTGATCAAGCCTTGAAATTATTGCTTTAAAATTCAATACTGTATTAAAGAAAGCTAGAGTGGAATTAGCAGATTCGATAATTTTATTTCGAAATATGCCCATGGCAATATAATACCTTTCCGAATCCTCTTTATAATAATTCATGGCGAATTGTGCGGCGCTTCGCCAACCTGGGTATGAAGCGGAATTACCCTTGAATTCCGGCAAGGACTTAATCAAATCTAAACTTGCATTATCTTGAACCAATGGATCTATAGAAACCGGTAGGTGCGGTTCAACGCTAGGTGGTTGTAACCTGCCAACAGCTAAAGTTAGCTGATTCAGCTGTTCTAATAATTCCGATTTAGTGCGCGCATTGGCTTGGTTAGCAATTCCGAGCACATCTTCTCTACTTACACTCATTTTATCCTTAAGGAATTAGTTTTCTAAGATAAAGCAAAATGCACTTTAAAAAGTTTCAGCGCATCAAAAGCGGCAAATAATTGGTTATGAAATACTTTTGACTTTCAACCAAAATTGTTAAGAGAGCAAGGAACCACTCATACAGGAAGGGTTTCTTAAAAAAAAAATTAGAAAAACTAGATTTAAATCAAAAAAGGGCAAATTGTTGTAGGAAAGTGTTTTTTTTTTTTTTTTAATATTGAAATATTCTTCCCTTAATTTTTATTGAAATTATCAAAAACTATTTTGTTTTAAAACTTTAAGTTTGTAAAGAAAAACCAAGACTTAGTTTGAAATTGTGTTTGAACACAAAATGTGCACTTTTTATCAACACGTTTTAAATTCAAAAATCTTTTTTAACTTTCTTTTGTATTATTGTTTAATCTTACACTCAAAATTTAGTCCACTTTAAACATAATTTGAAAACCACTTACACTTTTTTGGGTGTCTAATATTAATCAAAGTTCCTTTCTTTAGGTCACGTGGTCCTTTTGTGTTTTTTAGTTGAGTAGCTTCTCGGGATTCTATGGTCCTTTATTGCTTCGGGTAGAGCAGC
>NW_023458557.1:54569939-54571956 GCF_013731165.1 Rhagoletis pomonella
CGCTCCTAATGCCTTGGACGAGGCATCAGTCGTAAGCTCGAATGGCTAATTGTAATTAGGACATTGGAGTAAAACTTCTTCAGATGCTAATATATGCTTGATCTTTTGCCCATTTTCACCGCGAAGGTAAAGGGTTAATGGTTTAACAATGGAGGCATAATCTTTCACAAAACGTCGATAATACCCTGACAGACCGAGGAATGAACGCAAGGCACGCAGCGTTTTTGGTTGTTCGTAATTGGTTATGTCATGGACTTTGTCCGGACATGTTTTAATGCCTTTTTGTGAAACAAGAAACCCTAGGAATTCGACTTCGGTTTTGAAAAATTTCGACTTTTCCGGCGACACCCTCATTCCAGCATTTTCTAGCTTTTGCAGGATATAATTGATATGCTCCAAATGCGATTCCTCATTTGGAGAGTATATATCATCGACATATACATGACAGAATTTCCCTATTACATCGCGTAGCACGTCGTCGATAGTTCTTTGGAATATGCTAGGCGCGTTTCTCAGGCCGAATGGTAACCGACAAAATCCATATTTCCCATTATTGCTACTAAACGCTGTTTTTTGCCTGTCCTGCTCACACATAATTATCTGGTGGAAGCCTGATTTTAGGTCCAAAGTTGTAAAAAATTTTGAACTTCCCAGATTAGCTAATATTACAGACGTATCCGGGATGGGGTCAGGAATCGTTTTTTCGTTGATTTTCCTAAAATCAATTACCATACGTAAATTGGGGTTTCCGCTTTCATCGACACCTTTCTTCGACACAACGTGCACAGGGGAATTGTAAGGCGAACAGGATTCTTGGATTATGCCGTCTTTAAGAAACGATTTAATTTCATTATTAATGAATGGGGCTACTGATATCGGTTAGGGATATCTTTTAGTGTAAATTGGTTCTTCTGTAGTTGTGCGGATACGCGCCTGGACTCTTGTATTAAACGGTAATGCCCTGTCGGGATCAGCAAAAGCATTAACATTTTTATTTATAATGTTGCGGAAATGGGACTGAAATTTTACTGGGACTGAGTCTTCTGAAATGGTAATTAGGTTTACCTGCTCACATGAAAGAAAGCATATTTTGACTTTACCATTCCGGTAAAATAAATAGCCTCCTACAGTGTCGATTTTTGCATCGATTTCTTTCAAAAAGTCGTACCCTATTATACCGTCAAACATGTTTAGGTTGGCTAATAAGTAAAACGTTGAGGTATTTTCTAAAATGTTTACTTGACACTTTTGATTAATGATATTTTCACCATTTATCGATTTTAGATTAAAACCGCTTTTCAAGGTTTTGATGCCTTGAAGAAATGGTAATGGTTTAATGTAGTTTTTGGATGTACCTGTGTCAATCAGAAATCGGAGCTCCTGACCGTTTCTGCCTTTTTTGGTAATAAACGGCAGGAGCGATCTCAGTTTAAATAGTTGATCTCATCACCACTTTCCGAAACTGTCACATCAACCTCATTATAATTATAGTGATCACCGACATTTTGATTATAATACTCATCGAAACTTTGACATTCATGATCATTCGAAGATATTTCAACTTCTGGCATAAAGTGAACCTTCTGAATCTTATGAACCGGCGAACGTTCAGATAACTCTCGGTCATTACCACGCTTAAAAGCCACTGGACGAGGATCTGGATTTCGTGAGTTAGAAGTGTATCTAGGGCTATAAGGCTGCTGTGTGGCATGAGGCTGTTGTGGAGTAGATGAGTTTTGAAAATTACTACGTTGCCTATAGAAGCTTGAGCCATTATCTACTTCCATTGGGGTTGGTTTATTTAAGTTCTGATTCTTGGTCTCTGTAGACTAATATTGGTACATGAATGGTCTAGTGCGATTAGGTTTATTTGCATTACCCAATGCGAAAGCTTCGGCGAATTCATAACGCTTATGGCTAGTTTGTAGCTCCTGTGCAACTGCCAGGGCTGTTGGAAGGTCTTGAGGTCTTGCGGAGAATAATACATCACATAAAGGTCTTCGAAGACCAGATATGA
>NW_023458557.1:54572056-54576121 GCF_013731165.1 Rhagoletis pomonella
TGAAACGGATGGGGGCTGAGCAACAACTGAATCGGTCAACGCGTTGACTTCAGTTTTGAGGCGAGAAAGAGCATCGGCAACCAAGTTCGATTTTCCTGGTTTGTAGATTAGTTCGCAATTGTACTCCTCAATCCTTGCTTTCCATCGTTTTAGCTTGGCATTGTAGTTCCTGCAACTCAGGGAAAACGTTAATGGCTGATGGTCGGTGTATATTCTAATCTTTTTGGCACCATATAGATAGGAGCGCAGATTGTCGAGTGCCCAAACTATAGCGAGGAGCTCCTTCTCATTGGTGGCGTAATTTTCTTCGCATTTGTTCAAGGATCGCGAAATATAGGCTATAGGTTTGTCCTCGCCAATCGTTCCTTGTGAGAGGACTGCCCCAATGGCATAGTTCGAGGCATCGGTTGTGAGGTTAAATGGTTTGGCGAAATCAGGAAACGCCAGGACATAGTTGTTTTAACTCATGGAAGGCCTCTAGGGCACTGCGGTCTAATTCAATAGCTACTTTCCTAGATGCGTTAGCTTTTACTTGAGCATTTTCGCCGCGTGTAAGATTGGTCAATGGCTTTGAGATCTTGGCATAGTACCTAATGAATTTCCTGTAGTATGAGGTCATACCCAAGAAACTCTTCAAGTCTTTCAAATTTTCAGGAGGTGAAATAAGCTTTATAGCTTCCACCTTTTTCGGGTCAGCGCGTACTCCATCGGGAGTAATTATGTAGCCAAGGAATTCAACTTCCTTTTCGAAGAAACACGTCTTTGCTAGATTTACCTTCAGATTCGCTTCTAGGAGTGTTGCGAAGACTTTCTCCACGTTATCAAGGTGTTCTTTTGCGTCCCTACCGAATACTATTATGTCGTCAATGTAGACGTAACATATTTTCCCGATGTACTTTTTCAGGACATCGTCTATCATTCTCTGGAATATGGCAGGCGCATTTTTCAGACCGAACGGCAAGCGAAGGAATTCATATTTGCCGTTCATCGTGGAGAAGGCAGTCTTCGGGATGTCAGAATCCTTCATTGGAATTTGGTGGAATCCGGAGGTCAAATCAATCGTTGTATAAAAGTCGGCTTTGCCAAGGCTACATAACGTTGCGTTTATATCAGGGATGGGATAGGTGTCAGCTATCGTAACAGCGTTCAGCCGCTTATAGTCGACCACCATGCGATACTGTTTCTCCCCATTTGGTTTCGGTTTTTTCGGCACCACCCAAATCGGGGAATTGTAAGGACTTTTGGATGGGATCGAAGTACCTCATCCCAATCGGACGCGTCGGGAGAACCGGCAATCCATTTCCAAGCCGATCCTATCCCATTGATTGCACGCTTATTTCTTTTGTGTTTTGGATCTTTTAGCTCATTAAGTTGGATTTGAACCTTCTCTAAGTGATATGCAAGGACATCCGTGATATCATTGGTTTCATTCAGCCTGGTGACTTCGGCTTCCAGACGACTTGCGATTTCTTCATAGCGGGCTAGGTTGATCACATGAATTATCTTGAAGTATCCGTTGACTATCCAGCCATACCCATCTCGTGCAGTTACCACAGGCGAGTGCAGATCGAATAGGACGTATGCTTGTGCGGGCGCACAGAGGCAGAATCTAGGAGTCAAAGTACAAATATCCTTATAACTAATATACATAGTTAGTGAAAAATTTGCATTTCAAAATTAATATTCCATGAACTAAGGCTATTTATCGGATTTTATTTCAAGAACAATACTTAATTAGGAAATTCACATGTCATCTAAATGCTATCCTACGGTTTTTCGAATCTTATCCTGAAGCTGAAGATTTAAATATGTAAAATTTATGTAACATTTCAGATATTATGACTTGTATCTAATTTAATTGTAATCTCTTTCCTAAATGCTAGTACTATAACTAGTGAGTGGAGTTCGGGTCGCTTCGGGTTTGAGGGGGGATGTCTGAGGGCTCGGAGTGGTGTTAAGTGGAATTTATTGACAATTAATTTTTCAGTTTTATTAGTTTATTAGTTAGCATTAGTAAGTTAATAGGGTTTTGTTAGTATAGTTTAACTTGTTAGTATTAGGATTTTTGTTTGTTTGATTAACCGTTTTTGTTGCTAGTTAGTGAGTTATTTTTAGTTTAGTTTGTTAGTATCTTTTTTCGAGGAATGTTTCCCCTTTTTTTTCCTTTTTTTTCATAAGATGTCTGTTAGTTAGTGATTTAGTAATTTGTTTTTTTTGTTAGTAATGCTTTTTTTTAATTTTTGCTCCTTTTAGGCGCTTTTTTGCATATATTTTTTTATTTTTGCACCTTTAGGTGTTTATGTACGACTTAGTTGCATATTTTTGTTTAAATTTTTGCACCTTTTAGGTGTTTGTGTACAACAATTTATTCGCATAATTTTGCATCGGAATATAGGCGTTTTTCTCAGCTGACATTGGAAGGCTCGTGTTGATCCCTTTTAGCCATAAGCGTTAATAATTGCAAATGGCCTACTCATGGGACGAGTGGCTTCACGTCAATTAAAGCAGAGACCTCATGGTGGAGTTGAACCACACCGATTGTAATCATTCGAACCATCGAGTTATTTGGAATTGAATCAACATCTGACTACATCGGCTGCAAACAATTTGCACCCAGACCCTGGGACCCGAGAATCTAAGCATAAGATTTGCCTTCTGACCAATGTTATCTTTAGATGTTTTTTACATCTGCTTTGTGGAATTTTTTCCCTGTTTGCGTAAGTATTGTTGCGTTTCGATTCTCGGCAATCGTTTCTTCTCTGTATAATGGCTTTTGTTTGGCCTTAATTTGTTTATTTGAAATGAACACCTTATCTCCGGTATCGAAAGAACGCGGAGTAGTGCGTTTGGTGTTCAACCTCGCGTTTCTGACCTCCTGCTCCTTCTCCAGTAAAGCTTTTATATCCTCCATGGTTTTTTCCCTGAAATCTACCAACCCCTGATAATTTATTCTTGAGGTCAGGTTGAGGAATACGTCCGCCGGTTTTCGCTTGATAACAGAGTGAACGGTATTATTATACCTATCCACTGCTATTGAAATGCGCTCCTTTGGAGTTAATCTGTTAAACTCGCCCGAAATACAGCGGTATATCTCTATTAGTGTTGAATGCAAACGCTCAACCTGACCATTACTTTCACTTCTTTGTGTTGGAGTTTGGTAAATTTCTATTCCAAGGGATCGGATATAATTTAAAACAAGGGGCGTTAAAAATCCCCTTTCGTTGTCCATGACTAATATTTTCGGTACAGAGAAATAGTGCAGGAGATCAGTAAGTTTCTTTCGCAGGTGAACCGAGGATTTGTTCTTTATAGGAAATAGCTTAGCAAATTTTGTGAACTTATCGATTGCGCTAAGATACTTTTGCTTTTCTATTTCGAAAAGGTCGATGTGTAGGATTTCGCAAGGATAACCTGGTATTGGGGTAGGTTGAAGGAACGGTTTTGCGGGATGCCTGTCGTACTTGTTTAATTTGCAGGTATAGCACTGCCTCACGTAGTCTCGTATTTGCCTAGCCATTGCAGGAAAATAATATTCCTCCAGTATTTGGAGTCGATTTTCACAAGGGTTTCTATGCGCTCTTTTGTGTTCATTCTCAATTATTTCGAAAACCCTGTCTGCAGCCATAACATCTTCCACAATCTTCTGGGTTATCCTTACTCGATATCTTTGAAAGTTGTTGACATAGACATCTTGTAACAGCCCAAGAAATCTTTCGGGAATCTTTATACCGTTAATAACATTTGGGTTCAGTACTTCCTTGAGGATTGCGGTCAATACATCTGCATCGTGTTCCGGTAATGAGACATAAAACCTTCGGTAGCCTTGATGTGGTTCCTCAAGGCATCGAGGCCTATCCACTTCCCCAAAAATGATTTGGTTCCTAAATACATTGATCGGAGCTTCCACGTGTGGTATAAGCTCAGAATTGTCTTGATCAGCAGAATGCATTGTAGCTTGTGTGGCAGTGTCAATTTCGGGCTCTATGTTAGGATTAGCATTTGTTGCGGGATCTTGATCTGAAACGGATGGGGGCTGAGCAACAACTGAATCGGTCAACGCGTTGA
>NW_023458557.1:54576221-54577503 GCF_013731165.1 Rhagoletis pomonella
TATAAGATATCTTCTTTTAAAAATGCGCAGGCTCGAAATTGACTTTATAATGTCATGTCACATGATATCGTGTGATGTGATATCATATTATGTGATGCAAAATCATGTGATGTCTCTTCATATCATGTGATAAAATGTGATGTGATGTCATGTAATGTGATCACATTCCATGTTCCGATTAGTGTATCGATAACCCTGTTGATAACTGTGTTGATAAAAATACCGATAACAATATCCATACATATATAGAAAAATACAACGATTGTAAAATCGATTAATTCAGCGATAAATATAACAATCATCAGTATCAGTATCATAACAATATATGTAAATGACTAAATCGATAACAAAATCAATTATTTAATCGATTATTATACCGATAACAATATCCATTATTGTATCGATAACAATATCGATTATTATATTGATTATTATATCGATTACAATAGCGGTTATTTAATCAATAACAGTATCGATAACCATATCCATTATTTTATCGATAGCAATATCGATTATTATATCGATCAAATTATCGAGTTTTATATCGATAACAATATCGAGTTTTATATCGATAACAATATCGATCTTCATCCTCATCCTTTTCTTCATATTTATCTTTATTTCTGCATATTCCTCTTCACCTTTACCTTAAAGTGTTTAAATTTACCTTGATCTTCGTTTTTGCCTGTATCTCTAGGCATCTTTGTTTTTGTTTTTATTCTCAAACCGCTAAACCACTAAAGCTAAAGCTATCCTGCGCGATTTTTTCCACGATAGCAAACGTTCGACATCAGCGTCTACAATTGAATTATTGGAATATAGAATTTTCGGTAGTAGCTTGACCAACTGTTCAGTGTAACGGGTTTCGATGGATAGAAGTCCTGATTCTGTCAGTATGTTTTTAATTAGTGTTGTGAGAAATGCGTACATGCGTACAAGTTAACACTCCCCAGAGTTAACTCGCTGCGGCGCTCCCACTGTTGCCCACTACACGTGCCGCTAAGTCAGCACAATTACATTCTCACGGCGCACGGCAACCTAACACCCAAAGTCAAGGCCATGGTTAGTACCAGCGATTAATACGTATGCTACTGCATTACTCCAGACGCATCGTCAGCATAATACTATTTCGCATACTAGTGAAATAGCATCAACCCATAATGCAAGTGTGGGAACTAACGGACGAACTTATTCACAGACAACAATTATGCAACAGGTACGCCGCTGCTGGACATTGGCTATAAAGGGAAGCAGCGGACACAAAGCAGGCAGTCGAGTTCGG
>NW_023458557.1:54577603-54580080 GCF_013731165.1 Rhagoletis pomonella
TCCCATAACGATGATTTCGAGAACGCTTTCAGCGACTGAGGAAAATTATGCTGTTAATGAGCGTGAATTACTTGCCATTGTGTGGGCGTTGAAAACACTTCGCCATTATCTATATGGGATAAAAGATATCAAAATCTTTACTGACCACCAACCCCTTATATTTGCGATGTCAGAAAAAAATCCCAATAGCAAAATGAAACGATGGCGTGCGTTTATTGAGGAATTTTCCCCAAAGTTTTATTATAAGCCCGGAAGCGAAAATAAAGTAGCTGACGCACTTTCAAGGCAGTTTTCTCACAATTTAAATGAGACCGAATCAGCTGAAACAGTCCATAGTGAAGTATCGTCCAGTAATGTGATAAAGACTATCAAGAATCCAATAAATCAATTCAAAAACCAACTATTGATATCGAAATCAGGCTCATGCAGTAAAAGTACAAAGATACTTTTTCAAAAAATGATTAGACACACAATCACATACGACTCAATTGAAGATCTTATTCAGTGTTTAAAGTGTGTTATAAACTGTAATGTTACCAATGGTATACGCTGCGATCTTCCCACACTGGGTGAAATACAGAGCTCGATATTACTAGCTTTTCCCGGTATTAAATTTGTTCATACTGAACTCCTCGTTATAGATTTAATCAATAAGGATGACCAACTCGAAACAGTAGTAACAGAGCACAATAGAGCCCATCGTGGTTTACATGAAAATCATCAGCAAATTTCTCGCGAGTACTATTTTCCAAACATGAAATATTTACTTAAAACAACGATCACAAATTGCAAGATATGTTTGGAAAATAAGTATCAACGTAAGCCACCTGGTGCATTGATAGGCCAAACTCCTATTCCTACTAAATTAGGGGAAATCCATCACGTCGACGTTTTTATAATTTCCAAGTATTTATTTTTGACCTGTACTGACAAACTATCAAAATTTGCCATTGTGAAGCCTATAGCATCCAGATCTATGATCGACATAAAAAATGCGCTTTTAGAAACTTTGCTCGTATTCAAAGATACTAAAACTATCGTTTCCGATAACGAAAAAGCCTTTAAATCGAACACGATTATGACATTGCTCCGAGATAATTTTTCCATAGCGCAGTTTTTTATACCAACAGCGAAAGTAATGACAGGTGGAGCGGCTCCATTCCACGTTGCTAGAAATTATTCGGTGTATTAAGAACCAGCAGCAAATTGATGATGTTACCCAGTTAATATTACTAGCAACACACAAATACAATTGTAGTATTCACTCCGTGATTAATGCTAAGCCAATTTACGTGTTTCACGAAAGCTCAGAAGAAAATTTAGAAAATCTAAGGAAAATTTTAGCTGCAGCACAGGAAAAAACCATTCAAAGGTGTAATGTAAAAAAGTCAATGAGAACATATTATCCAGGGGAAAAAGTTTTCTTAAGGCGTAATAAAAGACTTGGCAACAAATTGGATAAAGTTTTTGTAGAAAAGGTTATCCAGAAGGATATTGGCACCACAGTTTTGATTGACGGCAAAAGGATACATAAGAGTAATCTTCGATAATCTATTTAACATAAAAACTATCAGGGTTGACGCAATAATCGTACAAAACAAGTCCATTTTTTTCATGGTTTGAATGATCATATCTTTTTCTAAGTAATATTAAAGCTATTCAAACAAGAACTTAACATTCTAAAAAAATAAGTATTTGAAATCGATGATATGTTAATTTTGTAAGTAGGCACTCTGAATTAATTGTGTTTAAGCCGCCGCTTAAAGCGCAATCCGACGGCCGTGCGCGCAATCCTTGGCCGCAGCAGTTTGGCAGTTGACCTACGTCAACTCCGAAAATAATTACCGAGCGCGCACGGCCGCCTACCATCATCGTGCCAAATTATGCCAAAGTCAGTTCAGCTATTAACGTCGGACATCGCGCACGCGCCCCTTCTAAAGGATTGTGCAAATAACTTCAAATAAGCCAACGCTAGGTTTATATATGTGTTCAATCAAAATAAAAAGAAATTTGCGCTAAGCTTTATAACTTTTGAAAAGCTTGTAAATAAAGCTGAATATTGTAAACCTTTTAAAATTCAAACCCAAGTGTTTCCTTTAAACGGAAATCAGTGCGTGTGTACCAAGTGAGTGCGAAGGGACCAAGCGACCAAAATATTCAAATTGTAATTAGCATTATTAATTTAATATTTCTGCAAATTTAATGCGACTACGCCAAGGATCGTTCATGAAAATCAAGTTGTACTTCAAACGACAGTACAGAAAATTTTTGCTTCTACCCGAGGACGTGCAATCTTAACAACGGGGGTAGTTAAGGTATCCCTTCTGACCGATCAACCTTTTACTTGCTTTTGTATGCTGGGTTAAGTCAACGCATCAGATTGAATGCTGGGTTGGGCGGTAGAAGTTCCAATGCGCCTAGCAACACCACTAGTTGAATGCAAGTGCAATATCTTTGCACTAATAAAACAGCAAACA
>NW_023458557.1:54580180-54584981 GCF_013731165.1 Rhagoletis pomonella
TTAACGCACTTATGGACCAGCTGAATGGGATAGAGAGGCGTGTATCACGCTTGGACACACTTCAAAATAGGATCGCTTTGATAGAAGCTGCTACTCCGCAGCTAAATGGAGTGGAACAGAAGTACAAGTTCAGCCCCGAGCTCCAGCAACGGAGGCGGAACTTAGGGATATCTCGAGACTTCCAGACTCTTTGAAGGAACTACAGGTGTTCAACGGTAATCCAACTATGTTTGTGTCATGGGTGCATGCTGTCGAGAGCATCCTTACTGATTTCGAGCTGGTGAATGGTAAGCCAAACCATCGTGCGATTTTACAGCACATTCGACAAAAGATACGAGGGCCCGCCGATACTGCCCTCATATCCTATAGCATTTTTGACACTGACTGGACTGCCATGAAGGAGTGTCTATCACTCCATTACGCCGACAAACGCGACATACGCACCTTGGAATACCAACTCCACCAACTCTCCCAAAAGGAATCGCGGCTCGATGACTTCTATGGAGCCGTAAATCACCAATTTGCTTTAATTATAAATAAACTCAGAACTGAGAAATACTCGCAGGAGACAGTGCAGGTACTAATAGATACGTACAGAAATCGTGCGCTTGATGTGTTCATCCGTGGATTAAATGGTGATCTTTCAAAGATGCTCCTGGTTCAGCGTCCTAAGAATCTACCTGAGGCATACTCAAGGTGCCTCGAGATACAGAATACAAATTTGAGGAACTACACGGTACACACTGCACGGTTTATTAACCGCATTGTCGCACCGATGAATACCATGCCAGATCGCATGCATGGTTTGGATGGTAACAAGGCGCCTCGACTTCCACCAAGGACAACATGGCGTCCCCAAGAGCGACGATATACCTTTGAAAAACGAGTTGGACACATTACTCCTAGGCGAGATCCTCCGTCAACCTCTCAGCCACCCGTCGAGAAGATGGACGTGGACCAGTCGGTCCAATCGCGCAAAGTGAACTACATGAATAGACCGAATCCCTTTAAACGAGGTGCAAGATCAGATAATCTTCCGCGAAAACAGCAAAAGCTGTTCAACATAGAGATGGACGATAACAATGACGAAGTGACTAACTACTTGCAGACTTCACAGGGGGCACAGGAGGAGAATTTTTTAACCAACGGCCATCTAGTGTACCTTACTTAGAGTACGTACTCCTTGACGTCCGCACCTTAGATTTTCTTGTCGACACTGGTGCCAATAAAAACTTCATTAAGCAAACGGTCGTCAAGCAAGGCAATCCAGTCGACAGAACCTTTACCGTAAGATCAGCAGGCGGAAGTATCCCGATACAGAAAAAAATAAGTTTGAATTTGTTTAAGGATATAAACGTTGATTCGGACATTACCTTATTTGTGCTCACAGGATTAACCTCATTTGACGGAATCATAGGGGACGATACACTTAGGGATATTGGTGCGATAGTGGACAGAAAAGTACTACCTGGAAAGTATGTCAAAACAAATTAGGGATTATGTTAGGCAGTGCGAAGTGTGTAAGCTTAATAAATATGACAGGCATCCGGCAAAGCCTCACCTCCAGCCGACACCGATTCCCAGCTACCCATGCGAGATCATTCACATGGATATTTTTGAGATTGAAAAACAGAAGCTTCTGAGCTGTGTAGACAAGTTTTCAAAATTCGCAAAATTATTCGCTATCAAAAATAAGTCGTCTATTTATATCCGAAGGAAACTTACTGAAGTTTTACATTATTTTTCCGTGCCAAAAATCTTGGCCATGGACAATGAGAGGGGATTCCTAACTCCACTCGTTCTCAATTACATTAGATCTCTCGGGATTGAAATTTACCAGACGCCCACGCAACGGAGTGAAGCCAGTGGCCAGGTAGAAAGGTTAGATTCAACCCTGATTGAAATTTATGGGTGCATATCTAACGACTTTTCTAGAATGACTCCCAAAGAGGGGGTAGCGATAGTCGTAGATAGGTACAACAATACCATCCATTCCATAACAAAAAGGAAATCGGTAGATATATTCTTTAACAGAACAGCTAGGTAAACTACCAAGGCTTAAGGGACTTTAGGGATCAAACGCATGAGAATATCAAAGCTTTGTTACTACATGAGCAAGAAGCTAGAAATGCAAGGATCAATTCAAAACGCTCGCCACCCAAAGAATGTAATAGTGGCGATACTCTATTCATAGCAAACAGACAAATAAAGGGGAAACAAAAGCCTCTATTTAAAAAAGAAACAATCGCAGAAAATAGAAATGCGACAATAGTAACTGAAAGTGGGAAAAAAATCCACAAAGCAGATATAAAAAATGTGTAAGATAACATTAGACAAAAGGTTAATAGCAAGCTAAAGAATACTAGAATCCGGCGGTTTGGAATGCAAGCGTTTATGCGTTTGTAGTCGATGAATTCATAGTGGTTCAATTCCAACTCGCTCAGTGGTGTGAGATGGCAGATTCGAGGTGGTTCATCTCCCCCACGGTAATCTTCTGCTTATTTGCGTGAAGCCACCCGTGCCATGAGTAGGTCATTTGCAATTATAAATAATACCTATAGTCCGATGCAAAAAACCATAAATACACATTCTGCTAAATAAGTACGCAAAATTAACAAATGTATGCAAGAATATATCTCGCGCAAAAGCGCCAAAAAATATAAAATTTAACGAAGAATAAAAGAACATGCAAATATGATGCAAATGCAAAACAAAAAGAAAAAATAAAAAAAGAGAAAGTGAATTCTCACAAAAAAGGGGAAAAAAGATTGCATGAAACTTATTACTACAATTAACTTTCATTTTTCGCATTAACCACTTACCACTAATTAATTAACAGTTAACATAATTAACTACTTCACTACTGGGTTCCTCAAGAAAATAAACCATAACAAAAGAACATGAAAATCTCTCAATTCTATCACTACTCACCCCATGCAACTCAAAACTAGAATAAGGATCTTAGGTTAATTAAAAACATAAAGTTAGATAACTAGTTAAATGAGTAGAATAGTTAAGAGAAAAATGATATGATTAAGATGAAATTTAGAATTAAGACTTTGAATTATATAGAGTCACTATTATAACGTGGGTATGGGAAATAAACCATTAGTAGACTAATGTATTAATCTAATCCGTAGCCCGTGCATCTGCGCCATTGCGCATTCATATGACCTATTCAAGATAGACTCACCCCTAGTAACCATACGAGATGGGTATGGATGGATCATCGATGGACACTTCAAGCTAATTCATGTGGTTTGGAACGATACGAACTGGCAACAAATCGGCTCGAGTGGGCAATAAATACCTTAAACGAAACAACAGCATCTACAGAGGTACTACTATTCCAGCTAGGCAGAATCCGCACACGTTTAAACGAACTAAGAGGTCACGAGTCGGCTAGATTAAAACGTTCTATTAACTGGATTGGGTCAGCTTGGAAATGGATTGCTGGCTCACCTGATGCTACGGACTGGGATGAGGTCCTCCGAAACGAAAATTCCCTTAATAAAAATCACGAGCAGCAGTACAAGGTGAATGATGAATTTTTTAAGAAAACTAATCAGTTATTGCAGAGGCTCAATGGAATTGTGGTCGCCACCAATGATGTAATCAACAAGAGGAACTTGGACAGGATTTCTCAAGAAGTCCAGCATAAAATCTTTATCCTGAATGAAGACGTCAACGAACTAATCCGTGCTTGTCAGATGGCTAAGGCAGGAGTCGTCAACACCAATCTTCTGAGTATAGAGGAAGTTAACCAGCTTGTCAGTGAGATCGACGTTCTTCCATACAGAAACGCCATCGAAGCCATTGAATATAGCAAACCATCGTTCTACACCAACAACACACTCCTCTTATACGTGTTGTCCCTACCAAAGGTCACAGAAGCTAGATTTAATCACCTGATCGCAAGAGCTAACATACAGAACGGCGTCCGAGTGGAATTGGCATATTAAACAATCCTGACCAATAAACATCAGACATTCGGCATCAAGGAACACTGCTTGCAATTATCTGCTACCATGATCTGCGAAAGGAAATCACTCGACCTGCTACCAGAATCTAGCTGCCTGACTCGTCTTCTCAAGGGAGGACAAAAAAGTTGTACTTACGCCACCTCTAACGATTCCACTGTTGAAATCATCAAGGATGATACCATTTTCCTTGACAATTTTAAAGGGATTGTAAAATCAGGTAACATTTTGAATACACTTAATGGTTCTTATATCCTCCAGATGGACAATGAGACCGTAGCAAGTAATGGCAAAAACTACTCGAGTACTAGTAGATCAGGAGTACAGGTGCTTCCACCAATCTTGGCCAGCGTCACTAACCGCAGTGTGGTAATGAACCTTAACCTGATACACGGGCTGACAGCCCATAATATAAAGCTCCTGGGATACCTCACGGAGAAAACCAATTGGTTTGCGTTCACCGAAGGTTTGGTGTTATTCATACTAATGTTATCCCATTGGCATATTTGGAGAAGGATTACGGCGAAGATACACCTACCTGCATTGAACATTGACAACAAGGCTAATTCAAAAACCGAAGAACGTCCATCTAATCTGCGGGACGCAGATCTTTAAAGGGGGAGGGGTTAACACATCCGCCGTCACCCAACATGTTGCATTCCCACAGTCCAGCAATACACGTGCGCCATTTCAGCATAATTGTGGTTCACAACATAATTGACATCATACACCTTTGTCAAGGCCAAGTGCATTTCATCATATCATGCAATAGCGATATTGCACAACGTTATCAGACACCTATGGGAACCGTCGGCCACAGT
>NW_023458557.1:54585081-54587403 GCF_013731165.1 Rhagoletis pomonella
AGCGAAATAAATTTTTTCCTCTTCACTCCCTGGCGGCAACAATGACCTGGTTCTATAACGAATGTCCTAGAAGCTTTACAGTATAGTTGGTGGCAATTTCAAAATGGGTGCGAATCATTTTTCTACAGAAATGCAATATACATATACTTATTTCAGACGAAATACCTTAAAAGTTTGAACGCATAATAATATTGGAAAATCACATCCATTGGGCCAATTGCAACGCAGGAGCGTTCGATATACTCAATGGTGCAACAGGTCGATTTAATCTGACCTTCACGGCCCCTTTTCTCACTTGGCTATTTTTAGTAATAGCTCGACTTCAGCACCACATGGCAGCACATTTTTCAATAGTATTGCATACATATTTAAAACATTAACCAAATCGGATCATAAATAATATTTTTAGTAATAACTCAACTACAGCGCCAACTGTCGGATTAAATTGTGAAGCTAAACCATCCAGAGACCCACTCAAATACACAATAGGTTTCGTTAAAATCCGTACAACCATTTAGGAGGATTTCACTCACAAACACACCTACAGAAGAATAAACAAGTAAGAAAGTCTAAGTTCGGGCGGAGCCGAACATTAAATACCCGGCGCAATTATTAAATATATGTTTTCCACCTTTCCGAAAGCTACCGCTACACGATAAGCTGGGGTGTATAAATTTTAAGTAAATTAGCGTCCTTAAATTTCGAAATATTGCAGTTTCAAGCATTTCTGAAATATACCGTTATATGAAAAGCGGTCGTAACTTTAGTCCGATTTCGATAATTTTCAACGCTTTGCTTTTATGTGGCAAGCACAATAACCATACCGAGTTTGGTTCAAAGTGCTGGAACGGTTAGCGAGATACATATATGTGATCATAAGTGGGCGGTGCCACGCCCATTTTCCAAAATTGTATCATAAGCGTATTTTATGGTAAAAAATTGTTGCAACCATCAATTTTGAATAAAGTAGCTTTAATATTTACTGATTTATCGAGGATTTCGTATTTTTCTAAAATACCGTTATATGGGATGTGGGCGTGATTACTGTCCGATTTTAAAAATTTTCGGCCATTTGGTATGTTGTAGCAGGACCAACAACTGTGCCAAGTTTGGAAGAAATTGGTGCAGCGGTTACCAAGATATACACATGTAACCATAAGTAGGCGTGGCTACTCCCATTTGCCAAACTTTTTTAATATTCTTATTTTTCGTCTAAAACTCATTGTAAATATCAATTTTGAGTGAATTATCTTCAGTAGTTACTAAAATATCGCACTTTTCGTATTTCTGAAAATTACCGTTATATGGGAGGTAGGCGTGGTTATTGTCCGATTTCGCCCATTTTCAATACCATCCGTCCTATGCCCAAAAGAAGTCCACGTACCAAGTTTCGTTAAGATATCTCAATTTTTACTCGAGTTATCGTGTGCACAGACGGACGGACGGACGGACGGACGGACAGACAGTCACCGCTTAATCGATTTCTCTTTTCATTCTGATCATTTATGTATACATTTGTCTATATCTATCTCGATTCGTTTTGCCTGTTACAAACAACCGTTATGTGAACAAAGTTATAATACCCTTGTGCACAAGTGCGCTCGGGTATAAAAAACTCATTCAAAGATAGCTAAAGGTCGGTAAGTTTGTAGGCCTCACACCCCCTTTTCAAATAGCCCAAATAGCCCCTTTTCTCACTTGGCTATTTTTAGTAATAGCTCGACTTCAGCACCACATGGCAGCACGTTTTTGCAATAGTATTGCATACATATTTAAAACATTAGCCAAATCGGATCATAAATAAGATTTTTAGTAATAACTCAACTACAGCGCCAACTGTCGGATTAAATTGTGAAGCTAAACCATCCAGAGACCAACTCAAATACACAAAAAGTTTCGTTAAAATCCGAACAACCATTTAGGAGGATTTCACTCACAAACACACCTACAGAAGAATAAAAAAATTCATTCAAAGATAGCTAAAGGTCGGTACGTTTTTAGGCCTCACACCCCCTTTTCAAATAGCCCAAATTTTCTCCATGAGTATGGGCTTGATTTCAACTACATACATATCTCCATACGAAGTTCCAGTACTGTACCATGCATACTTTCAAAGATATGCAGTATAAAAATTCGATTTATATGGGAGGTGCCACGCCCCCTTTCCAACACCTGCCCTCTTTCTTCGTGAATATGCGATTGATTTCGTATATCTCCATACCAATTTCCAAAACTCTACCATGCACACTTTTAGAGATATGTAGCATGAGAAATTCGATTTGTATGGAACATGCCACGCCTCCTTTTCCAATAGTTACAATT
>NW_023458557.1:54587503-54589321 GCF_013731165.1 Rhagoletis pomonella
GCTACCTACGTACCGAATTTCAAGTAAATCGGTCCATAAATAATATTTATTCGAACAGATCGGTCCCCCGATTTGCAGGGAATTTCGGTTTAAGTGGTAATCGGGGAATGGGAATTTTTTTCGGGGAACTGGGTATGTTATTTTTATATCTTAAAGTGACCAAATTAGACGAGTATGTTAATTTTTAACCATTTGACCCTTTTTGGAGCGACATTTTTTCAATTTGAATCGTAATATCTCCACAACAAGAGTTTTCCCAGATATAAGCTATATACCAGATGAAAGCTAAGGTTTCGGGCTAGATTTGTGGAGACTAAGAATAAAATCGACTGACCAGTTTTTGGGAAAATTCTCGAAATCTATATTTTCAGCAGCCCGACTTTTAGTTTTCAGGCGATAACGTTATGACATATTTATATTTCATAAACACAAAAGATAGCGTTAGATAGCTTGTTTGAAGGCCCTTCTACTGATATCCACATGAATGACATGGACTGAGTAGTGCGGCTTCAGTTGTAGTTTAAAAATTGCATTTTTTCGAAATTCAGGCAGCAGCCATGCCCACAAACGCTTAAACGGTTAATCGCTTATGAAGCTTGAATACATTTTCTGGACACACTCTGCAAGACCTTTCCAACGATATCTCAAACATGTCCATTGGACGTCTGGATAAAAACTTCCAAATCTCGTGTATATATAAGCGAGTCATTTCAGCATGCTACTGTGGCTGCTTTCGTCACTCGCGCGCACTGCCGTTCGCTGTGATATAATACTTACGTATCTTCACTTGACGAACTTATATTTACCTCGGTCAAGTTAATGCTGTGGCGCCTTGCATGTTTATGCAAGTTGTGGGAGGCTTTTGTTTGCGTCGTTACCCTGCAGTGAAACCACAAACTAGTCAGGAAAAACACTAGTTCACAACTAGAATTTTCTGACTGAAACCGAACTAGCTCGAAAATGAACAGACTTGTACCAAGTACAAAACGATTTATTCATGCCCGGTTTTATTTTACTTCGACATTTTAATACAATAGTGTATGTACACAAAATATTATAACTTTTATTTGGGTATATTGTAAACCATTAAAGCGAGTACATATTCAATTATACCAAACCTGTTAAATAATGATTAATAACCATAATGATAATCAATATTTTGAAAAAAGATAAAAGATATAGTATTTATTGTACCTGATAGCTTTTACTTTTAATAGCATATAATGAAAAATGCATTTAAATTTATGTTCGAAAGTTTGAAATATTTATGTATTTATTTTTCCCTTTAATTAATACTCAACAAATTTAACACTACTTCAAATCTAAGGCTGCTAAAAAAATTTGTAATATATTAAAGTGTACTTAATCCAACGTTTTTATTGTATATCCATGAACTTTTTCTATTATTTGACTCCCAAAGTAGTGGTTTCGGTCCATGATTGCACTAGTATTTTTCTGTATATTTTGAACTAGTATAAGACTGGTAAATTTCTGACCGAAATCTGACAATTGCCATCTCGTAGGACATCGCCATGTTTAAAATACCAGTTGATTGCATGGAAAAAAGATAGTTGCCTGACTAGTTAGGCATGCGGTTCATACTAGTTGTGAGGTAGTTTACAACCGGTAAATTTGACTAAAGGGTATATAAGTTAGCACATCCGCCGTCACCCAACATGTTGCATTCCCACAGTCCAGCAATACACGTGCGCCATGTCAGCATAATTGTGGTTCACAACATAATTGACATCATACACCTTTGTCAAGGCCAAGTGCATTTCATCATATCATGCAATAGCAATATTGCACAACGTTATC
>NW_023458557.1:54589421-54600838 GCF_013731165.1 Rhagoletis pomonella
CAAAAAGGGTCAAATGGTTAAAAATTAACATACTCGTCTAATTTGGTTACTTTAAGATATAAAAATAACATACCCAGTTCCCCGAAAAAAATTCCCATTCCCCGATTACCACTTAAACCGAAATTCCTTGCAAATCGGGGAATTTTCCGCGAGTTGACAAGTTGAAGGATGCAGCTGTGCTAATCACTTCGTACATGTCTTGGAAACCACAATTTGTGTGTATTTTAGAGTTTTTTTTTCTGTCATATGCCGAAATTGTAACATTTTCAACGTTTTAATTGTAGTTATATACACAGTATTTAACTATGCTACATGTGTTTATCACCCGCACTTAACCTACCTGGGAAGACGCGTACAATATTAGCTACAGTTGTACATAAATATATATGTATGAATGCATTTAGTTCACCCAATGTGCCGCTACTACTTACATACATATGTAAATTGCCACACGGTCAAAATTTTGGGTTTAATTTTTAAACCGCGCTGGGACTACTGCCTTTTTAAATTTTTTATAATCTACTTTTTAAACCAGTCAATAGTTTTAAGCAATTTTTAGTATGTTCTGGTTTAAATTTTAGTCGAAAAAGTTCGTGGTTTAAAACTCAAACCAAAATGTTTTAATTCTAGTTTCTAGGTTTCATATATAGAAATTTTTGTTTAAAATCTAAACCGAAATAGAAAATGTTTGCACACAGCGAAATGTGGTGTTGATTCAAACTCAACATATGAAAGCACTTTTACATGCATGGCTGTAGTTGAGTGTGTAAAGATGCTTGATACAATTGGTTGCTACCAAGGCTGTCCGGGTTCAATCCCCATCAGACGGAGCATGAAATTTAAGACCTTTTTTATATTCTAAATTATGAAAATGTTTGGGTTAAAAATTTAAACCGCACTGTTTAAATTCTAAACCCAACATAGGTGCTCTCTTTTTTTAATCTTGGATGGTTTGTATTTGAAACTGAATTTAGTTTGGTCACATATGTATGTATGTAGTCCAAAAAATTTAAAATTAAAACCGAAACTTTTAACCGTGCACTGAGCAAAACTACTTGAGAAAAAAGCATTAGTTTAATAGCACGAGTGCAACATCGTACACGTGATAGAAATAAAACGTCTTGTGTGCGCCACACACCCGGTAGAAATCTTAACAAAAATATACTACGAGACAATCACACGAATACAGTTGTTTATTGTATCCAAAGTTGGTACCAAGTTGACAAGATTTTATTATTTCTCATAATTTGCTTTTAATTTTAATTTTTTCGAATACAGAGGATATGATCATTCTTTAATGCTTTATTCCGTATACGGAAAATTATATGTTTCAATGGACACATCGCTTTGAATACATAATTTAGATTTAGATAATATTTTTAGCAATTTAGTTGAGAAAAATAAAACATTTAGATTATTGTTGTATTTAGGTCGATTTTAAATGTGCTACCCCAAAATAATTGATATCAAATAAAACACCTCTTTGAGGTAAAATTTTCGAGTGACGAAAGCTGAACTAGAAACACAAAATTTATGATATCAATTTCGTGACGAAAATTATACGAATTTTTTAACCGCCTTTGGAACGTGCGGAAAATCCTTTTTTTATTTATTCGGAACGTTGCAAAACTGCGTCTACTGTTAGAAACACAAAATAAAAAACAGAACTTTTGCACCTCAAAGTGGTGTTTTATTTGATAAATCTTACACTTATTTCTAAAAGGTATTTTTCTGTTACCTAACGATATCTCCTTTAATATTTTATAAAATTTAACGAATGATATCTTATTTTGAAAGGGAGGAGGTCCCGTATCTGCGAAAAATAGTCACGTTGTTTAAATTTAGTAATATATTAAAAAAGGGGGTTTTAAAAGGCGTAAAGCACTGTATCCGCCAAATCTTCTCTAATACTCCATCTAATTGAATGATTAAAACACCATTTTGAAAGAAGGCTCCACCGGTTGAGGTAAAAAATAAAATTGTTTAATTGTTAAATTTTACTGAGTTAAGTATATATCGAGTAAAATATTGAAACGCATTCAGGGAATGAAAGGCATTTAAATACACTCTTAACCAGGAGAAATAACTATGAAGAGGTTTCCCAACTATTTAGAAATTTAATTTTCTATATATTTCAACTTAAATTTCCATTTATTTCAATTTGAAGCATTAGTACAATAAGATTTACAAACATCTTTTTTAGCACAACAGGGAGGTATAACAACAAAAATTATAATTTAAACAATGAAATAGAGATATTAAACAAACAAAACAAATCCAAAAGGAAAAACAAACAAAATTTGAAAGACTGGTACACCTTAAAAACTACGCAAACTCGTAGGTCAGAACAGAACTTAGTTAATTTGAGATGGGTAATCAATTTTTAGAACAGTAATCATATAATACATTCTTGTAGTTGCTTTTGTTGATTTTGCTCCTAATAGTGGCAGGAATAGAGTTCCACACTCTCATAGCATAAATATATGTATAAAACAAAGTTACTTACGTAATACCGTGCATAGCTGTAGAATGGATTGTTCTATGTGAGCTGTCTTTTTTGTTGGGAAAACTTAAAAAATTTTCTGAATAGAAAATTCCGGAAAATTGATTTTCCATGGATTTTGTACACGAAAGTTTTTTATTTTTTTAAATTGTATCAACGCTAAACAATTATGTAGGTTAGGTTAGTGTAGAGTAACTGTATGATAGCATTCTGATTATAAATATAAAATCAGCCCTATCATGAGTTTCGTTTTTCTCGAAACGGTTCAATTTTCGTTTCCGGGCGGATGAAAAAATTTCGGGCCAAATCCATCCAAAGGCTGACTGAGAATATTTGCCGCGTACATTTCTTTTGCGAATATGGTTCGATTGCATCGAAAATAGTTTGAAATCTGTCGTACCATGAGTTTCATTTCCCCTTCACGGTTCACTTTTAACTTTTGGTTTCCATGTATTTACTATGGGCGGATGAAAAATTTTCGAGTGATTTTTTTTTCGGGCGAAACTCAGGATAAGGCTGAATATGAAACATTGGCTCACGCTAACGCAATTTACAAAGATTTGCGATTAGCAGTGCACATCAAAATCCTCAGCAACGCGCTCAACTGCATGCGCGGCGAATTCATGCAGGATGACCTCAGGAAGAATCAGCTCCTTAACAACGGAATTAAAAGCGAAATCCCGATCTGCATTGTAACTTGAGAAGAAGTTCCGTGAATGTCCAATTACTTCATGCCGCACCATTGAGTATATCGCAAATGGCAATGGAAGATATGCCTCTGACGACCAACAAAACATAATTAGAGCAGCTAAATGTGCCACAGGCAGTTGGTTAAAGTAATGTACCAAAATGTGCCAACAAATAATGAATTTTGGGTGAGACGAAATTCGCCGGGTACGCTAGTATATACATAATTACATTTCTTTTAACATTGGAATACTTATACTTCTTCTTCTTATTATTTGGCGCTGTCGCGACTCCGTGTTCCTTACCGGGAAGAATGTACCCTTGCCTGTAGAACACACACGGTACTGCCGCTATACTGTGTAAAGGGGGCTCCTTAGGCCGGCCACTGGTTGACAGGAATAGAGTTAGCCGTAGGAATTGCCCGAAGATGTGCACCCAGCTTCCTGCGTGCTGATCCGGAGAAGAGTAGCACTAAATTCTTTACAGGCGTTTGTACGCCTGGGCAGGGTTTGTATGCCTGAGCAGGATTCGCTTCTAATTTAACCGGGAAAACTACACACCTACATGAGGAACAAGGAATTTACAAACACACGCGACCAACTACATTCGGTTTGAATTAAAACTCAAGCTAATATCTATCACAGCGCACGGCAGTGCGCGCGAGTGACGAAAGCCGCCACAGTAGCATGCTGAAATGACTCCCTTATAGCTGAAATACAATGCCGGCGAACGGCGAACTCACCACAGCGAAATTCGCGCTGTCAAAATTAGAACACCCGCAAGCATATGAAATTGAACACAGCCAAAGCGAAATGCGAAGTTCGCTTGGCGGCGTTTCATGGCGATAGATTTATTTCTATCGCTCTGCTGGGCGATGACAGCTGTGCGTGCCAAAGGTGGCCGTATTTGTTTTGTGCTTTCAAAGTTTAAAAAGAAAACAACCTAAACACGATTTTTTTTTTGTTGTTTGAAAAATATAGTTGTGGATTCGTTAAATCTGGCTTGAAACAAATTATTTATAATAATCTTTCTTTGTTTTACATTTATATTTGTTATCATTTCCTCATTTCTAAATATGGTTTAGTTTTTTCTAAATATGGTCACCCAAATTATAAAGGCGACCAAATGGGATCAGCTGTTTTCGCTACCGCTCTAATTCTGTTTAAGTAGGCGAAATAGTTGGGCGAACGGTGAACGACAGCATCGCCCAATTCGGCGAAGTTTGCCGTTCGCCGGTATTGTATTTCAAGCATTATGCTTGAAACAGAATACCCGGCGAACGGCGAAGTTCGCCGAATTGGGCGATGCCGTCGTCAGCGTTGCCAGGTTGACATTTTTAACGTCATTTGGACGTTTTTTGTATGTTGTTGACGTTCGGACGTTTTTTGTGCTAAAAATGACGTTTTTTAACTTCCCAGTAATTTTTCTCTGTTACTAAATCTTGTAAGTAGAACTGATTATGAATTATTTTCTTAATAAATCTTTACAAGCTTTGTTTTTTTGCAGCAGCTTCTTCAAAAGATATTTATCCTTTGGACGCAAATGACTTAAATACGATGCAAAGCAAGCATGCGCGCATATTTTTTATGGATTCTTGGACTAAGGATCCCGCGTTCAAAGGCTGCTTTTGTAAACACTTGAGGTTACGAGGCTTATTGCAATGTTTGCAATTGCACATTAAAAGCCAAATCAGGAAGAGCTCATCTATTGCAAAACGCAGGTTCGCAAAAGCACAAAAAAAGCTGTAGCAGCATAAAAGATTAGAAAAAAGTAAGCGACTTTTTTAAGACTTCACTGAAAATGCAATGAACGCAAAAAAGGCTGAAATATTGCTATGTTTCTTCTTATCAGAACGTAGTTTAGCATTTTCAACAACCGACCACCTAAGCAAATGTCTACAAGAGAAAAAGAAATATTAAAAATCAACGCGATTCTTTAGCAATTTAAAACTTGGACATTATTACCCTGGAAAATAATGGGCTATCAAACTGCGTACTCGAAAAAATTCTTAAAAATCTGAATAAAAAGTTGAAAATCTAGCTGAAACTTTGCAGATTTTTTTATAAATTTTGCACAAGTTTGTTTGTTATATAATGAGCTAGGCCTTTATGGAAAAATAATAAACATTAAATAAACAAAAGAAAAACAGCCACAACCGATGAAAATATTGACGACTTAATCAGGTGATCACAAGTGTATATATGTATAAAATTTTTTTTATATTAACGATCTCAAACCAGTTTACAATGAATTTTAAATGCGCTCTGTCGAAATGACATTTTAGTATACCTTACATATATACTTGCGTACCTTTGTATACAATAAAAGTTTAAAAAGAACAATTCTGTGTGCATACATTTGAAAAAGACGTTTTTGGGTAGGAAATTACGTTTTTTCAGACCAAGAGAGACGTTTTCTCATGCCGAAGACCTGGCAACACTGGCCGTCGTTCACCTTTCGCCCTGCTATTTCGCCTACTTTAACAGAATTAGAGCGGTAGCGAAAACAGCTGATACCATTTCGTCACACTTATAAGTAAGGTGACCATATTTTGAAAAACGAAACCATATTTAGAAATGATGAAATGATAACAAATATAAATATAAGGCAAGGGGGAATTATTATACATTATTTTATTTTAAGACAGATTTAACGAATCGATCACTGTATTTTTCAACCATCAAAATTAATTCGTGTTACATGCTGTTTTCTTCTAAATCTTTGAAAGTAAAAAAACGTACGGCCACCTTTGGCATGTATTACCGCCATCGCCCAGCAGAGCGATAGAAATAAATCTATCGCCACGAAACGCCGCCAAGCGAGCTTCGCATTTCGCTTTGGCTGTGTTCAACTTCATATACCGGCGGGTGTTCTAATTTTGTCAGCGGTAATTTCGCAGTGGTGAGTTCGTCGTTCGCCGGCATGGTGTTTCCACGGTTATATATACACCAGATTTGGAAGTTTTTATCCAGACGTACAATCGACATGTTTGTGGTATCGTTAGAAAGGTCTTGCAGAGTGTGTCCAGAAAATGTATTCGAGCTTCATAAACGCTTAACCGGATTCTTAAAAATTACGCTAAAGTGTTGCGAAACAAAAAACGTTTTTTGCTTTTGCCGGTTTAAGGGGGCATGTGGGTATACCCAACATATTTATTGTTATTCTACAGGCCAATACCTTTCAAACGATACCTTATATATTAAGTTCCGGCTACTACTTGGAAAGATATAGGGGTAAATGTGTGTTGGTTCGTGTCTCCACTACAAGATGCTTTGGTATGTATGTGGCGTCTGTACGTACCTTCATTTAATTTTTTTCAAACTTTCAGGAATTAAAGTACAAAAAAAAAATAAGAAGGTTTTGTTCCAGGATGTTTCGATTCGTTTGCTTTTGTGGGCATGGCTGCTGCCTGAAATTAAAAACAAGTCAATTTTTTAAACTACCACTGAGGCCGCACTACTCATTCCATACCATTGATGTTGATATCAGCAGAAGGGTCTTAAAACAAGCTATCTAAGGCTGTCTTTTGTGTTTATTAAATATAAAGATATCATAACGTTATCGCATGAAAACTAAAATTCGGGCTGCTGAAAATATAGAATTCGGGCATTTTCTCAAAAACTGGTCAGTCGATTTTATTCTATGTTTCCTCAAGTCTACCCCAAAACCTTAGCTTTCATTTGGTATATATCTTATAACATATTCGTCTAAATTACTTACTTTAAGTTATTAACATAACATACCTAATTCTCCGCAAAAGACTGTCCAATCCCCGATTGCTACCTATACCGAAATTCCCTGCAAATCGGGGGAATTTCCCGCGAGTTGGCTCCCCTGTACGCGATACATAATTTGTAGGCTGTGTATGCGTTGCAAAATTTCGTCTACTGCTAAAAACACAAAAAAAAAAAACAGAAATTTTGCGACGATTGGTATTAATAAATAGATTTTCCGTACGTTTCCAAGACAGTTAAAAAATGCGTATAATATTTGTCACGAAATTGACATCATAAATTTTGTGTTTCGTCACTCGAAAATTTTATCTCAAAGAGGTGTATTATTTGATATATCGTCGCTGGAATTAAGAAACAGTGTTAATGTCATATACACTATTATTCGATAATCGTACCATTGGATAGACAATCCTTTAATCTATTAGTAAAATCTTTAGTATTCTTAAATATCTTTTTGGATCACGAACTTATCGCGAGAAACGAAATTTTATAAATAACAGTGTAGGTACTACAATTGTTTATAAATAGTGTATGGTGGACTTGAACTATTATTAACAAAATCCCAAAGAAATTCTTGTAATATTAAAATAACGTTACGAGTATTTTATTTACTTCATTATATTGCTGCTAACTTTCAGAGGCAGCTTCAAAATGTGAATAATAAAATAGTGTGATATCGACGTACATCAATTAGTTTTTCTGAGTTTGCAACCAATATAAAATAGTGTCCAAAGATTTCATATAAAAATGTTCAAAGATAAAATAGTGTATAAGCAGATGCTTTCGGAAAAATGGGCTCAAATGGTATTTCTAAGTAAACATGGTACAGATTTTTTTTGTGAATTAACAGATAAGGAATCAATAAAATGTGTGATGTATTAAAAATATGAATATTTTGAAAAAGAAGCGTACAATTAAAGTTTAGATTTGGTCGATTGGATTATAAAAACTTCTAATTCGTTTTTCTCAAAACTATTCTTTTGATTTTACACTACTTCATTATTCCAGCGACGATATATAATACGCGAAGATATTTTTGGTTCAGGACAAAACATCTGCACCGTTCTCTCGATTTTTAAAAATGGGCTGGCAACTTAAAGCGCTTGGCCTTTAGATGTGCAAACTGGTTTTATTTTTTGGAAAAGAGTTGCCACCTGTTGAACAATTAAATTCAAATTATTTAACAATCAATGCCATCATATCCGCACGGTTCGTTCGATTTTCCAAACTGAGGTGTCAAGTTAAAAGGCTTGGACTGCAGATGTGCTGTAACACCTTAATTTTCTAAAATGAGTTGCCACGCTTTAAAAATTATATTCAAATTATTTACAAAATAAATCACTTATTACAAAATGGGTATCAATCGAATGGTTTTGAAACTCTTTGTTTCTTAACTGAACTATATGAGGGTTGCCACCTTGTTAAAAAATCACATTAGGTAAGAGAATCTACATATATAATACGCGAAGGGATTTATGTCCAGGATGAAAGATCTGTACCGTTCGCCGGTTTTAAAAAATGAGATGCCAAATTAAAGCGCTTGGTCTATAGATGTGCAAACTGCTTTAAGTTTTTCGAAAAGAGTTGCCACCTGTTAAAAAATTAAATTTAAATTATTTAATAATCAATGCCATCAAATCCGCACCGTTCGTTAGATTTTCCAAAATGAGGCGTTAAACCAAAAGCCTTGGGCAGTCGATATACAATAGATTTTACTTTTTTGTGAAGAGTTGCCAGCATTGAGAAACTTATATTCAAATTATTAAAAAAAAAATCAATTATTTCAAACCGGATATCAATGGTTTTGACTAGCTTTGTTTCTTAACTGAACTATAGGAGGGTTGCCACCTGTTTAAAAAATCATATTAAGTAAGAGAAATATGTGTCACCATATGGATGCCAAACGAAAGGCGTTTCAGAAAGTATTTTGAAAATATTTTTAAGAGGGTTGCCACATGCTAGAAATGTCAAATTTAGTTTGCTTATACACAAGTTATACGAAATATCAAAATATGGTTGTCAAACGAATAAGTGTTAAGAAATCTTTAGTTTGAACTCTAAGAACATTTTTGAGGTGTTGGAAGAGGGTCGCCACCTGTTTAAAAAGTTAAATTCAAAATATTTATTTATTTATTTATTGAATTAAGTCTACAGTACAAAGTACCTTACAGACTAGCAAACTAAAATATACTTATGTATATACAATGATAAACTTATAAAGTAATTGAGTTTAAAGTTTTTATAAAAGGACATCTGGATAAAGAAAAATCAAGCAACTGTGACTTAGAAAAATAGTTTAGTTCTCGAAGTGCACGAGCAATAGGTGCATTACCTGCATAATTAGTTTTGTAGTTTTCCCCGTAAAAAGGGTAGACATTTCGGAGACTTCTTTGTGGAGCGTTAAAGCTTATCCGCTCAAGTAAAATTGGACAATCAGTAATGCCATTAAATATGTTGTAGATATATGACAAGGAAAGGACAGTTCTTCTCTTTTCAAAGAGCTCAAATTAATTAACAAGAGCCGAGAATCGAAAGATAGGATTCTGAAACCGTAGGGAACGCAATGCATGTTTAAGAAAAACTTCTGGAACTCGTTCACTGAAAATCGGTAATATGGTCTCCAAATTATAACTGCGTATTCCAAATGCGAACGGACGATAGCTGTGTATTGGACCTTATATGTATACGGATCGGAGAATTCTGAGGTATTACGCCGAATAGAACCTAGAACTGAATACGATTTAGACAGTATAAAATTTATATGACCGTTGAAAGAAATTTTGGAGTAAAATATCACTCCAAGATCCTTAGTTTCCATTACATTATGTGGCACATGATTATCGATAGAGTACAGCTTGTTCACAAGATTCTGACGCCTGGAAAATGCAACATGAAAGCATTTTTTTTATGTTTAAAGAGAGCCGCGACTTCGAACACCATAAATGGAGATTATTTAAATCATACTGAACTTTTGCTGCATCCTTAACGGTAGAAAAAACTTTCAAATCATCAGCGTAGAGCAAATACTTTGAAAAAGAAAAGCAGTTACTTATGTCATTTATAAAAAGAATAAGTTAAATGAATTATTTAAATATGGGTATAAATCGAAGGGGGTTTGAAATTTTTTTATTTCTGAAATGTATTTAGCGGGGTTTCCACATATTAAAACTCCACTTAATTCATCAGTTAACTAAAATATGTATCGCAGTGTCCGGAGAAGGAGAGTTAACAATGATTAAGCTTGAAAGTACTTGCGAAGAGGGCTGTCACCTGTTTGAAAGGTCTAACTCAGTTATCTTGTTCAAAAAGTAATCTATATATTAATACGCTAACATAAATTTTGTCTCCGTTCGTTTGGCGATTCTACCGAACCGATTTCAAAACCAAGAACACCGTTGGAAAGGCATTTTTCCGTAGATGAGCAGAGTTTTTATGGTTTTACAATCGGTTGAAAACTACGGCCAAACCCGTCGTTTAAACATTTTCGAATTGTGTATAGATGTTGCTGCAACATGTTCAATTTGACATGTTTCGCCTGTTGTTTCACTACACATTTGAAATTAAGCTTTGAAGTGAAGATAAATATGAAGATGAAGAAATAAATGATAACGATGAAGTCAAAAAAAAAGAAGGCAAAAGTGAAGATAAAGACGAAAATGGAGACAATGATAGAAACATAAGAATTAGGGTAACTGAAAGGGTAAGAACATTTCTTGAATTTATGAAGTGAAACTTCTTTAGCGGCAGTTGGTTGGTTGGGAGTAAATTGTCAAATTCAAGGGGAATAATGCACATGGAAGTAGTTCTCAGCGGTTTAGCGGTTTGAGAATAAAAACAAAAACAAAGATGCCTAGAGGTACAGGCAAAAACGAAGATCAAAGTAAATTTAAACACTTTAAGGCATATATCTAATACTTCTATATTGATAGTAAGGTATCTTCACAATGTGTTTTTATTCCGCAATCAAAGAGAGACAGCCCTGTGGGGAAAATCTCTAGTTCTGAACTGGTGCGCTTCTAGTACATTTAGACCCAGTACTGGTTCGCGATAAATCTCTTTTGCATGCAAGTAACTGGCGAATTTAACATAGCGAGGTCCTTGGAAGTGTCAATTGCCCCCCGCTGCATCCCTTTTTCGATAGTTCCGAACTAGTTCTAAATTCTATAGTTCCGAACCAGTTCTAAAATCGACAGACGAAAGAAAAAAGTGTCATGATTTTTCAATCTTTTTGGTTCTTCCGTGTGTGCGATTTTAAGTTATTTTGGAAGAAATGTTTTTCAATTTGAAATTTTAAGAAATGTACGTTTACATACCTTTAGCTGTAGCTGAGTTTGCAGACTTGCTAGCTTCTTAGATTTCAGACGGTCCCAAGATGTTGAAATGTTAACACAAACTTTAGTTTTGTATTAGCAGGCTATGATAAAGCATCTGCGAAGCGCAGAATAAAAGCGTATTTGAACGAAAAAGCCGTCGAACACATATCTATGTAAAGT
>NW_023458557.1:54600938-54608472 GCF_013731165.1 Rhagoletis pomonella
TTGATTCTCTTATACGACTTCGCTGCGCTCTTGTTTGTAGTTTGAATATTAGCGGCAAGTGTCTTTATTTAAAAAAAATTTTGTTCAAAACGCGCTTATTTGTTTCACACTTATTTATTTATAGTTCGATTTCATTGCTTAACTTGTTTAAACCACTTACTGCATCAGAGCACTTGTTAACATGACCGCCTCCGACCAACTCATCAATCTGATTATCATAGAGGTATGAAGAGATCCAACGTAGAAAATTAGGTTGAAGACCAAGAAGGTCAAGTTTATAGATGAGCAACGAGTGGCATACTTTGCCAAATGCTTTAACGAAGTCGGTATACATAACATCCACATTTTTGTTGACTAAAAGCTTTTGAGATATTGGATGTGTACTCAAGTAAATTTGTTGAAGTTGATTTGCCTTTGCAAAACCCATGTTGACGGTATGAAATGGTAGAGCAGATAGAATGCGTCAACTGATTTGTAATAATTGTTTCAAATAATTTAGGAATTGCAAGAGCTTAGCTATGCCCCGATAGTTCTCTACCGAGGACCCGCTACCGCTTTTATGTGGCGGGGTTATGAACTATTCCTTCCATACGGTTGGAAAGATGCCTTCTTTAAGAGACAAATTAAATAAGGCTGTTAACGGCTCATAGAGATAATCAGCACAATTTATAAGAAAACAAGTAGAGGTCTGGTCAGGATCATAACTAAAATACAGCTTTAAGGACTTCAGGTAAACTAACACAACATCGGAAGATATTATTGGGGTATGTATTGAGTTAACTGGACTTAGTTTAAAAGGATAGTCAAAGTATGCTAGGGAGTTACTGGAGTAATTGGATTTAAAAAACGGAGCGAACATGTTAGAAATTGTTTGATTATCACTAGTAGTATTTTGATACTTCATGGCGGAAGGAAACCCACGTACACATCGCTTGGAGTTTACGAAATCATAAAATTATTTGGGGTTATATATTATACGTCATTTGATTTTACCCAAGTAAGCTTTATAACACTTTTTGTTTAATTCAGGAACTTGTGACGCAATAGTGAGTATTTTTCATAGTATGAGTGTAAACCGCGATTTTCTGTTTTTCAAATTTCTCAGTTCTTAGTGAACCATAACTGTGTTTGTTCTTCAGGAACACACATGCGTTTAGGAACATACTTTGCAAATGATTGATGTACAGTAAAATTAAAATGTAAAACGCTTTGTTCAACCTTTTCTTTGTATATAGGTCACAACAATTTAGACAATTCTTTTATCAGTTTTTTAAAGTTGGCTTTCGAAAACTCAAAGCGAATATTTGGTTCGTTTGTTTGGATACCGCGATTTTGACCATCGTTTATCGTAAGATATCTCAATAGCAGGGTGGTACACATCTTCGGGCAAAACTAGTGGGTCACATTTATTTACAGCGGACTTAGATGCATCATCAACATAAACAAAATCGAGTACTTTGCCAAACTTATTGCGAAGTACATTAACTTGATTTAGGCAGAGTTCAGCCATCTCCTCTAAAAATACGTTGTTGCCGTTGCACGCACTAGACGAGAAAGGTACGATATCATTGCAATGATGTTAAATGATACATTTGGGTGTTTCCATACAGCCGTACGCGACATTCGTACGCTTATAGAGTAACGTAAATCTATCAAAAATAAAAGTTACAGAAAAAAAAGATTACGGTTATGTTGCAACCAAAGGGTACTATGTTTGAGAAAAAAATAAGCAGCCTCGAAACTTTGGTGTGGAAAATATCCGTTCAAAACCAGGTGATAACGTACGCGACAAAAAAAGAAGTGGTTTTAAGGCACATATACATATATGCGAAAGTCTGCGAATCATTAGAGTTTTTCTTTTCTTTAAAAATTCCTCAACTAAGCTAAATAATGTACCTTTACAATCCTTCCATTTTTTGATAGAAATTATCTCTGGTTAGTTTTTATTTTATTTCCCCCATACAATATTTTTACTAGTCTATATATTAATACGCTAACATGAATTTTGTCTCCGTTCGTTTGGAGATTCTAACGAACCGATTTCCAAACCAAGAACACCATTGGAAAGGCTTTTTTTCTCTAGATGAGCAGAGTTTTTATGGTTGAAAATTACGGCCTAAACCGTCGTTTAAACATTTCCGATTTGTGTATAGATGTTGCTGCAACATGTTCAATTTGAGATGTTTCGCATGTTGTTTCACTTCGCATTTGAAATTAAGCTTTGAAATAAAGATAAATATGAAGATGAAGAAATAAATGATAACGATGAAGTCAAAAAAAAAGAAGAAAAAAGTGAAGATAAAGACGAAAATGGAGCCATTGACGGATAAATAAGAATTAGGGTAACTGAACGGGTAAGAACATTTCTTGAATTTATGAAGTGAAACTTCTTTAGGCAGTTGGTTGGTTGGGAGTAAATTGTCAAATTCCAGGGGAATAATGCACATGAAAATGCTTCTCAGTGGCTTAGCGGTTTGAGAATAAAAACTAAAACAAAGATGCCTAGAGATACAGGCAAAAACGAAGATCAAGGTAAATTTAAACACTTTAAGGTAAAGGTGAAGAGGAATATGCAGAAATTAAGATAAATATGAAGAAAAGGATGAGGATGAAGATCGATATTGTTATCGATATAAAACTCGATAATTTTATCGATATAATAATCGATATTGCTATCGATAAAATAATCGATATTGTTATCGATACTGTTATTGATTAAATAACCGCTATTGTAATTGATATAATAATCAATATAATAATCGGTACTGTTATCGATACAATAATGGATATTGTTATCGGTATAATAATCGATTAAATAATTGATTTTGTTATCGATTTAGTCATTTACATATATTGTTATGATACTGATACTGATGATTGTTATATTTATCGCTGAATTAATCGATTTTACAATCGTTGCATTTTTCTATATGTGTATGGATATTGTTATCGGTATTTTTATCAACACAGTTATCAACAGGGTTATCGATACACTAATCGGAACATGGAATGTGATCACATTACATGACATCACATCACATTTTATCACATGATATGAAGAGACATCACATGATTTTGCATCACATAATATGACATCACATCACACGATATCATGTGACATGACATTATAAGATATGACATCACATTATATGGCATGACATCACATGACGACATCACATGATATGACATCGTATGACATGACATGGCATTACATGACGTGGTATCACATGATATGACATCATATGACATGACATCAGAGGAAATGACAACACATGACATGACATCCTATCACATCACATAAAATCACGTCACATCTTATCACGTCATCGCACCTCATCTCATCTACGTGAATAGAAAAAGAAAAGGATATAAGCAAAGATGTGAAAGATAAAAACAAAGATGAAGACCAAGGTAAAGTTACGATTTCAAAACCAGAAACACCGTTGGAAAGTAATTTTCTGTAGATGAGGAGAGTTTTTATAGTTTCGAAATTGGTTGAAAATCGTCGTTTAAAAATTTCCATATTTGTTAACGGTTGTTTTTGCAACCTGTTCAATTCAAGCGTTTCGCATTTTGTTTTACTTCGTATTTGAAATTAAACTTTGAAATAAAGATAAATATGAAGATGAAGAAACAAGTGGTAACGATGAAGACAAAAAAAGGGCAAAAGTGAAGATAAAGACGAAAATTGGGATAAAGGCGAAAATGGAGACAATGAGAAATACATAAGAATTAGGTTCAAAGATAGGAATCGAAATAAAATCAGCCATAAAGGTTACTGAAATTTATCGAATCATCGAAGTTTATAATTATCGAAATTTATCCATGCTTATTAAGTTATCGCAACGTATCGAGTTATTCAAACTGATCAATGTTTACTGAGTTGTCGAAATTTATAGACACAGAAACTTAGTTGTCCAAATTTACGGATAGTTATCGAGCTATAAAAACGTGTGGGATTAACGAAATTTGTCAAGTTAAAGAAATGTATCAAGTTATTTATTGAATTATCATTATTTATAGACTTAACGAAATATATCGAGGTGTCGTAATGCATTTATAATTATTGACCTACTGAGATTGGTTGGTTCAACAAAGCAAAGTTTATGGAATTTTCAAAATATATCGATTTATCGAAATTTCAACGTTATATAAGCTTATCGATTTATCACTGCTTATCGAATTTAATCGTCTTAACAGATTGTAACGAGTTATCAAAATGTTTAGATAGTTTTCGAGAAATGTGGAGATGTCAAAAGTAAAAATTTATAAAGGTATCCAAAGTTTTTACATTTTTGAGTTATCGAAATTTATCGAGCCATCGAATTTCACAGTTATCGAAATTGGTCGAGTTAACGAATTTTGTTGAGTTATCAAATTTTAGTGTTCTTGAAATTCATCGAACTATCGATATGTATCAAATTATTGAAATTTATCAATAAACTTGAATGTAGCGGGTTAATTCCAAGTCCTGCCGAAGTACTCCAATGACCTTCTCAGATAAAAAAGAAAATTAGTTACGTGTTGGCAGAAGATTTTCCGGTTAGTTAATTTGTACCGTATAAGTATCGCTACGTGTTAAGTTAGAAAACCTCTCCAAGGCTTCTAAAACTAGAAAAACTGTCGAATTTCGACAGTAACTGGCACTCTAGTAATTATAAATCCCTAATTTACTGGTCTTCACTATGCAAATCAACTTCAAAAAATTGAATTGTTAATAGCTAAGTTAGCTTTAGGTCAATCTTGACCATCTTATATATAGAAACATTAACCCCGTTTCTTTAGCTTTAAAACGACGTTAATACTACGTTCAAATTGACGAGCTAAACATGGTAAATGGGCTTGAACCAGTTAAATGAACAAAACAACATAAACAAGTTAAATCGCATGCAATTATTGTTGGAAAATTGAACAAGTTAAATCATTTAACTCGATTGAAAACCAGTTCAGCGCAGAGTTGTATCAGAAAGATTTCTGCTCCGACCAATCATAAAGACGAAAAAACTTTCATTTGGCACGCCAACGTTCAAAAAATTTATATTCTGAAAAATATTAAAAATTATCAAGAATTATCAAAATTGTATGTTTAAGTTGTGTATATGTAACGCAATCATCACACATAAATCTCAGATAGGGACAATTCACCAAACTTTGCATGCAATATTCATCTATTCCTGCACACTCTTTAGTTTTGTGATAAACTCTCCCGCACACACCATTACAGAGCACACCACTTTGCCCTCTAATGCCTTTTCGACACCTGTAGCAATGCCAATTTCTATCTATTCTCACACTGCAACTCCGTTAGTGTTGATATTTTTTCCTGATGCGTTTTGTTTCTTTGTTTTTTATATATTGATTCTCTTATACGACTTCGCTGCGCTCTTGTTTGTAGTTTGAATATTAGCGGCAAGTGTCTTTATTTAAAAAAAATTTTGTTCAAAACGCGCTTATTTGTTTCACACTTATTTATTTATAGTTCGATTTCATTGCTTAACTTGTTTAAACCACTTACTGCATCAGAGCACTTGTTAACATGACCGCCTCCGACCAACTCATCAATCTGATTATCATAGAGGTATGAAGAGATCCAACGTAGAAAATTAGGTTGAAGACCAAGAAGGTCAAGTTTATAGATGAGCAACGAGTGGCATACTTTGCCAAATGCTTTAACGAAGTCGGTATACATAACATCCACATTTTTGTTGACTAAAAGCTTTTGAGATATTGGATGTGTACTCAAGTAAATTTGTTGAAGTTGATTTGCCTTTGCAAAACCCATGTTGACGGTATGAAATGGTAGAGCAGATAGAATGCGTCAACTGATTTGTAATAATTGTTTCAAATAATTTAGGAATTGCAAGAGCTTAGCTATGCCCCGATAGTTCTCTACCGAGGACCCGCTACCGCTTTTATGTGGCGGGGTTATGAACTATTCCTTCCATACGGTTGGAAAGATGCCTTCTTTAAGAGACAAATTAAATAAGGCTGTTAACGGCTCATAGAGATAATCAGCACAATTTATAAGAAAACAAGTAGAGGTCTGGTCAGGATCATAACTAAAATACAGCTTTAAGGACTTCAGGTAAACTAACACAACATCGGAAGATATTATTGGGGTATGTATTGAGTTAACTGGACTTAGTTTAAAAGGATAGTCAAAGTATGCTAGGGAGTTACTGGAGTAATTGGATTTAAAAAACGGAGCGAACATGTTAGAAATTGTTTGATTATCACTAGTAGTATTTTGATACTTCATGGCGGAAGGAAACCCACGTACACATCGCTTGGAGTTTACGAAATCATAAAATTATTTGGGGTTATATATTATACGTCATTTGATTTTACCCAAGTAAGCTTTATAACACTTTTTGTTTAATTCAGGAACTTGTGACGCAATAGTGAGTATTTTTCATAGTATGAGTGTAAACCGCGATTTTCTGTTTTTCAAATTTCTCAGTTCTTAGTGAACCATAACTGTGTTTGTTCTTCAGGAACACACATGCGTTTAGGAACATACTTTGCAAATGATTGATGTACAGTAAAATTAAAATGTAAAACGCTTTGTTCAACCTTTTCTTTGTATATAGGTCACAACAATTTAGACAATTCTTTTATCAGTTTTTTAAAGTTGGCTTTCGAAAACTCAAAGCGAATATTTGGTTCGTTTGTTTGGATACCGCGATTTTGACCATCGTTTATCGTAAGATATCTCAATAGCAGGGTGGTACACATCTTCGGGCAAAACTAGTGGGTCACATTTATTTACAGCGGACTTAGATGCATCATCAACATAAACAAAATCGAGTACTTTGCCAAACTTATTGCGAAGTACATTAACTTGATTTAGGCAGAGTTCAGCCATCTCCTCTAAAAATACGTTGTTGCCGTTGCACGCACTAGACGAGAAAGGTACGATATCATTGCAATGATGTTAAATGATACATTTGGGTGTTTCCATACAGCCGTACGCGACATTCGTACGCTTATAGAGTAACGTAAATCTATCAAAAATAAAAGTTACAGAAAAAAAAGATTACGGTTATGTTGCAACCAAAGGGTACTATGTTTGAGAAAAAAATAAGCAGCCTCGAAACTTTGGTGTGGAAAATATCCGTTCAAAACCAGGTGATAACGTACGCGACAAAAAAAGAAGTGGTTTTAAGGCACATATACATATATGCGAAAGTCTGCGAATCATTAGAGTTTTTCTTTTCTTTAAAAATTCCTCAACTAAGCTAAATAATGTACCTTTACAATCCTTCCATTTTTTGATAGAAATTATCTCTGGTTAGTTTTTATTTTATTTCCCCCATACAATATTTTTACTAGTCTATATATTAATACGCTAACATGAATTTTGTCTCCGTTCGTTTGGAGATTCTAACGAACCGATTTCCAAACCAAGAACACCATTGGAAAGGCTTTTTTTCTCTAGATGAGCAGAGTTTTTATGGTTGAAAATTACGGCCTAAACCGTCGTTTAAACATTTCCGATTTGTGTATAGATGTTGCTGCAACATGTTCAATTTGA
>NW_023458557.1:54608572-54612104 GCF_013731165.1 Rhagoletis pomonella
CGTGCCCTTTCGAATGAGCCCTATGCCGAATTGATCGCGTGCACCCTTAAAGCAGGGGGTGTATTTGTGTTTAGGGGTGCAGGAAAAATTGATCACAGAAAGAATTTAATCTTAAACGATCATAGAAAATTAATAATGCCAAGGTTTTAACTATATTAAAAGTCGCTGATTACGAATCTGCAGTTAGATTTTAAAAATTTAAGATGACGGGTCGAATATGGTGGATATAAAAATTTCACTCCTAGACACAAATACACCCCCTGATCTAAGGGTGCATGCGATTAATTCGGCATAGGGCTCATTCGAAAGGGCACGATTTAGCCTTTAATTTCTGACATATACAAAGTTTGTAGCACGTCAGGGTTCAGCTCTACAATTTTTCGAAAATGTCCAAAAACGCTGTTTTTAGGGGTTTCAACCCCTTTTTTCTCGAAAACGTGACGTGATGGGAAGTTTTGGACCCCAGATTCGTGTTCAGCACGAAAAATCCGTTCGGAAACACCAGGTCCCGTCTTATTCGCAAAACCCTTGTAGACCAGTGTTATTAGAAGATAGGTACTAATCGAAATGGGCTTGAAAGGGATTTATTCCTGGCCTTTATTTAGGAGGGCTGCCATTTGTTCGAACAGTCAAATTCGAATTAGTTCATCAATTTATTGAAATACATGTGTAACATAATGTCCGACGAAAGATATTTAATAAGATTTTAGTTTGAGAATACTTTTGAAAAGGAATTTCCAAAATGAGAGTCAAATTAGAGACCTTAGCCTGTAGATATGTGATAAAGTTTTATTATTTTAAAAAAAGCCTTTTTTCATCGATACAGAGTGATTTCAAATTCGATGAAAATAAAAACAAGCACTATGCGAGACTGCATTTCACTCAGAAACGGCTGCACGGTTTTGATGAAATGTGGCACTCGGATCTCTTATAACTCTGACTGACATTTGGAATATTTTTTAAGTTTTTGAAATTCAATTTTGGGCGATTTAACACTATGCAGGTTCACTAGTTCTTTTTAATAGCGATTACTTTATTTTGAGTGCTCAGAGTGACCGCTTGTTGTCTAATATGGTAGACAGACGGAGACAATTAATTTGAATTAATAAGCATAAACGCAAATTAAAATTTTACCCTTACAGACGGCGAATAAACCAGCCGCAAGGTCGTGGGTTCGAGTCCCACGGCCAGTATACTTTTTTATGTCTTTATCATTCTTTTTTTTTATAAGTTCTGTATTTTTTTACGTTACTTCAGTTAGTTGTTGTTGAATTCTTAACAAAATTCATCTCCGAAAATTAAAATTAACTAATAGTAAAATAAGAAATGTGATATAAAATAAAGCAAATAAAAATAAAATAAAGTAAAATTAAACATATAAATAAAATAAAATAAAAAAAATATAAAATAAATAATAAAAACAAAAAATATTTCGCAATCCCTCCAACCGAGTATCGAACCTGGCAGCTACAGGCTTGTAGCTCGCAACTCTCACCACTCGGCTACCGCGCACGCGAAACTCGACTGCTTCGTAAAGGTGCTGCCGTATCGCGAGTAGTGCCCTTACATCACCCTCCTTGACAAAAAAACTCTTGCAATGTGATCTGACTTGCAAGAATCTTTTGCTCCAAGGGCAATGAAAAATATATATATATTCAATGTCATGGTAACGACTGAGCTTGACTTTTATTAATTTCAAAGTTTACATTCGTAGTGCGGTTATTGTGTGTTTACAAAATTGTGCAAAAGTGAAAAATGAGTTATTCCGATATAAGATTTGTAACGTAAGTACAAGTTATGTTTTATATAAAATTTTTTTTGGTCTACTACTAAAATCTACTAAGGCAAAATATATAGTTTTGTGTTATTCACCAAAGCTTTGACATTATTTGATTTCATTCCTAATTTATAATTTAGCTGTAGGGAGTGAATTTTTGTAATTATATATTAAATTTAATGGAATGATTTATAATGGTTAATAGCTTATATAGTTATGGGAAAATTATAATAATAGTATTTCGTCGTTTAAAGTACAAAACCGCGTATCAAGATAATGCAAAACCGCATATGTGAGGTTGCATAAATTATTTTCTAGAGAGTAAAAACACTCATATTTCAAAATGGTTCTCTTTTTTATAAAGCAATCGCATTTCCGGCTAATATATTTCTGGACGAATGGATAAAGATTGAGCCAAGAGCTTGTGTGAACAAATCCAAATTTTGGCAGCAAATGTCAGTTACGCAGTTTAGCTGAATGACGATACGTGGTTTTGTACTTTAAACGACGATATGCGAGAATGACATTTTGATTTCAGAGGCTTTTCGCTAAACGAGGCTTTATGTATATTAGAAGATGACGACGAAGTTTAAAAAAAATGATGCTGGAATAAAAATATTTCCCCCTGAGAACGAAGAAGTAACCCTTGAAGATTCTGGCGACGAAAATGTAGTTGACTAAACAATTGGCCAGGGTTGCAACTTCGTGCACCTGCCGAAATTAATCCGAATCAGCGCGTTGACGACAGTGACTTTTGAAGATTATCTGCCGATAGCTCAATTAATCCCTGAAAACCCTGCATACAAATACTTTAGTGCGAAGAAACAAAAAAGGTATAACTGGACGAAAGAAGACTTATGGGTGCTGATCCAATTGATTTAAGGGTGAATAAAAATATGAAAAGTCCGCTGAAATTTTTTGAGAGCTTTTTTGATGATGAGCTTATAGATATTATAGAAACTAATAGAAAAACAAATCGATCGCTAGGAGTGAATACGAGAGAAATAAAAGAATTTTTAGAGGTGGTGATACTGAGTGGATATGTTTGCATCCCGAGGAGAAGAATGTTTTGGGAAAGAGAAAATGACAGCCATAGTGTACTTGTTTCATAATGTATAACACGCAATAAATTAGAACTTATATTGTCAAATATTCATGTCAAAAACAATGAAGATCTAGATAGCGCGGACCGATTTTCGAAAGTAAGACCTAGGGTTCGAACGATACTATCGATATTGAGTAAGTATCGATACTGAGGGTAAAAAAATGAGTACTTAATACTCGATACCTTATTTGGTGATTCTACTCGATACTTTGCAAAGTACTCGTAGTATCGAATACTTTTTAAAAAACACACTTTTTATACCCGAGCGCACTTGTGCACAAGGGTATTATAACTTAGTTCACATAACGGTTGTTTGTAACAGGCAAAACAAATCGAGATAGATATAGACAAATGCATACATAAATGATCAGAATGAAAAGAGAAATCGATTAAGCGGTGACTGTCTGTCCGTCCGTCCGTCTGTGCACACGATAACTCGAGTAAAAATTGAGATATCTTAACGAAAATTGGTACGTGGGCTTCTTTCTGACGTAGGACGGACGGTATTGAAAATGGGCAAAATCGGACAATAACCACGCCCACCTCCCATATAACGGTAATTTTCAGAAATACGAAAACTGCGATTTTTTAGAAACTACTGAAGATTATTCACTCAAAATTGATATTTACAATAAACTTTAGACGAAAAA
>NW_023458557.1:54612204-54612501 GCF_013731165.1 Rhagoletis pomonella
ATCCCATATAACGGTAATTTAGAGAAATACGAAATCTTCGATAAATCAGTAATTATTGAAGCTAGTTTATTCAAAATTGATGCTTGCAACAATTCTTTACCAAGAAATACGTTAAGGATAAAATTTTGAAAAATGGGCGTGACACCGCCCACTTATGATCACATATATGTATCTCGGTAACCGTTCTACCAATTTGTACCAAACTCGGTGTGGTTATTGTGCTTGCCACATAGAAGCAAAACGTTGAAAATTATTGACATCGAACTAAAATTACGGCCGCTTTTCATATAACAGTAA
>NW_023458557.1:54612601-54613285 GCF_013731165.1 Rhagoletis pomonella
GTATTTAATGTTCGGCTCCGCCCGAACTTAGACTTTCTTACTTGTTATTATTTAAATTTGTTCTTCCATTGCTTTCTTTGCTTATATGGATTACTATCATTCAATTTTGTCCATCACTTAAAATAAACTGAAATTGCCTATAGTCTGTGGCATAACATAAACCAAATAAGTTAAAGTTTAATGGCCTTATTCATAAAAAAATAAATTTAAAGAGCTTAATATTTAAAATGACATTTTCATACATTTTTCAGTTTATAAACCTTTTTTATTTTTTATGAATAAGGCAAGGTTCACGAAAATGCAGAATTTTTAGGGTATGCAGTTTTGTAACCTATTAAAATTTACGTGTAGCCTACTACCGTTGACTTTTAATTCAAACTTGCACATTATTATATTAAAATTGAATAGGCTACAAAACTGCATACCCAAAAAGTTTAAAAAATTGCTTAATAAAACTTGAAATTCGTGAAAGTATATATATATATATACTATATATTTTAACCCTTAAAGTGTAACGTTATTTTACATACGTTAAAGGTAATCTTCGTCGAATCGATGAAGTCCTTTTTATCTCCCACTTTTTGTATGAAAAATGTTGCATCCAAGATTGCCAAACTACTTTTAATAATTATGAACATTAACAAGAAAGAAAACACAGAGGATACTTTTTGTTTAAGCTTTTTT
>NW_023458557.1:54613385-54622964 GCF_013731165.1 Rhagoletis pomonella
CTATGCTATATTCCTCCCCGATCTGACTTATCAGTGTATTCACAACATGTATCTTTACTGAAATCAATTAATTCAATGATTAAACCCTCTGATTCATTGATTGTGTTGGGTGACTTTAATTTACCAAATGTATCATGGAACATAATTGACAATGATATTGTACCTTTCTCGTCTAGCGCGTGCAACAACGTATTTTTAGAGGAGATGGCAGAACTCTGCCTGAATCAAGTTAATGTACTTCGCAATAAGTTTGGCAAAGTACTAGATCTAGTTTATGTTGATGATGCATCTAAGTCGGCTGTAAATAAATGTGACCCACTAGTTTTGCCCGAAGATGTCTACCAGCCTGCTATTGAGATATCTTACGAAATTATAAACGATGGTCAAAATTGCGATGTCCAAACATACGAACCAAATATTCGCTTTGATTTTTCGAAAGCCAACTTTAAAAAACTGAATAAAGAATTGTCTAAATTGTCGTGGCCTATATACAAAGAAAAAGTTGAGCAAAGCGTTGCACATTTTAATTGTACTGTACATAGATTATTTGAAAAGTATGTGCCTCAACGCATGTGTGTTCCTGAAGAACAAACACAGTTATGGTTCACTAAAGAACTGAAAAACTTGAAAAACAGAAAGTCACGTTATTTTAGATTACACAAAAAAACCGGCTTACACTCATACTATGTAAAATACTCACTTTTGCGTCACAAGTTCTTTGAATTAAACAAAAAGTGTTATAAAGATTACTTGTGTAAAATCAAACGACGTATAATATATAACCCCAAATCATTTTATGATTTCGTAAACTCCAAGCGAAATGTACGGGGGTTTCCTTCCGCCATGAAGTATCAAAATACCGTCTCTGGTGATAATCAAACAATTTCTAACATGTTCGCTCAGTTTTTTAAATCCAATTATTCCACTAACTCCCAAGCATATTTTGACTATCCTTTTAAACTAAGTCCAATTAACTCTATACATAACCCTATAATATCTCCCGATGATGTTTTAGTTTACCTGAAGTCCTTAAAGCAGTCTTTTAGTTATGGTCCTGACCAGATCCCCACTTGTTTTCTTAGAAATTGTGCTGATTATCTCTATGAGCCGTTAACAGCCTTATTTAATTTGTCTCTTAAAGAGGGCGTTTTTCCAACTGTATGGAAGGAATCGTTCATAACCCCCTTACATAAAAGCGGTAGCAGGTGTTCAGTGGAGAACTACCGGGGCATAGCTAAGCTTTCTGCAATTCCTAAATTATTTGAAGCAATTATAACAAATCGGTTGACGCATTCTATCACTTCAAGCATTTCATACAGTCAACATGGATTTTGCAAGGGCAATTCAGCTTCTACAAATTTACTTGAATTAACATCCTATATCTCAAAAGCATTTAGTGAGAGCAAAACTGTTGATGTTATATATACTGATTTCAGTAAAGCATTTGACAAAGTGTGCCACTCGTTGCTCATCTATAAACTTGATCTTCTTGGTCTTCCACCTAATTTTCTACGTTGGATCTCTTCATACCTCTATGATAGATCACAAAGAGTATTGTTTAAAAATACTATCTCTGACGTCATTGATGTTACTTCAGGAGTCCCTCAGGGTAGCCACCTAGGCCCGATTCTGTTCTTGCTTTTTATAAACGATATTTCTACAGATATAAAATTCTCCAAATTTTTAATGTATGCAGATGATGTAAAACTTTATAAATCGTACGTTTCAATTGAAGAAAGGTCTTTGCTACAATCAGACTTAAACAGCATGGCTTACTGGTGTAAAGTAAATCTTATGCCTCTAAATCTTAAGAAATGTAAAGTAATGTGCTTCTCGCGAAGAGCTGTTCTGCCAGTTTCTTATATAATAGGTAACCATAACCTGGAACAGGTATACAATTTTGTGGACCTTGGTATCACAATGGATCCTAAGCTTAATTTTAATCTTCACATTAATGTGACAGTCAACAAGGCTAAAGGTGTACTTGCATTTGTGAAACGATGGTCAAAAGAATTTAGTGACCCTTATATCACTAAAACCCTGTTTACAACATTAGTTAGACCGATTCTGGAATACGGCTCGGTGGTTTGGAATCCAAGGTATCAAATTTACTCAGACAAGATAGAATCAATTCAAAAACAATTCCTACTTTTTGCTTTAGGAAATTTCCGATGGGATTCTCAATATAGTCTTCCGCCTTATACGAGTCGCTTAAAACTTATTAACCTTCCTACACTTGCCAGTCGCAGGGAAATGCTTGGTATAATTTTTATGGTTAAATTACTGACAGGCTCAATTTCAAGTCCGTCTCTTCTGGCTGATGTAAGCTTAAATGTTCCCTCACGCGTATCAGGACACTTTTGTCCCATATTTCTGAAAGCTTGTAAAACCAATTTTGAATTGCACGACCCACTCCGTTGCTTATGCCAGGATTTTAACTCTCATTCCAGCACGTTTGATATATCAGATCCGCTTTTCAGCATTAAGAAAGCGATACTCTCCTCTCTCAATAAGTGAATTATTGACATAAATACATAAAATCAGCTAATGAATTTAGTTCTGTAGCTGAACAGTTTTAGATCTCGACACTTAACAAACTCCTGCCTATCGTGACTCGGCGCAAAAATTTAAAATATTGGTTCCGTACGTCATGCGGACTGCGCCCCTCGTGCGGATGGGCGGGAATGGAGGGTAAAAACCGTTGGGATATTATTATTATTAAGTTTCTGTGTCTATAAATTTCGACAACTCAGTAAACATTGGTAATTTCGATAATTATAAACTTCGCTGATTCGATCAATTTCAGTAACCTTTATGGCTGATTTAATTTCGATTCCTATCGTAAAATTTCAACTCTGTTAACCTAATTCTCATGTATTTCTCATTGTCTCCATTTTCGCCTGTATCTCAATTTTCGTCTTTATCTTCACTTTTGCCTTATTTGTCTTCATCGTTATCACTTGTTTCTTCATCTTCATATTTATCTTTATTTCAAAGTTTATTTTCAAATACGAAGTAAAACAAAATGCGAAACGCTTGAATTGAAAAGGTTGCAAAAACAACTATTAAGAAATATGGAAATTTTTAAACGACGATTTTCAACCAATTTCGAAACTATAAAAACTCTCCTCATCTACAGAAAATTACTTTCCAATGGTGTTTCTGGTTTTGAAATCGGTAACTTTACCTTGGTCTTCATCTTTGTTTTTATCTTTCACATCTTTGCTTATATCCTTTCTTTTTCTATTCACGTAGATGAGATGAGGTGCGATGACGTGATAAGATGTGACGTGATTTTATGTGATGTGATAGCATGTCATGTCATGTGTTGTCATATCCTCTGATGTCATGTCATATGATGTCATACAATATGATGTCATATCATGTGATGCCACGTTATGTAATGCCATGTCATGTCATACGATGTCATATCATGTGATGTCAAGTCATGTGATGTCATGCCATATAATGTGATATCATATCATATAATGTCATGTCACGTGATATCGTGTGATGTGATATCATATTATGTCATGCAATAGCATGTGATGTCTCTTCATATCATATGATAAAATGTGATGTGATGTTATGTAATGTGATCACATTCCATGTTCCGATTAGTGTATCGATAACCCTGTTGATAACTGTGTTGATAAAAATACCGATAACAATATCCATACACATATAGAAAAATACAACGATTGTAAAATCGATTAATTCAGCGATAAATATAACAATCATCAGTATCGATTATTGTACATATCGTTAACAATATAAATGACTAAATCAATAACAAAATCAATTATTTAATCGATTATTATACCGATAACAATATCCATTATTGTATCGATAACAATATCGATTATTATATTGATTATTATATCGATTACAATAGCGGTTATTTAATTAATAACGGTATCGATAACAACATCGATTATTTTGTCAATAGCAATATCGATTATTATATCGATAAGAATATCGAGTTTTATATCGATAACAATATCGATCTTCATCCTCATCCTTTTCTTCATATTTATCTTTATTTTTGCATATTCCTCTTCACCTTTACCTTAAAGTGTTTAAATTTACTTTGATCTTCGTTTTTGCCTGTACCTCTAGGCATCTTTGTTTTTGTTTTTATTCTCAAACCGCTAAACCGCTGAGAACCATTTCCATGTGCATTATTCACCTTTAATTTGACAATTTACTCCCAGCCAACCAACTGCCGCTAAAGAAGTTTCACTTCATAAATTCAAGAAATGTTCTTACCCTTTCAGTTACCCTAATTCTTAAGTATCTGTCATTTTCTCCATTTTCGCCTTTATCTTCACTTCTGCCTTCTTTTGTTTTTGACTTCATCCTTATCATTTATTTCTTCATCTTCATCTTTATGTTTATTTCAAAGCTTAATTTCAAATGTGTAGTGAAACAACAGGCGAAACATGTCAAATTGAACATGTTGCAGCAACATCTATACACAATTTGAAAATGTTTAAACGACGGTTTTGGGTGTAATTTTCAACCAATTATGAAATCATAAAACTCTGCTCATCTATGGAAAAATGCCTTTCCAGCGGTGTTCTTGGTTTTGAAATCGGTTCGGTAGAATCGCCAAACGAACGGAGACAAAATTTATGTTAGCGTATTAATATATAGATATCAAAATGCAGCGGAGGTAGTAAAACACATTCGCAATTAAAAACAAGTAAGAAAGTCTAAGTTCGGGCGGAGCCGAACATTAAATACCCGTCGCAAGTATTACGAAAGCTACCGCTACATGGAAAGCCTGGGTGTATCAATTTTGAGTAAATTAGTGTCCTTCAATTTCGAAATATTGAAGTTTCAAGCATTTCTGAAAACTACCTTTATTTGAAAAGCGGCCTCAATTTTAGTCCGATTTCAATAATTTTCAAAGTTTTGCTTCTGTGTGGCAAGTACAATAACCATACCGAGTTTGGTATAAATTGGTAGAACGGTTACCAAGATACATATATGAGATCATAAGTGGGCGGTGCCACGCCCATTTTTCAAAATTTGATCATAAACATATTTCTTGGTAAAGAGTTGTTGCAAGCATCAATTTTGAATAAATTAGCTTTAATATTTACTGTTTATCGAAGATTTCGTATTTCTCTAAATAACCCTTATATGGGATGTGGACGTGGTTATTATGCGATTTTAAAAATTTTCAGCCATTTGGTATGTTGTACCAAGGCCAACAACTGTGCCAAGTTTGGAAGAAATTGGTGCAGCGGTTACCAAGATATACACATGTAACCATAAATGGGCGTGGCTACGCCCATTTTCCAAAAATTTATAATATTCTTATTTTTCGTCTAAAACTTATTGTAGATATCAATTTTGAGTGAATAATCTTCAGTAGTTACTAAAATATCGCAGTTTTCGTATTTCTGAAAATTACCGTTATATGGGTAGTGGGCGTGGTTACAGTCCGATTTTGTCCATTTTCAATACCAACCTACCTTGGATAAATGGAAACCTACATTCCAAATTTTGTTGAGATATCTCAATTTTTGCTCGAGTTATCGTGTACAAGGACGGACGGACAGACGGACGGACAGACAGACATGGCTTAATCGACTTCTCTATTCATTCTGAGCATTTATGTATTGTGCACAAGTGAGCTCGGGTATAAAAAAAACTAATAGCGAAAATAAAAAAAACGGCGATTTTTGTGAAAGTATTAGCAAATTTCAGTGCATCTACAGTTTCTGAGGTGTTGTTTACATTTACTTGAGAATTATCAAAATGGGCAAATCACAAGTGATGTGATAAAATGAAACGCTGACAGCGCTCCGCAAGGTTGCAAAAAAATTTATGTTCGAAAAATATTTTGATATGAAAGGAACCGATTTACACTGTCAAGGGAAAAATTGCCAAAACTCAATGCAATTTTTAGCCACTTCAAACTAGCGCTTTGTTATACTAAAATTGTTTTTTTTTAGAGTATAATTAAAAAGTTTGCAATTTAGGTGAAACCTTACAGAATTTCTTTAATTTTTGTACAAAGTTTGATCCAAAACCAGAGATCTACCACATTTTTTTGAAATCTACCACATTTTTTTCCAGGTTCTAGCACACAGAATTTTTTTTAAGTCCGATCACTGCTGTACAGTTTGGGTTATTTGCTTGGTGAATGAAAAATAAAGTATAACTTTGATCACCATGCCAATTTTAGTAATAACGATATTTGAAAATTTATGGCACTCAAACACGTCAAATCCGCAAAGCGATTAGCCAACTCATACGCGTACATGTGGAGGCAGATGTTTTATTTTTTCGTGTTTATTCTTGCAATTTGAACATTCACTTCCATTCAAATTCCAATTTGCCTCAATGGCAAAAAGCATCGTCAGCGTTTCTCCTTTATCTAGCATCGATTTAACGTCGCATTATTTTGAGTTATTGCATATCATTTGTCAATATTGTCTATCAAATAAAAAATAAATGCTTTTATGAGCGCTCGCAGAGAAGTTGACATATACATAATTTCAATGCAAGATAAGAAAAATGTCAGTTTTTGCGTTGGCTAGCGATGAGTTTTTATTCGAGCCGCTGAAGTTTTGTTTGCAGTTCAATTAACCTAAAAAATTAAATTGCCATTTTTTTATATCTTTCAAAACCAATTGACTGCAATGCGAAAATATTTCATTAGTTATGTTATACACTAATTAGCTTGCAAACAGAGGATTAATTTAATGGAAATCGACATGACAATATCAACCAGTTTTACCATCCTATCAGTTAATAGTACAGAAACATCGTGATTAATGCACAAAATTTAACCTAAATTATATGAACCTAACAGAGATGAAATGTGCAGCTGAACTCTTCGTTCGAGGGACTGTCGAATACTAGAGGGCTCACCGACCTAAACACGGTAGGCAACAAACTGTCAGTAATTTTTCGAGTATTGCAACTGATATGCCGCTATATGATTCAATAACACAAGGTTAGATAATTATTGACAGCCGTGGTTTGACACTGCCCTACAAAAGATTGCATTTACGAAGGACGGAGAAAGGGGAAGAATGAAATCTCTCGCGAAATTGGTGGTAGAAAAACACGCAAAGTAGGCAATTAGTAGTGAAATTCCTTGTGTAAATTCTAATGTATTTGCAGAAAATCTGGCATTTTAAACGAAATATTGAACAGAGTCTTAATATATCTACGTGAATTACGTAATTTATTTGCTATTTAGCTGTATAAAAACTGCAAAAGGACTCAAAATTTAAATAAAACTACTATGAGATTTATGTAAACATCCTATTTAAAAACAATTTATGTTTTCATCAGTTAGATGTGCTTCATATGCATATACAAATAAACATATTGCACAAAAGTTTATACTTCTATTTCACACCAAAGCTACACTTTTTCCAAGTAAATTTGCAAAGAAGCAACACGGTGCCACAGCTAAGGGAGCGGTGCGAGAGAGACAACTGTCAGTTTATCGAACCTTGTATTATTGAATCATGATGCCGCTACAACACAAATTTTTAAGTCATTGTGTATTTTTCAAGCAATTAAAATCGTAAATTTGTGGCAAATTTGCGGCGCACTGGAAGTCACAGCAGTGATGAGCAGGGGTAAATGTGGCTCATAGCATCGTGAGTATACTGTAGCCCAATCACTTTAGATTTTTTCAACAAAAAAATTCCGGGAAGAAATTTTTTGACGCAGTTAGGAGGAGACACAAGTTGAACACAAAATGAAAATTTTTCCCCCAATTGCGATATGGGAAGTGTCCGCCATATTGGATTTTGTGTTTTTTACGATTTACGCGCGGATTTTGCATTCGTTTTTTTCAACGAAAAAATTCTAGGAATACATTTTTTGACGCAGTTAGGTATCTCCTGTTTAGGTGAACACAAAATGAAAGTATTTCCCCCAATTGCAATATGGGAAATGTCCGCCATCTGGGATTTTGTGCTTTTTACGATTTACGAGCGAATTTTGCATTAGATTTTTTCAACGAAAAAATTTCAGGAAGAAATTTTTTTACGCAGTTAGGTATCTTCTGTTTAGGTGAACTCAAAATGAACAGTTTTCCCCCAATTGCGATATGGGAAATGTCTGCCATCTTGGATTTTGTGCTTTTTACGATTTACGCGGGAATTTTGCACTTCTCGCGAAAAAGGTAGTGAACAAATTCGTAGAGAATTCGATTCCCTATAGGGAATACAATGTTCATGTGCCTGTCATTTTTTAAACAGTTATTTATTGCTAATAATATGCAAAAAATGCCCAAAATTAGGTAAGTGGCGCGGTTTCTTCGAATTTTGATCATCTAAATGGCAAAGTTATAGAGGACAAAATTTCCAATAAACGCATTATTTATATGTTCGCGTACGACGTGTAGATCTCGACCAGCAACGCCCTCAATGCAGCGGCAAGGGGAAAGCTACTCAAAACTTTTTTCACAGTATCTCGGAGGTCGTGTTTTTTGGCGAGTATTTTCAACTGTGGGTTCACCAATAGGCAGAGCCCATGAATAACTATTTTCAGTCAGTTGAAACTGTAATTAATTAGCAAATAGTTTTTGTCCTGTTATCAATTCGACTTTTCTCTGATTCTAAAGAGTTTTATTGTGGCGAAAATAACTATATAATAATATATAACAACAGGAGACACCTAACTGCGTCAAAAAATTTCTTCCCGGATTTTTTTTTAATCTTACGTCGATTTTGGTCTAAAGTGATTGGGCTACTGATTGTTTCGCCTGATGCAATAATACAAGGTGTTATCGGTTGGCAACTTCTCGCTCTAATTCCGCCATATTGACTGCCTTAGGTGAAACAGTGTTACTTCTGTAACTATTCTTTGCCTATTAATATAGTTGAATGTTTTTTATTTTTTCTCAGTATACATACTTTGTTTTCTTAAAAAGGTATTTTATCTTATTTTATTTCACTTAATTACGAATATACTATAAAAAAGCATATTTGGTTTAGGAGAAAATGTGAAATTTTATATTTTTCCTCATATGGAGATTCATTTCTTCCCGTTTTTCTTCTCATTCTACTGAGCTAAGGTAGTGTCAAATCGAGCTGTCACAACTGATATCACCTTGTATTGTTGCATCATGATTGTTTCGTTTTATGTTGTGGTTTTTGTCGTACGGTATAATTATCAGAGATGTTAAAACTACTTGTATTTAAATACAAAATATAAAATTGAAAATACAAATACCTTTGAAAATAGTTGCGTTCCCTAACTCGCAAGAAGCTGCAAGAATTTACAGGAATTTACCAGAAAGCGTTCCCGTACTCGGTTCTCTGGCTTCTTTTGCTTTATGACTGTTTTACAGGTTTTAACCCAGAAAAGTTGGGGAACGCAACTAATGCTTTTGAAATCACATACATATACGTACACCCGTACCCGATAAAAACAAAAACGAGGCGACACGGTGAAAATTAATTTCTCGAAGATACTTTTTGGGCTCGTTTAGAGTTCGAGGCAAGCTAGAGTGAACCAGTCAACTCGATAATTTTCTCGAAACTATTCTCTTTTAGAAAATGGCTTTATTAATGTAAAACCTTGGTTATTTCGGGTAAT
>NW_023458557.1:54622974-54623735 GCF_013731165.1 Rhagoletis pomonella
AAATATTTAGATTAAGTGCCAATAAAAGAAAATGGTGTGCCATTAATTCGATCTACTTTAAATTCATTTTCTTTTTTAACCGACTTAAAAAAAAGGAAGAGGTTATCAACTCGTCGGAATATTTTTTTTTAAGTGAAACTTCTTTAGCGGTCTGGGAACTATTTTGGGATTTTAGGCATTTTCTGGACTTAACGATATAATAATCGATATTTTTATCGGTTCTGTTATCGATATTTTTATCGATTTTGTTATCGAAATTTTTATTGATTTTGCTATCGATAATTTCGGAACTTACCGCTATAATAATCGATGTTTTTTCGATTTTGTTATCGATATTTTTAACGATTTTGTTATCGATATTGTGGCCGCAGTCTGTGGCGCATGCAACAATCGCCTTAGCAACATCCATGAAATCACCAAACCATTAGCAACACCAATAAAGTTGCTATGCTTTAGCAACATCCATGAGGTTGCGATATTAAGAACCGCAATATACTGCCAAACTGTACACCATGTTTGACTTACCCCTGCAATTAGAGGTAGTTTGTGGTTCGATAAGCAAAGTTACGCTAAAACCTTAGGTTCGATCGAACGTCTAGCGGACATGACAGTTTTTGCCCCAAACGCCAATTCTGTATTTAAGCCGGAGTAAGCACAGAAACAGGATAAAATAATAAAAGTTGCGATCATGTGTGGTTTACGAATGTGCAGTGTGAAAGTTAAAAGTTCTTAGCAAAACAGTTACCAAAAACAAAAAAAAG
>NW_023458557.1:54623745-54633563 GCF_013731165.1 Rhagoletis pomonella
GCCACTGCTAACTACGTGTAGGCACCCACGCACTGTACACAACGTTAACACCACACCGCAGAATTGTGAGCGCGAGCGACAAGTGCGACTTCGCCGTACTGGACTGGGAACAGCACGCACAAAGAGAGCAAGACAGTGGGCACACTTTGAGCAAATTACGCCCCGACAGAGCCACATAACCCCAAAAATTATTATTTTTTTATTAATTTTAATATTTTAGAAGTTTTACACCACTTTTTGAATTCTTTAATTTTGCTTCTGTAATGTTATCGGGCAATCGGCCCATAAACATAATTTCTACACTTATTGATCACGCACCTTAGTCTCAATTGCTGAGGCCAGAACACTCGCGAAGTGCCACGTGCCAAAAAGGCGGAGTTTTCTTTTTCAACACTTAATGAAGTACATACACATTTATCTATAATTTTAGTTATTTCCTTTTTTTATTTGTATAATTTCGCACTAAGTAATTTTAATGGCACACACTTCTCTTTATTAGTTAAATAATTTAGAAAAATTAAGTTTAAAAGTCTTGGTCACGTTTGGCACTCAAAGCGTCGTATTTGGTTCAATAGCAAACGTGGCGGGAATAGAACTAAGTACAAAAATCTCGCTCGATCTTGTCCGTGGCCGTGTGGAGCCTTCTGTTCCCACAGGTGTAGTTATGTATGTTAGGTAGGACTGTTGTATATTTCCTGCTCACGTTCTGTTTCAGCTTACGTCGCCGTTTGTTGGTACCATCATCGGTGGATTAGCGAGGTGAGTTAAACAACTATGTTATTTAACATACGCATATACATATATTAATATGCGCTCAGACATGTATGTACATAGATGTTGTGGTGTTTTCGATTTATAGTTTGAATTTTGCATCTTCGCGTTGAATCATTTTGCGAGATACTTTGCAAAATACGATGTTTTAAGTGTTGAAGTGCAATATTAGGGTAGTCGAGTAAAAAAAAAAGAAAATAAAAATATAAAAAAAAATAAAAAAATTAAAAATAAACCTAGGAGTGCATTTCAATAGAATTTTCGTAGGATATACATTTGCTTTTAGTGTTATATATTTTTAAGATACATATACATACGTAAATACATTTATAAATAAATTGTACATTTGAATTGAAAACAAAGAGAAAAAAAGAGGAAATGTACGTTATTTTAAATTCTAGGTAAAGGGATAGTAGTTAAAATGGCGTGTTAATCCCTTTTCTTGTTGGTGTGGGTGTTGCCCTTGAGGCACTTGGCAGGAAAAGAACTAGATGGCCTTTGTACGCTGACTGACAGACTGGGGACTTGACTGGATTAATAGACTGCCGGACTACGGTCAGGAATAGGGAACTCCACTTCTACGTTTTGGAGCCAAAGTGGGGTCAACGGCTGTTTGCTATACAGACAGATGGGGTGGGACGGCTCCCTCCTGACAGGACGGGTTTTCTACCGCTTTCCCTCTTTTTCGCAGTATTATCTTTCCTTTCCGTTTCCTCTATCCGGCATGACTCCTTTTTTTTGATTATGGCTGTGGGCTGAAAGGAACGGCAAGAACCACGTCAAGGGCTGACGAGCTAAAGCCGGGCTACAACCATGCCGACCCGCCATGACTTCCGGTTCAGTACAAGTAGTTACATAACAATATTTTTATCGAATTTGTTATCGATATTTTTATCGAATTTGTTATCGATATTTTTATCGATATTTTTATCCATTAGCTATCGATTTTGTTGTCGATTAGTTATCGATTCTGTTATCAGGTGAAGCCCTATCCAAAAACCTCTAAAAATATTCCTAATGATTAATCTAAACCATTTCTCAGTGGTGAGAGGTCTCGCATGGTGTCGGTTTTCATTTAATCAAATTTCAAATTTGTCTGTAACTTAAAAAAATAAAACCTGTGCACATCTATGTAGAATACCAGTTCTTTAATTTGACTTCTCATTTTGGAAATTCGAAATAACGGTCCAGATGTGGTGACCTTCAAAAAAAATAGATGGCAACTCCAATTAAAAATATTATCAGCCCATAGTTGTTATACATATTTCAATTAACTGATGAATGAAGTTGAATGTACTTTTTTTAAGCACATGACAACTCTCCTAAATACAGGTTAGAAATAAATTATTTTCAAACCCATTTCGATTGGTACCCATCTTTTGACAATCCATTGAACATATTAAATAATGTGACCTAAATTTTAAAAAAAAAAAAAAAGTTCAGATTAAAGATTTCTTAACACTCGTTCTTTTGATTACCATCTTTTAAAATTTCATGTAACTTATGTATTATTAAACGAAATCCGCTTTCAAAACAGGCGGCAACCCTCTTAAAGTTATTTTCGAACTAAAATTTCCTTAAATATTTTTCGTCTGACATTATTATAAATATTTCATGTAACTGGCGAATTAAGTGGAAATTTATATTTTAAACACGTGGCAATCCTCCTAAATATAGTTCTTAAATAAAAGATTTTAAACCCATTTCCATCGATAACCATCGGTTAGTAATTTATTTAACTTATTAAATAATTTTAGTTTAGCCCTTCAAACTGGGGAAACCCTCAAACACATCAAAAATGTTCTAAATTGTCAAACTAAGTATTTCTTGAAGCTCTTTCATATGCTATCCATCGTTAATATTTCATATAAAAAATAGTTCAATTAGACTTCTCAAATAGGTGGTAACCCTATTCAAAATATTTTCAAACTACCACCTTCTTAAACCTCTTTTGTATGACACTCATATAGCGATACCTTATTTACTTACCAAATTCCTTTAATTAAAATTGAATTACATTATTTTAACATGTGGCAACCCTCCTATACGCAGTTAAGTTATAAAGCCTTTTCAAAACCATTTCAATTGATACCCATATTTAATAATTGATTTAACTTTTTAATTAATTTGAGTTTAATTTCTTAACAGGTGGCGACTTTTTTCGAAAAAGTGAAACCTTCTTGAATATCCACATCCTAAGTCCTTTAATTTGGTATCTCACTTTTGAAAATCGAACGGACGGTGTGCATCTGAGGGCATTGATTAGTAAATAACTTGAGTTTAATTACACAGGTTTACAAAAAAAAAAGCTTATGCATATTAAACCAAACCTATATATCCCTATGTTGTTCGACACGCTGAATGCGAATCCGAAGTCCGTTAGTTTCCACCACGTCAGGTTCGTGGTCAGTTGAAGGACCATTAGGTAAAATTCATTGAATAAACCTGAAAATTCATATACATAAGGTTTTACATTCGCTGAACCCGAATCCGAGATCCGTTAACCTCCATAATGTCAGCTTCAAGGTCATTTGAAGGTCAAATAGGACATAAAATTTATTCAATAAAAATAAAAGAAAATACAAATTTGTTTTTGTTGTCACTAAAACCGAGTATGGAGGTCCCTCGATTCCTCAAGGTCATCTGGAGGTCATGTCAAGGTCATCCCAAGGTCAAATCCCAATGAATTTTATTCAATTTTCAGGTTTATTCAATGAATTTTTCCCTACTTGACCTTCAAATGACCACGAACCTGACGTGATGGAGGCTAACGGACCTCGGATTCGCATTCAGTATGTCGAATAACATAGGGATATATAGGTTTGGTTTAATATGCATACACTTTTTTTTTGTAAACCTGTGTTATTTAACAGATGGCAACTCTTTTCGCATACGCGGGTTTGCATTATCTTGATAAGCGGTTTTGCATTTTGTTGATACGCGGTTTCGTACTTTAAACGACGAGATGTATGTATGTATGTACATATGTATATTGGTTATGAGACAAACTAGATATGTAACGTAAGTTTCACTTCTCCAGTGTGGCCCAGGTGCATTTACTTTTTTTTTATGTATATTACCGCATAAATGTGGACCACGTTAACCGATTTCTACAATTCGTTAAAGGCGGCACCTCAGAGGTGGTCCCATACACTAATTTGGTAAAGATCCGAACATAGGATCATGAAGAAATTAACGGTACTCTTAAACTTTTATATGAGAATTGAAGTATGTTTTGTTTTTTGCTTAAAAATTACGTTCTTAATACTTAATTCTACCATTTTGTCACATATTTGAGCCCCAAAACGAGTTTTATTTACTTTCGCTTAATAGTGATCAAAAAATTTTCAAATCTAAAATCGCTTTATGTATGGAGAGGTCCCACGATTTTGCAATCTGGTTTTAAATGTGTCAAACAGTGCATATTATACATATGTTAAAATAGATTTGCTGTATAACAGTGATTTATTTTGAACAAAACGACATACGATTTTGTGTGCTAAGTCATAGGAAAAAGTCTTTTGAAAGTAAACGTAGTATTGCAGTACTTACTAGGTCTATAAAGTGTACGTATCAGCCGTTACTTAAAACATTTTTTAATTGGCTCTGATACCCTTCAGTAATCCATATTCGAAGGCACCCATAGTCATAAGCGAACAAATTATTAATTTTAACTATTCCACTTTAATATATTTCAGTTGCATTCCAGTTTCCATTCAAAGATATTTAGATGAATTTAGTGGATGAAGTATCCAAGAAATTTTTCCAATATAGCGCGGACCAACTTAAGAAAAAATCGAATTAAAAGAAACACAGTGCTGGGCAAATCTAATATGTATAACAAAAATTACTGTTTACTTATGACATTCAAAATTAAGCACGGATTTGCATTTTAATAAATTGATTAATATCTTATAATTTTATACCTTTTGCTTATTTATAATTATAAAATTTATTTCAGATAGTCAGTAGTAAAATCCTATAAAACCTGAGTCGAAAAAAATACAATCTCAAATCGTCAACGAGCTCAAATCTCGAGTGGCTAACGATTCGAAAAATCAACAATTCTCGAAATGCCAACGATTCTAAAAATAACAATTCTAGAATCTCCAGCGTTTCGAGAATTTAAATATTGTCGGACCTCTAACGATTCGAAAAATTAAATATTCTCGAATCGCCAATGATTCGAAAAAGTAGTAATATTCGATTCGCTAACGATAGGTGACTCTCCTACGAATTCGAATTCGCCGTTCTATCGTCGCGAAATATCGTCTCGATAGTTCTATCAGAGAAAACGAGCTCGTCTCTTATTCGAAGCGAGATTGCTTTCTAACATAATTGTCTAATATTATTTCTGCAACTTTTTTCAATTTAATTGGGAAAGTTTGGTTTTATGAGATTGGGGTAAGGAATAACAAATTTTTCCTTATATTTCACGTAAATATTATCCGATCGCCACTAAATTTTACATTGGAAGCACAAAGGCTAAAAGGAAGCGGTTGAAATTAAGTGGCAATCTACTGTATATATATCTTCAAAATTTTATGGTTAATTACACCGTGCGAAAAAACCAAAAATTTTTAAAACACGAAAAAATCAGTATATTCACAAAACTAGGAGCCAAATATAGTATAACTGCGTTTTTAATTTTCCTCTCTAACATCAGGATTTTTTCTAAAGGTTTTTGAAATTTCTGAGATATGATTGAATAAAAAAATTATTTAAAAGATTTGGTGCTTTGTAGAGTAACAATATTGGTACCAATTAAAAGGAAAAATTCCGTAGTATTAAAATAAAAATTAATTTTTTGGTGCACCTGGACGAATAAGTGTTGAAAATGTCCTTTTAAAACTTTATCCTTGAATACCCTTGGAAATTTTCAATCTTTATTTTTGAAAAAAATATATATCAAGGACTAATATGTAAACTATTACATCCTGGAATTTCGTCCTCCTAACTTTATTAGTTTTAGATAAAATAAATTTTACACTTCTCTTATAAGATATTGATATTTGCAATATACATAAATGAAGATACTGGAATCATTACACTGTAAGTACTCGGCTGGGTATTGGACCAAACCAATTTTTTTAATAGATTGAGTCATAGGTAGAAAAGTAATTTCTTCGCCTATTACTCTTATTTAAATGGTATATAACCTTATTTAATGCAAACTTATATTACAGGTGCTATAAGGTCGGGTCTTCCAAAAATTAAAAACCTTATATTTCAAACAATTTTGAACTAATTTTTAATTGGTATCGTTGTAAACGTGACTAAACCCCCTTTCTTCCGATATGCATATTTGTAAACTTCGTATGTAACAATTTGAGAAAAAACATTTAAAAGAAAAAAATACTTTTTTTTTTATGAAAAAAAAATATTTTAAACCAAAAAAATTACTAACCGATTTTAAAAAATGGATAATGTTGTTAACGCAATCAAACCTCCTTTATTCGGATATGCGTATTTGTATACTTAGTATATACAAATTTAAGAAAAAAACACTCAAAAGGGAAAAATACTTTTTCTTATAAAAAAATATTTTAAACAAAAAAATAACTAACCGATTTTTAAAAGATTGGTATCGTTGTAAAGACGATTAAAACCCCTTTCTTCTGATATGCATATTTTTATACTTCGTATATAAAAATTTGAGAAAAAACACTTAAAAACAAAAAATTCCTGTTTTTAATTAAAATATTTTAAGCCGCACTTAAACTGTACGTTTAGTTTGTTCCTTTAGAGCGCATACATGGTTCCTTAATAATGATTCCAATATCTTCATTTACGTACATATATTGTAACTATCAATATCTTATTAAGAGAAGTGTAAAATTTTTTTATCTAAAACTAATAAAGTTAGAAGGACGAAGATGTGGCAGTTAACATATTAGTCCTTGACATATATTTTTTTCTTTTATTCGTTAATTTTGAGCTCCAGGCCGGTTATTAAATAAAACATAGATTTTGGTAGTTTTATTTATTACATTTATTGCTGTCGATATTTCGCCTTCAATCTGAAGGCATCTTCAGGACTGAAAAACACCAAATGCATACATATTTACGTCAAATTACAAAAAACTTACATCAAAAACGCAACTTACATTATAGAGTTTTTCCAATCGACTAATTCTATGTTCAGGAAAATATTAACAAACAAGCTCAAAGAACACTTAAACATAAACAAGAGAATTTAAGCAAGTCGAAATACCGTAAGTGTAAACAAAAAATATACAAACAACAATACACGAAGTGGTGGACAGTAGGACGGAGAGAATCTGTATGTAGATCAACACGGCACGACACGGCATAGCATTGTTATTGTCGGACGAAGTACTGGTGGCGGGCCGACGAACAATAACATGAACACATAAACACATGACACCTACGTTATTGGTTTTTGTGCGTGAGAATTAAATTGCGATGGACATGAGCGCAATTGTCTGTGTCCGTTTTAAAATTAATCCTTCTATTATTAGGGGTGTTCATGATGTGTAGCATCTCTAGAGTATAACGTTTATTGTAATTTCTCTCTTCCTGTAAGATTGCTACATTGTCAAAATCGGTATAATGTCCCATATTTTGGCAGTGAGATGTTAAGGCTGTCTTATTGTCCATAGAGTTATTCCTTAATTTTATGTTGGATTTATGAGCGGAAATCGTTGTCTTCAATTTAGATTTGGTTGTCCCCACATATACCATATCGCATACGTGGGACCCGTCGCCATAGCATGGTATTCTGTAGATTACGTCAGATTTCTCATTTTTAGGAACTTTGTCTTTGGTGTTGGTGTATACTTCATCCATAATGCTACCAAAAACATTATCTATACAATCAACAACAATATCAGCAATAACAAGATGTCAACAACTATCGCCTACTCTGTGTCTGCGTATATACAAAAGGTACAGAGCAGGCTACTGAATCATCTCATTAGTTATAAAACACGAGCTACTTCGACAAAAAGGAAAAGAGGTAAAATCACTAAAAGTACATATTAAACAACAATTAAGTATGCGGGATTATAACGCATTTTTTGAAACTGAAGAAAGAATAACTAATACACTCACTACAACTATTAAGAAAACACAAGCTAGCAAGTATGAAAAATTAAGAGAGAAACAAAAACAATTATTTATCCTATCTTTAGGACCCGAATTCGCCTTACCTATATCCAATAAAGAGTTTCCACTATTTAGGACTATAGCAGATGGGGAGAACTGCATACAGACGATTAAAGATAAAGAAAAACAGGAAATTGAAAGAGACAACTTGACGACGTTAATACGCGATTACATAAATAAGACGACATATACAATTAGAGATAAGTTTATTCATAATACCCTTCATTCTGCTAAGACGTTTCTGAAAAACCATGACCAAATTTTAATCCCCAATGCTGACAAAGGGAACGTAACTGTAGCGAAGAACAAATCAGAATATGACATGAAGATGCGGAAAATTGTAAATGACATCTCAACATATAAAGTTTTAAAACGTGACCCTACAAATAAGCTACAAGGGAAAAATAATGAAATAGTGGAGAAGATGTATGCTAACAAAATCATTGATTTAAAGGAAAAGAACTACCAGACCTGCAAAACGGCCAATCCGCCTCGAATTTACGGATTGCCGAAAATCCATAAAGAAGGAGTTCCCCTGAGACCTATATGTTCGTCCGTCAATTCACCGTCTTACAACTTGTGCAAATATATTGTCCACGTACTCAAAAATATAACAATGTCCTCAAAGTATAATGTTAAAGATGCGATCGAGTTCAAAAACAAGATTGGAAATACCCATATTTATGACGATGAAGGTTTGGTTTCTTTTGATGTCGTATCGTTATTCCCGAGCATCGCCGTAGACTTAGCAATAGAGACCATAGATTCGAAATGGAGTTTGATACAAGAGCATACGTCATTAACTAGAGAGCATTTCTTAACCATATTAAAGTACTGCATTAAAGAACCTGCCACCTAACCCCAGCGAAACATCAGCATGGCTTCCGTAAAGTGCACAGCACAACAATAGCACTTAACGCCATAAACACCCAGATAACTCGTGGCCTAAATCGAAACCGCCCCTGTGAGAGAACTGTCCTAGTAGCGCTGGACTTGTCAAAGGCGTTTGACACCGTCTGCCATTCCACGCTGCTAGAAGACATTGAGGCCTCCTCTCTCCCACAGGGACTGAAGCGATGGTCGGCGAATTATATGAGTGGTCGGCAATCATCAGTAATCTTCAGAGATCAAACCTCGAAACCAAGAAGAATAAAATAAAACAAGGGGTTCCACAAGGTGGTGTTCTCTCCCCCTTACTTTTTAACTTCTATATCTCGAAACTCCCCCAGCCGCCTGAAGGAGTTTCCCTGATCTCGTACGCTGATGACTGTTCGATTTTGGCGTCTGGGAATGGAATTGATGACCTCTGCTCAAAAGTAAACGGCTATCTCTCCAGCCTTTCTCGCTTCTTCACTGCAAGGAGCCTAACCCTCTCCCCAACGAAATCAACGGCGACCCTCTTCACCACATGGACGAAGGAGGTCAGGCTTGAATTAGGCATTCACGTCGACGGCACACCCATACCGACGGTGAACAACCCGAAAATTTTAGGGGTTACCTTTGATAGCCTGCTCTCTTTCTCCGCGCACACAACCGCAGTTGTCAACAAAGTACAGAGCCGCAACAAGGTCCTCAAGTCGCTCGCCGGCAGCACTTGGGGCAAAGACAAAGAAACGTTGCTGGCAACATACAAGGCAATTGGCCGGCCGGTTCTAAATTATGCTGCGCCAGTTTGGACGCCGGGAACTAGTTGGACGCAGTGGACGAAGCTACAGACTTGTCAGAACGCCGCACTCCGGACAGCGACTGGGTGCCTTCTGATGACGCCTGAGCATCACCTACACAGTGAGGCCCAAGTGCTCCCCGTAAGGGAACACAACAAGATGCTCTGTAAGCAGTTTCTTGTGGGGTGTCACAGAAGTGAACACCCCAACAGACCACTGCTGGAGGAGGAGCCTCCGCCCAGGCACGTCAGGGGG
>NW_023458557.1:54633573-54647891 GCF_013731165.1 Rhagoletis pomonella
GCTCGGGATGTAACTATGTAATATTGATGCGCCTAAAAGATGCAGCGATTTCTATTCTCAAGTTACATACCTGATGACAGTACGAATGGCAATTATAATAGGGAGGTTTTAGTTTATTAAACTATAATTTTATTTATTTGTTTGTTTATTTAATGATTATTTTTTAAGTATAGTTCATCTAACAGAAAGCGAATAAATCAAGCTTAAAACTTTGTGCAAAAATTATGAAAATTCTTCAAGGTTTCATCTAAACTGAAAACTTTTTAATAAGAATTTTTAGAAATTTTTTTTTAATTTTTAAGTTGATTATTGGCAATTTCTTCGTGTATCTTCTACAAATTTTTTTTATAAAAAAATGTGTAATACCCTCAAAAAAAAAAAAATATTTAAATTCAATGCGATCAAGGCGAAATAAGAAAAAAATTTAAAAAACTTATTTAAGGTTTGAACAAGTAGTGATAGAGCTTTTTAGAGAAGTATCGATACCAATACTTATTTAGATTACTCTAAACTAGCATCGATGCCAGTACTCGTATCTGAAGGTATCGATAATACTCGTACTTTCAAGTATATTTAGGGCACACGCGAAAAGTAAACAAAAATTAAATTGTTCTGCTTTTATGACCCCATCCTATTTATTTGTAAATTGAATAGACACTGTTTTTAATATGTAGCTGAATTCTGATCTAAAAAAATATCTAAAGGAGTTTTTGAAATAATATAGCAATAAGTTTAATTCTGCAAGCGTTAAATACATGCTTTTAGCAAAACACTTATTTAAAGTTTTTAAAAACAAATATTTTATGTGTCTGGCGTGTTATGCTGGAGAATGGCCAAGTTATCGAGTCGAAGGCAATCCACTTACCCCAATCATTATCGAAGTTGAGGCAAGATGTTCGTTTTTCAATTATTTAAGAATTTTTAACCGAGCCCAACGGTGAAATGACCGCTACCTCTTCTAGGCTGCGTAAAAATTTCATAGCTGGGCGAATTACTAGTAGCCCCCTAGAACGAAATATGTATGTAATAATTTTTACTAGGGGAATGAATATATCGTCACCTTAAATGCAAAAAGACGTAACAACATCGTAAATGAAATAGATAAATTCGTGACTAATTTAAATTTTTTTTCATAAAATGATGTGGGGAGGTTGTAATTCGATGAAATCCATCGTACAAATCAAGAAGCGAATTTTGAATTTTTTATTAGATATGAATTTCAGCATTTCGACGATGATGTTTGTTGCGTCTTTTTGCATTTCAGGCGACGATATGTACTTAATTCAAAACTTTAAGGTCGTTTGACCGTGTTTTTCATTTTTTGAGTTATGACAGTGTTTAAGTACATATGTGAGCGTTATCTTTATTTAAACGACATTCATATTGGACTTCGAATATCATTTTCGAACGATCACTACAATGCTTTTGGGCAATTATTAAAAATTTGAATGCATGTAACTGAAAGAAAAAAATTGAATTAAAAAGGTTTTTAACACGTCGATACATTTTAGTATTCGCGATACTTACTCAATACTTCTCCAAAAGTATCGAGTTCTCGCATTACTCAGTACTCATGAAAAGTATCGATATTCTGTACTCAGTATTCGTATCGTTCTATCACTATGGACAAGTCATGACTCATGAGTCTAGTGGAGTAGACAAAACCAACACACTCAGAATTTGCTTTGAATTGCCACTCAAAATCAAGGCCGAATGTTGAATGTTCATTATTTTATTTTTTTTTTAATTATATAAAATGTTAATCAAACTTTGTACGAAAATCGGAAAAAATCTACACACTTCAACAAAATTTCATTATTTCAAACATTTTAATCAGAACTAAACAAATTTGATTATGCAGTTTTATAGCTCATTTAACAACAATTAACAAACTTGCTTTGCAAACAATGCTTTGTTGGATTTTAAACCGAACCGAACCATTTTTTGGAGTTCGGTTCGGTTCAAAATCGGTTTGCAGCCCTGCTTAAAACTGATTCATGGGCATGCCATTTTGTTGGATGTTAAGGCATCGAAATACCGAATACCGGAAAAATACAGAACATTTGGCGTCCCGTATAAAATAATTAAATGGCTCGAGCACCCTCCTCATTGATGTTATTACGCGACAAAAACTTGCATGTGTACGTATGTATAGTAGATATGTATGTGCATATCGTGGTTTAAAGTACAAAGCCGCGTATCAACAAAATGCAAATACGTATCAAGATAATGCAAAACCGCGTATGTGAGGTTGCATAAATTATTTTTTAGAGAGTAAAACCACTCATATTTCAAAATGGTCCCGTTTTTTATAAAGCAATCGCCTTTCCGGCTAGTATATTTCGGGACGAATGGATAAGAATTGAATCAAGAGCTTGTGTGAGCAAATCCAATTTTTGGCAGCAAATGTTAGTTACGCGGTTTTGCAAAACGACGGTACGCGGTTTTGTACTTTAAACGACGATTTATTATTTAAATACACTCTTCCAATGCCAGCCAAAGAGATTCTGTTACCTTGTATATACCTACGAAGAAACCGCATTACCGATTTGATTCAAAACATATTTCTTTCTAACGTTTATTCCTCAGTCTTTATAGCGCACTCGATTAAACCGTATTGAAAAGTAAACAAAGTCCGTTACTTTTACTCGATATTTATTTAATAATAAATTTGCGCGGTGGACCGAAGTGGCCGGCCACGGATGCGCGAGGCTTCGCCACGCGCTGAATGTATGCATATGTATGTACATTTACGTATTTAGAGAAAGAAATCATATGTCATCATGTAGTTCGTTTATTATATACATACAAAATCTTGTCTAAATCCGTGTGGTAGCGTGGTTAAAATATCTCGCCTTTACTTTATACTATCTATAGAAGATAGTAATTTTAAATAGGTGGCAACCGTAATCAAAAAAACTTGAAGTTTTTGTATATGCGAAGGCCATGCACTTTTATTTGGTGTCTTATTTTTTATCCAACGAACGGTGAAGATCTTACAGTTTTTAAACAGGTGGCAACCCTTCTCAGAAAAATAATACATTATTACACATTCAGAGGCTAAGTCTTTTCGTTTGTCAGTGACGGTACAGAACTGATTACTACGCTTATTATGATTGAATATGGTAATTTTATTAACAGGTGGCAACCCTATTAAAAAAAAATATTAGTGCTTTTGTAGGGGCCAATCCCTCTCATTTGACTCCTATATTTTGTAATCCAACGAACGGTGCAGATCTTATAGTTTTTTAGACAGGTGGCAATCCTATTAAAATTCTAAGTAAAAAAAGATCCCTCAACTGTCGATACAGAGTATATTATAGAAAATCTCGTCAAAATCCGTTTAGTAGTTTTCGAGGTTATCGCGTACAAAGAATCTCGACTTTCCTTTATACTATGTATAGAAGATAAATACAATTAAAAACGGGCTGCATAAAGAGAAAAAGCCAATTTTGATTTTGCGTGAATTATTCGTTTATACGGGTTTTCTAACCGATGTGAGAAAAAAAACCGATTTGAAAACAAATTTGGGTCAATACACTTTTCGATTTCAACGCGAATTGAAATTATGTTTATGCATCTGATTTGAACCACACCGAACTGAGTCACGGCACTTTATGTGTCGGTATAAACAAGGTATGTATGTGTTGTAATGCTTAGCCCCCTAATAAATAAGACTTGTTTAAAAATCAAACTATATACAAAACATAAAAAATCCCAACATTTTTATCTTTACACATTCATGTTTCTGGCATGCGGGAGACGATATGTACTTGCCAATATGTTTTACAAAAATTATTTAAAAAGCAGACGTCTCGGTTGCTCAGCAAAGCGGTTAATCGTTTCTGCAATTATTTCACAATGATTCTCTAAAGCAAATTTTCGATGTATTCTTAAAATGCATAAACCTAAAGGTAAATTTTATATGAAATTAAAATAACAATTTATTAAAACTAGTAGTAACCTCGAAATACGGGCGAGTACTTAGCTCAAAATTTATTTAAAGAACTTCGTGGAAGACAACAACTAATCTTGTATTGCTAGGCACCTGATAACCCAGGATAATTTTTAAGTTCTTAAAAGACATTACTCTACTCTAAGCTTCGTGCAGTGGGCCATGAGAAAACTGTCATCTTTAAGGTATAGTCGAACCTTTGACAATATCTGGTATTAGTCTTAATCTGAAACGCAATAATCATTGAAAATTGGCACCCTTTATGGTGAAAAGCATTTAATATCACACTTTCAAACTAAAGCTTTCTTAACCCTTGAAGCCTAATCTATTTGGGAGTTACGTAAAGCCTTAACATACGCCGTAGTGTCTTACGTACTTAAAAGAAAACCTGTGAGCTAAAATATACTTAGTCCTGCCATATTTTTTAAAGAATATTGAAGTTGTGAGTTTGACTAATAATAAAACATAGTTTTATTAATAAAAACTATAACCACATTTATTTAAAACAACAAAATAAAAAGTGAATTTTGTGTAAAAATTAAAAAAAAACTGATTCCGTAGACGCCTCGCAGACGTAGATTAAACTTTTAGGGTTAACCCTTTCAGTACAAAAATTCAACCACTGGTTCTAAAAAATTTTAAATATGTAGATATACCGGCTAATTTTGGATCGTTCATTTTAAAAATCACATACAAAAATGTGTAAAGCTTTGAGGTTTGCGGTCATTCAGGGTCCTTTTTAATGGTCAGTGATATCCTAGGTGTTTAAAAAAGAAAGGGATCTCAGCTAGAGCTCAGCAAGATCCATGGCTAGAGAATATATTGCACATGATTTAAAAGAAGATTTTGAAAAAAGATTTGGCGATTTGAAATTATTTAAATGTACGCTGGCATACTTCATAAACGCTTTTTTATGCTACATAACTGAGGATGCATTTACAATATCCGAAATACTTGTTTTTAAGAAAAGCAAAAGAAGAAACGTTGATGTTTTTGGTACAACGTATAACTGTGAGTACTCTACAATAAAATTCGTAAAGTAAAAATACCATTCACAATTAGTTTCTTTCGCGTACCTGGTAATTATTGAAAGTTATAAAAATTATCAGCTTTTTGTGTTCGCGTACGCAAAAAACTTGCAAAGTAGGGAAATTGAGAGAGCAAAATGACATTTCATTTGAGGGAAATCTGCTAGTTTCTGCTGGAAAAATTTTTGCCAACAGCAATTTGCCTAGAAGAAAACAGCTGATCAAATACTGGTTGGAATTTACGCAAATCCCAAAATTGAATTTGATGGTTTGGAAGTTAAAATAGTAAAATACGACTAATTAAACTTATAAGAACTAAGTATTTGTTCGTTTATTCCATGAACTGTGTCAGGATAAAAGCTTAAACAGACGGCAGCGTTGATCCGGATTTACTTGGACTTAATCCGGATCAACTGCAGTTAATTCCCCCCCGGCCCCTACGTAGCGACGCCAATGCATACGTACATATGTATGTATGTATCTGCATTTATATAAACATATTGTGTGGTTAAAACAACCAAAGATAATTTTTATGTGTGTCATTTCATTATGTTATATCTAAAGCAGAGCTGGACGTCATAAGACGTATGAGAATGCGAATCAATAACATGCAACAGACAAAAATTAAAAAAGAACAAACAAGAATTTAAAAGAGGCGAGAAAAGTCAGTCATGCAGACATGCAATAACATATAAAAAGGTGGGAAATACAAACACACTATCAGCTGAGAAGCATGCGAAACTTTAAAATACAGGAATGTAAAAACTGTGTACATATGTATGTGTGTGGGTATCATCATTTAACTCTAGGTTAGCTTTAATAGTGGGTAGAAAAAAAGTATATAAAACCTCATTCAATCCATTTTATAAGTAAACTTTTGTAATTAATAATATTAACCAGGGACGGTAATCATTATGAGTAAAATAATTTAAATCAGCATTTAATCTTTATTTTATGAGTTATATTTTTTTCGTTCTAAATTAATAATTATTATAGATTTTTAGTTTTTTGCTCAGCGGATATAATTATTATTTGATTTTTATTTTTTCGATCACAAATAATGATTATTTTATGATTTTTATTTTTTCGCTCAGAGATAATAAATATTATTGAGTTTTATTTTTCCACTTGAAAATAATGATTATTCATTGAATTTAAAAGGCTATACAGACGCAACTTACGGAAATTTTGACCTAAAAATTTTGAGGCTTATTCCTTTATTAAGGTGTCGCTACCTCTGAAAAGGATATGGCGGAAATCGCGCTGGTATAGATTTTGATTTTTTTGAATGATCATTATTCTTAATTGAAAAAAATAAAACTCAATAATAATTATTATCTTTGAGCGAAATAATAAAAATCATAAAATAATCAATACTTTTGATCGAAAAAAATAAAAATCAAGTAATAACAATTACTTTTGAGCTAAATATTAAAGCTCAAATATTAACTATTATTTTTAATTTTTATTGGTTAAACTCTAAAAATAAAAATCATTTTAAATTACAGTGGGGCGTACGAAAACAAATACGTGGGTATAAATAAAATTGTTTTACGATGATTACAACTTGTTGATTTTTTTGGTTAAAATTAAAAAAAAATAATGATTATTTTCCGTCCCTGATATTAACCCATTTTCTTTGTGATATTTGATTAACCGCCACTTTTGATTACTCGGGTAATCTTCGATTTTCGGTTTGTTGAATTACTCAGTACTATAAACTTAAATTTTAATGGCAATTATGTCTATTGATTTATATATAACCCTTATACAATCAGGTATCATTAACCGCGTTACCGCTTATTGAGAACATATCGCACATCTTCTTCCAATGGGGCATAACTCGATTTTTTGCATAAATAAGTTCGTAGAGTTATCTCAAAATAATGCAAATATTTTTTTTTTCATGATAATAATTTCTAACTAGAAAACTGCTGTTATACTTGTTTTTGTATGAATTGTGTTGAATCTGTACCATCCGCAAGCACTTATGTTCTCCGATCTGATTTTTGAGTTGTGCCTCTTTTAAAGATGATGTGTGATATATGTATGTACTTTGCTTCTAACCTTTGATGTACAGAAAGAAAAACCTAAATCCGTCTTGATTTACATACATTTAATTTTTAGTTACTTAAAAATTTGGCAAATTAAATTGGACGGTAAGCATACGTTTATAGTCAGAAGGCATGATGCAATAATACAAGGTGTTATCAGTTGGCAACTTCTCGCTCTAATTCCGCCATATTGACTTACCTTACGTGAAACAGTGTTACTTCTTTCACTATTCTTTGCCCATTAATATAGTTGAATGCTTTTTATTTTTTCTCAGTATACACACTTTGTTTTCTTAAAAAGGTATTTTATCTTATTTTATTTCATTTCATAACGAATATACTATAAAAAAGCAAATTTTGTTAAGGAGAAAATGTGAAATTTTATATTTTTCCCCCATATGGGGATTCATTTCTTCCCGTTTTTCTTCTGATTCTACTGAGCTAAGGTAGTGTCAAATCGAGCTGTCACAACTGATACCACCTTGTATTATTGCATCATGGTCAGAAGGTGGATGAATACTAGGCTAGGTGAAAGAAGGTGTGCAGAAAACAACAATTTGGCTGCTGTTTGGTAGTGTCCAATGTTGCCAGATTCACAGTTCGTACTGTAAATTAAATATTTTAAACAAACTAACAGTTGTTTAAATTACCGCCTAGTGCAAATTATAGTTTTTACGAATTGTGCGAATAAATTAAAATTCGATTCTTTTGTAAGTCATGCAGAGGAGCGCCTCCTCAGTTGAAACAAATCGTTTCATCTAACTTTTGCATTCCAGTCACCACAGAAAATGTGGGAAGATTTTTTTTTTCAAATCTATTCGAATAAACTAAGAAATAATCTAGAAATTCCAGAAATTTCTTAAAACAAATTCCTCTGGAGGTACTAAATTTGAGGTATCGTATCAAAAGCTCAAAAAAACTAAGAAGCAATTCAAGAAAAATAATGAAACTGAATTTTATTAAAACAAAATGTAATGAAAGGATCCATTGTACAAAGTCTATTTTGTTTATTTTAGTATAATTCAAACGTTATATGTTATTTTCTTTTATGTAAATGCTTCGTTTTTTATTTATGTTTAATAAGATTAAAAATGCTCATTTTTTTAACTTCTTTTTATTTTTGAAGATTATGTACAGTAGTGGTCTGAAGCTATCGATAGTCGACCCTATCGATAGTATGCGATAGTTCTTTAGAAACGATCGATAACTATCGATAGTTTTCGATAGTCTTTTAAACTTACAATTTAGCTTTATATTGCGTTTGGCATATTTGTAAAAAATATTTCTTACAAGCTTAGAGTGAATGTTGGAGACTTTTTGGTGCTGATTAAGAATCCGCAAGGAAAAACTTTCCATCAGCTCCTGATTTTGAGAAAAATTCTTGCACCTTGACCTGATGGTCACTTATAGTCATTTAATGAAGAGCAAAAAGCGGTTTTTGCGAAGTTTGAGTACCTACCGCAATTGAACAAAAGGAGATATTTAGAACCTTCCACTCGGCTTAAATTAAGACCTGAACTTTCGACTACAACCCCTGAAAATACCATTCCGGCATCTTGACCCTAAAGTCACTTATAGAGCTTCTCAAATATTGCGAAAAACGCGATTTTTTGACACTTTGACCTAATTTTTCTCAAAATCTGGAGGTGGTGGAAACTTTTTACTTGAGGATTCTTAATCAGCACCAAAAAGTCTATCAAAAACAAGTTTAACATTTTCCGCACCAAATTTTTGTTGCCCTGTATAATAATATAAAACAATAATGTAGAAAAAACAAAAACTATCAAAAACTATCGGTAGTATTGAAAACGATCGATGGTGGTACGATGGTCAAAAACCATCGATAGTTTCAGACCACTAGATTAGAGTTTTTCAGGAAATTTACAGTCTGTCAATACAAAATCTGTCAATACTGATTGTGAGAAGAAAAATTCTCTCAATCTAGCTTTCAGACTAACTAGGTGGGGTGGCTATTTAACAACACAATTTTTTCCTTCAAACGGAGACCAGTCTGGTGTAATTTACATTAATATCAATGGTGACCTATGGAGCAGTAGCTTAGATTTACAGAACTAACCTAGCCACGGTAAGATAGTCATAAGTGGATAGAGCAACTACACTTAAATAGAGAGCAGACATAATGGCAAACACACTGTTCAGAAACTATATGTATTTATGGCCGCAGGACTATGGAAAATATCCCAATCATTTTTCAGGCATTTTAACTAATAACAGAGGCCAGACGGTGCTTAAAACCCCCTTTTCATCTGACGATAAATCCTTTCTAATTTTGAATAGAGTAACTTAACGCCGTTGCTGAGCAAACTAATATCGAACTGCTTTGGGTATCAGTTCACAAGGAAATAGCTTTTAAGAGCAGAGAAAACATTCTTTCTCCAACGGTCAGTAAATTCAGAGTTCAGTAGAATATCTCTGACCACAAAGAGCATGGCTAGAATTGGCCTAGGCAAGTTGCATGCTTGATTTAGTAGATGTTTTATGCCTAAAAGGCTAATTGGTATTTTCAAATTACAAAAAGAAACTCTATTAATTCTAAATAATTCATATATCGCTAGCTAGAGTGAAAAGTTGCTAAGTTCCAAAAAACTTCTTATGGCCATTTTCTGCAAGTATTTAGCAAAACTTTGAATACAATATTTTGCCTGTTTAATGCAAAGCAAAACTCCATACGTATCAGGGAGATTCGATCTTTATAAAACGACTTCGAACTATTTTGGCATTATCGAATTTTCGGAGCTTTTTTTGGACTTAGCAAATTTTTCTTTCATTGAATATAAACGAGAAAAATTAAACCGGGGTCTTTACCCTTTCCGAAATGATGCATTTTTAATTTCTCTAGCCTTTAGCCTCTAGCCTATCAATATATGAGTTTTCATAAAAACTGGACTTAGCAACTTTTCACTCTAAGCTTACGATATGTATAAAGTTACATAGAGTGAATGGTTTTCTAATAGCTTACACGGCTGGCCGTTCCCCACAAATAAGGTTTTTGGCAAGTTGATCCACTTTAGTGCGAATTCTTCAATGAGATGTCGGGCAGCTTTAACATGCTTTGTGCTTAATTGTTTGAGCTTGGTAGACAATTGAAAAGCAGAAAAAAAAATTACATCATGTGCCATTTTTCCTGGGGCGATGAGGTGAAGAACTTTCTAAGAAAGCCATTGCGCTTGTTGGGCAGGGGCGCCTACAATCCCACTGGAAGGGTTAAATATCATCTAAGAGACTGATAATTATTATAAGTTATACCTACTTATTTAGAAGTTCTTTTGCATATTGCAACTTTTTTCAATTACATATTATTTTGTTGGGAGTTTAATCAATTCCATTGCAGTGTGCCGACTACTGTCTTCCACGATGCGAACGAGACACGGAGCAGACGACAAGAAAGTGGTAGCTAGCGGAATATCTCTAATGGTGGTGTGGATTTTGTAAATAGAAAAGATAAAACGATAATACGTATCACAAGGTAATGAATAAAGTGAATTAAAAGAAAACGAAATCGCAGAAAAATTACTAACAATGTTTCACCATTCACATTAACAACAACCAGCGTGCGCAACAATAACATGGATGATGCAGTGAGCTGACAGCGATAAGGAATGCATAATGAAGCGAATTATGTGCTAGAAACGGTGTGCAAGTACAACAAAAGCGAAAAACGAAAAATAAAATTAAAAATTAATATCAACGTGGGTCACAGCAATAGCATAATTAACCACAACAAAAGATGCGGCAGTCAAAAAACCACACCAATAATAGCAATACTCAAACATACCCTGCCGGCAAAACTACTATGTAATATGTAGTTGTGAACTAGATGGCTACCAGTTTGCGTTTCATTATCACGTTCTATCCTTTTTCAATGTTAGCGACTAGTATTTTTAACAATACCAATTGTCAGGCTATACGTCAGCATTTCTTAGTAGAAATACTAGTAGCATCATAACAGTTGATGAGAAAGTCTGCCAACTCATTCCCCGTGAGAAGCATAACGTCGTTTTAAGCGCAAAACCGCGTATCAACAAAATGCAAAACCGCGTATCAGCAAAATGCAAAACCACGTATGTGAACTTGTAGAAATTATTTTCTATAGCGTAAAAACACTCATATTTGAAAATGGTTTTCTTTTTTATAAAGCAATCATATTTCTGGCTAGTATATTTCAGGACGGATGGATAAAAATTGAGCCAAGAGCTTGTGTAAGCAAATCCAATTTTTGGCAGCCAATGTCAGTTACGAGGTTTTGCAGAATGACGATACGCGGTATTGTACTTTAAACGACGATAAGTATGTATGCCATTTTGCTCGCGACGCTATAACAATCGCAATGGCGCACAGAATAAAGAACTGGAAGGTTCAAGTCCTTCCGCCGAAAATTTTTATTATTTTATTTTTATTTTTATTTTTTTCATTTAGGATTTTATTGGGCGCGTTTCTAAGATGCAACTGTTTACCCCAACTGTAGCGGAAATGCTGTCAACTGTTGAGTCCAACAGTTACGTCTTAGAAACGGTATGATACATGAACTGCCAAACAAACAGCTGATATTTGTAAACAAGCAAAATTAAATAAAAGAGCATAAAAATAAAAAAATTTACTAAGCCAAAAATATGAACATATGAACACTAAAGCATCCCAACTTAAGGCTACTATTCCATACGAACACTGGTACATATGTACTTGCATATGCTTATAAGTCCACGCATTTTCCATTTATTTTAAATATACACGTGTACTTTGTTTTATTTATAGCAAGTTTCATATTTTTTTTTTATTTATTATGAAAGCTGACGGAAGGGAAATGTAATTTTTCAGTTAAATTGTTGAGTTCATGTAGCGAAATAATTTTACGATGGAAAAAACGGCGTCGAATCAACAACCGTTCAGCTGAGCGGAACCATCGTATATACTTACAAGTATGGAATCCTATGCCCCTTTTTGTCTATTCTCTTTCTAACAGCGGACGTGCCGGCCAAACAGCGGACGTGCCTGCCAAACTGAAAAGCATGATGGCGGCAGTGTTTGACAGCCACGTTCGACGATGCGAACGGCAATGGAAGGTAAGAAATGGAAGATGAATGACATGAGAATGAAAGAATTATGAAATAGCAGAATGTCGAACCAAAACGAATTTCAAAAATCTGACAATGCGAATGACGTCAAAATTAAAGAAATGCAAAATACCGAAATGTCGAAGCAGAAGAAATAGATGACAGCCACGTGTTCAAGGGTTTCGTGCAACAAAAAGAGTTGTTGTGTTGCGCCATTCAATATTAAAAAAAAGTAATGTGGTTAAATACGCTTTTCTATTAAGTTGAAAAATTACATATTTCGCCAAAAAGTATATAAATAATTATATAGCATATTGCTATAAGATTTATTTATAAAAACGGTACATGCTTATGACCTTATTCATAAAAAAGGTAATAGATGTAAAGTAACATTAAAAAAATCGATTTGCTTACTTTTTAAGAATTTGGGAAAAACATTTAACTAAAGTTTTTGTGCACCCATCTCTTTTTCTGTTTATTATTTTCAAATTTTTCTTTTCCTTAATACTCATTGAGTTTTCATTTACACCCAGCAAAAATCAAAATATTTTATAAGAAATTTGTTGACCGTTTCTCGCGCACTTCTTTCATGCTTTTTTATCGTAGTTATTATTCTGTTGACATCTAAATTGCCATAAATTTTATGTTGTTGCCAATACATTGTTTTCCGGCGTTTCCTCTGTGAACTTTTACAGCTACATTCATAAAAATATTACTAATTTTGGTTTATAATTTTTTTTCCATCTTGTTATTGCTGAATATCAAAAAGGAATTAATAAATAATAAAAAGTTAGTTAAAATTTTAGTGAATGGTTCTTGCAAATAATATTATTTTATGGTTGAAATGACTTGATCGCCGTCAGGAGCTTATCAACTTTTTTGCCAAAACCAAAGCAGACGGGAAGGAAAGATAGTTGTTCATTAACGATTTGTCTGAAATATCGTTCTTGAAACGCGTTACTGCTCACTAAATTTGTAAAAATAAAATTTTTTCACTTAATTGTTATATTCTTCCTCATTGTGGTAAATTTACTCATCATCACAGCAGGGCGCAATCTTCTTTTCTATGATTATTGTATCGCTACTTTGAATTTCTCAATTTTGACAATTCTGATCTAAAGGTAAACGAAACCTCAGAAACTTTAAATGCACTGAAATTCACTAATACCCACTTCCGCAAAAATCACCTTATTTCGTATTTCCTTTGTTAAAAGTTATTGTAAATCACATATTTTTATTGCCTTATTAATAAAAAATAAAAATTTTTAAAAGCTTTTTAAATTGCCGTTTACAAACATTTTTCAATTTATAAGCCTTTTTAAGCTACTTTATTGTTTATGAATAAGGCTATTACAAATTAGCACAATCAAAACACGTTCCTTATCGTAAAATTTATTATTAAGAAAATTTGCTGTTCTCACATTTTCTTTCAACATCCAATTCGACTTTTATTACTTTTTGTACAGATATGTCATCGCCGCCAGGACGGCGCAATCTTGTATTCTATCTTTCTTGTCAAATATGCATTTAGATCTAACTGTCATACTACTATTAATGGTAACCATGAATATTCATTAAAATCGTTTCAATTCGGAATAAAATTAATTTACATACAGCTAGTGTAAATATATTTTTTAATATAAACTACCTTTTTTAATTCTAAAATAAATCAACAATCTCAATATTTATAAGAAAATTGTCTTCAAAAAATACGTCCCAAATCATCCCTGTTGATATCATAATTCAAATGCAAATTAGAAGAGAAATTTTGATACAAAAGTTTTTCCGCGATATTCATCATACAAATTTATCATCTTACTTGTCCGTATGTCGCTCTGGAAAGAAATATATTTTAACTGATATGTTTTCTTGAAAATAAATGCAAATTTACCTATTTTTTTCCACCGGCAGGCACGAATATGATATTCAAAACAGAAGCAATGACAACGAATTTTACACACATTGTTGTATTTTAGCGCAAAACGATAAGTTTCACAAATATTTTAAATTATTGCCTGCAACATACACATTTATCGTTATTATTGGAAATGCAAGACTTGGCACGCATTTTTAATTTCTTTTTTATTGAATTCAAATGAATAAAAACACATTTTTCTAAAATATTTCTCAATTTACATTTTAAAGTTTTTTCTGAAACTTGAATGTAACTCTGTGCGGAGAATGAGAGAATTGAAAATCAGGTGATCTC
>NW_023458557.1:54647991-54656929 GCF_013731165.1 Rhagoletis pomonella
ATGTAACTCTGTGCGGAGAATGAGAGAATTGAAAATCAGGTGATCTCAGCTGTTTTCAAATGTAAACAAACAAAATGGCGCTTTCCATACTTGTAAGCCTATACGATGAGCGGAACTACTCAACTGTGCGTTTCTAAATCAAGCGCTCAATAGTATAACAACAGCTACGTCTTAGAAACGCGCCAATTGTAATTTTTAAATATAATCAAAAACAAATTGTATTTTTTTTTTTATGGCACAAGTATTTGTTTCCATATGTATGTTTTTTCTGCAATCAAAATAGATTTTCAGTTTTGTTATTTAAATTCAAACTGAAATAATTATGTATATTGACTTTGGCAATTCAAAGGCAGATGTCGCTGAACGCTTTAGTTCTTCGGAATTGTTGAACTGGTAAGCCATCGTTTTAGCATATACTAGTTAATGAACTAGTATTTTTATTGGCTGGTTTGGCTTTTCTCTGCAGGGTAGCAACAGCAAGAAAAAAAGTCAAGAGGCGGAATCAGGCTATGCTAGCAATGGCTTGACAGCTGGCAGCTCCAGCACCGGCTCGACTCAGCTGTTAACAACAGCACAACCACCAGCAACAAGACAAACAACAATATACATTAGTCGGCAACGACATGAATGCCGATGTATGCATGTGAGTGGTGGAGCAAGTTAGCGCAATTTTCAGGTTGGAGACGACGACGAAAACTATGTCTTCGCGCCTGCTCACCCGCGCCTTGTCCGCTTGCGTATGAAGCTGTTTTGTTGTCGTGGTCGTTGTTTGCTGGGCACTTGCTTGCTTGATTGTTCGTCGTACGTCGTGTTTGTGGCTCAAAACGTAACCGTGGCTCAATTTGATCTTCAGTGCTCGACGGACTCTTAGCGGATGCGGACGGTTTCGGGAATTTCGGTTAGTGGAAACGATTGAAGTAAAAGTGCGGTGAAAAAGTAATAAGGCTAAAAAGTTATTTAGTAAAGTTTTGCTGTAGAGAGAGGAGAGTGTGTGCGATAAATTAGTATACCTCTAACAGAGATATTTAAATATTTCTTTTGTTGTATGTATTATGAGCGGTGAACGAACGCTTTACAATAAGATAACACAAATTAAAAGAAAAGGAAACTTTTTTATAAAATGAATATTTTGGACTAAAAGCGTTAATTGTGGCTGTAAACTCAAAACATTTAGCAGTAGCCGCGTCTGCGCATAGCTGTATTTGAAGAGCACCACATATCCGCCTTCTCAAAAGCCGAAATCGTGCTTATTATATACGTACTTTCGAATTTGGAGCAACAATATGGAGGTTGTTGCTTAAGATGGCGAGCATCGAGTTAATATTGTTGGCAGCGTTATCTGCCTCTTGCTATTCCCCACTTTGCTACAAAATTTACAAATCAGTCCTGTGAAGTCATATTTCTTATGAAAATATACTATAAAACTAAATCAAGTTAGATAAAATCAAGTACAATAAAATAAAAAGGAATAAAATAAAACGAAATAAAACAAAACAAAATAAAGTAAAATAAAATGCATTACAATACGTGGATTTTAAGCAAACAAATTTTAAGATTGCCTTTAGTTTCTTCATGGTACAAAAATCGGCACTAAATCAAATTAGTATAGGGTCACGCTTGAGGTACCGCCGTACCGATAAAAAATTAAACAGTTTACGTGGTCTAAAAATATCTTGTAACATACATACAAAAATATCCGAAGAATTGATAACCTTTTTTTTTAATTCGGTTAAAATAATATAAAACGAAGTAAAATAAAATAACGAATACTTAAATTATAGAAAAGACAATTAAATTGAATTCTAACAAGTAAGAAAATCTAAGTTCGGGCGGAGCCGAAAATTAAATACCCGGCGCAAACATTAAATATATGTTTTTTCACCTTTCCGAAACCTACCGCTAGATGGTAAGCCGGGGTGTATCAATTTTGAGTAAATTAGCGTCCTTCAATTTCGAAATATTCAAGTTTCAAGCATTTCTGAAATTTACCGTTATTTGAAAAGCGGCCGTAATTTTAGTCCGATTTCAATAATTTTCAACTCTTTGCTTTCATGTGGCAAGCACAATAACCACACCGAGTTTGGTACAAATTGGTAGAACGGTTACCGATATACATATATGTGATCATAAGTGGGCGGTGCCCCTCCCATTTTCCAAAATTTTACCATAAACGTATTTCTTGGTAAAGAATTGTTGCAAGCATCAATTTTGAATAAATTAGCTTCAATATTTACTGATTTATCGAAGATTTTGTATTTCTCTAAATTACCGTTATATGGTTTGTGGGCGTGGTTATCGTCCAATTTTAAAAATTTTCGACGATTTTTTATGCTGTACCAAGGCCAACAACTGTGCCAAGTGTGGAAGAAATTGGTGCAGCTGTTCCTAAGATATACACATGTAACCAAAAGTGGGCGTGGCTACGCCCATTTTCCAAAAATTTTTAATATTCTTATTTTTCGTGTGAAAATTATTGTAAATATCAATTTTGAGTGAATAATCTCCAGTAGTTACTAAAATATCGCAGTTTTCGTATTTCTGGAAATTACCGTTATATGGGAAGTGGGCGTGGTTAAAGTCCGATTTCGCCCATTTTCAATACCAACCTACCTTGGATTAAGGGAAACCTACATACCAAATTTCGTTGAGATATCTCAATTTTTGCTCGAGTTATCGTGTACACGGACGGACGGACGGACAGACGGACAGACGGACGGACAGACAGACATGGCTTAATCGATTTCTTTTTTCATCCTGATCATTTATGTATACATTTGTCTATATCTATCTCGATTCGTTTTGGCTGTTACAAACAACCGTTATGTGAACAAAATTAATATACCCTTGTGCACAAGTGCGCTCGGGTATAAAAATAAAATAGAGTAAATAAAACACTGTGGAACACAAAAAATACCTAGAGTGCGCATACCATATCAGGTTTGATAGCTCTTGGCCATACGAACAATGCCTCATACTCAGTTTTCCTAGATCAATTCGTGTTCTTGAGAAAAAAGTTTTCAGGATCCAAATATCTCAGTATAGCGCACAAATATTTTCTCAAAATTTTGAAAATTCATCGGTTTTGGTCTATATTTTCTTTGAATGCTATTTTAAAAAGATATAGGCCAAAAAGAAACAATACATTTCAAAATTTGGAGAAAAAAATTGGCCGGTATACTGAGATTTTTGGATCCTGAAAACTTGTTTTCTCGAGAACACGAATTGATCTAGGAAATCTGAGTATGAGGCATTGTTCGTATGGCCAACAGCTATCAAACCTGATATAGTATGCACAATCTAGGCTTTTTTTGTGTTCCACAGTGAAATAACACAAAATGAGATAAAATAAAATTAAATAAAAAAGTCTACAAAATAAAGTAAAATGAAGAAGAAGCATACATTTTGTTCCAAGCTTACTCAATTTTTTTAGTGAATCTTCACTCAAACATTTACATACATATGTATGTATGTACACTGTAAAAAATCTATTTAAAAATGCGACTATAAATCGAGTATATTATTGTTTATTTTTTAAATTTTTTGGTAAATTTTACGGTTGCCAGACATACTGATTTTATCAGTACAGTACTGATTTTTCAACTCTTGTACTGATTTTATTCATTTCTTCAATCAGTACGCTAATGTCCTGATTTTTCAAAATTTGTACTGATTTGTACTAAATTTTCAATTCAAACAAAATTCTTTAGGATTTTCTTAAGGTGTTTACATAACTTTGGAGCTTCCTTAAACTGTACTGTAAAATGTAAGAAGAAAATAATTTAATTATAGTTGACATGTTTCAGATAATGTTTGATATGCCCAAAAAATTAATACAACAAAAAGATCAATCGTTTTACGGGCATATCGCCGGCTCGTTACATACCAGTTCCGATAATATGATGGAGCTTAAATTATTTAAAAAGAAGGCTGACATTTTTTGTCGTGTGTTGCTAGTTATCTCGAAAATAAATAACAATTTCCTTTAACAACTCTTTTACAACTCTTTTTTCTTCTCTTTTCTCTTTCAAAGTTTTTGCTCAGTTGAAAAAAGTAATTTAAGCCATGAGGAAATATAGATGAAGTCCTTAACTAGTGGTACTTTTCCACAGTTTGAAAAAATATGTAATTTAATTGTTTTTCAATACCACACTCAAACGAAGCAACTCTGAGAGGATCTATATAGTTTGCTTCCTGGCGAAAAGAGAGATATCGGCTCCTAATTAAAAGTTTTTAAAGTGAGCTTCAAATTAAAAGTAATTTTACAATGAAATGTATGGAATTCTTTGACTATTTAATCGCTGAAAATGGAAATTATCTCAGTATTATTATTAAAAAATTTCATAAATATAAAACAATTTATTGGCTTCTGAGTTCAATGATGTGTACTTTCATGTTAAAATGAATAAAACTTTTATATTTTATGAACTATATTTTATTTACTATATACCAAAATATTGTCAAAAACAAGTTCTCCGGCGTTTTAAAGTATTATCTGTTACATACATTCATAATTTTGCTTTGAATACAAATGTACTGAAAAGTACTGATTTTTTAAGCAGGAAATAGTCGAACGTACTGATTTTGCGGATAAAAAATCTGGCAACCCTAGTAAATTTACACGATGAGTATGTATTTTTCTCGTTTACATATTTTCGTGTGTAAAAATCCTTTTCGTTAGCGGCTTTACACAATTCTACGGGTGAAATCAAACAACAGATGTGTATTTTGTAGCTTGTACACACTTTCGTAGTAAATTTACGCACACCACAGCAGCTATAATACACTTTAAAAAGTCCGAAATTTAAACAAACTATTCGTTGAATAGTGGAGCATGTAATTTCGCGAATAATAACAGGTTCCCTGTGATTTCATGGGAACAGTTTTGTACCTTGTCTCACATGTCCATGAATCTTATATGAGCAAAATCAATGCTGACTTCAGATACATATCTCTACTTATTTTGCAAAAAATATTGTGTTTTTGTGTGGACACATACAAAACAGTTGTGGATTGAATATGATACATGGGACGTACCTTATCGAAGACTATTTCCCACCCTTATGTATAATAAATGAGAAATTAAATATTTTATTTTTTTTGCATAAGGACATATAATCTACGCTCTTTGCATATTTTTATATGCAAATAATATCAAATCAGATAAAGAATCCTGAAAAGAGCGGGGGACGTATGCCATGAAAAAAGATGTATTGCATTAGGACAGGGAGCCTGATAAGGTAGGAAATCAGTAATCTACCTTTCAGCTAGGAAATCTACACCATTTATTTTTAGAGTGTATGTATGTGTCCCGCTTGTTCGACGAGTCTGCAAAAAGCCAGATGTGGAATTGAGTGAGACCCGTTTTTTTAGCTTTTTTACTTTTGCGTTTTGTCAAAAGCATGTCCGCTTCTACACCAACACCCCCTCAAAAACCCCATAAGTTAAAGAGTAGCGACTGAGAAATCGTGCTGATTTTTCTGTTCCCAAAAACAAAAAAACACTTGTTCTTTGTACGTTTTCTTGGTCGCTCATTTGAGTCACAATTTTTGTTAAGCTCGATAATTTTATACAAATGTGATTTTGTTGGTGTATTCTGCGGGTCGTTGTTCCCTCACTGCGCTTGCTGGCCGACAACGCAACTCAGCTGAGCGCTGCGCTTGCGTGTTTGCCAACTTTTTTCTTTTGTATGTCATTATGCTTGCATAACTTTTTTTTTGTTTTTCCTTGAATATTTTTTTTGTTGGTAAGACTTAGCATACCAACTTAAATCCCCTACTCATTCCAACCATCAACCAAAGCTTAACAAATACAATAAAAGACTTGAAAATTTTGTATTTTTTATAGTTTCTTCGGCAACAAACAATCAGCGTACATTGCGTAAAAAAATCGTGTCGGAAGTGGCGTAGAGAAAACAAACGAAAAAGTGTAACGCATATGAGTGGTAGGACCAAAATGAATAAAAAACTGATATGCGCTAAAATCAGCTACATACATATGTACTCAGATGCATGTAGCTGCTAAATAAAAGAAGCAACTTAAAAAATAAAATAAATAATAACATATGTACATAAGTACATACGAATACACTTTGGGGTTGATAATAAATGTAAATTTATAAAAATATATTTAAATATCAGATTTTGAAAATTACTTTTTCGAAGAACACTATATTTGACCAATCTTTTTAAGGTCTAGGGGTATTTGTGGCTCAATCGCAATACTTTTTCGTGAAAGGGAATTATTTAGCTTTCAAAACCATTTCGTTTCGTATCAAAATGCTGCTTCTGTCGAAAGCGCTACGATTAATTCCCATGCAGTGTTCAAAAAGCACACTGTGCGGCTTGTGAAAGGACAAGAGATGTATTTTAAAATGCTGTGCAGATTTTGAAGATATAAGTTTAGCGACAAAATCTATTAGAAATGACCAACTTCATATCAGAAAAAAAATTTCAATTAGAACGAAATTGTTCCGGAAGTAGAATCACAATAACAAGAGTGGGGAGTGCCTTTGGTCACATATTTCGTAATGGAACCATCCCCCAGTTCTGATAGAATAGTTCTCCTCTCGAAAAGGAACCCAACAAAATCCACCTGACCCCACTGCACCCCCGCCATGAGAAGGGAGTTAACAACATACTTCGGGTAGACATTGTTGAAAGCACACCCGATATCGATAAAAACTCCGAGCGTGTATTTTTCAATCGTCGAAACGATTTCATGAAGTGCGATCTCCATAGATTTTACCATGGAATTTGCATGATGATTAGAGCAGAGGTTTTCAGTTTTAGTATTCCGTCGAATATATTCGTCGATGAGCATCTCTAGACTTTTAAGAAAGATTGCAGTGATGCTTATAGCTAGGCCTGAAATTCTTCGGATTCACATCAGTGGTGGGAATACAACTTTCGCCTTTGTCCACTCGTATGGAATGTGAGTTAGGGTTGGGTGCCCCCTGTACATAATGTCCTAGGGTTGAGCGGGAAAGATTCCGTCAAGTACCGAGTTTAATTAATCCTATTATCTGAAGAAAAAAGTTGTTGTATAAAAGTTTCTAATATATTTAGAAGTCACCACCCAGCATGCCACGAAGCATGATTACAGCAAACCAACTAGGATCAGTGTGCTCACAGTGTGATCCAAAAATTCATGAGAAAAAATGAAGTCGGAATTTTTATGCTCTCACTCCCTAGGATTGTTCTAGACCATTATTTCTTTATTTTGAAATCAAAAAATATTTAGACGTCGCTCAAAGCGCCCAAAGTTTTCCATGTATTTTATATGGGGAAAAAACAACTTTTCGTAGAAATGGTATAGAATAGTTAAAAATCAATATTTTTCTACCAGAAAACTCTGTTTATCTGCAGGAGATTCCCAGTAATAATACCCAATTATTTATTTAACCATTTTTTCATTGCAACTATAATTTATAGTTCTGCCAAAAACCCACAAAAATGCAGGGGGCGACCAATAAAAAGTCGTTATTATTATACCCGAGCGCACTTGTGCACAAGGGTATATTAATTTTGTTCACATAACGGTTGTTTGTAACAGCCAAAACGAATCGAGATAGATATAGACAAATGTATACATAAATGATCAGGATGAAAAAAGAAATCGATTAAGCCATGTCTGTCTGTCCGTCTGTCCGTCCGTCCGTGTACACGATAACTCGAGCAAAAATTGAGATATCTCAACGAAATTTGGTATGTAGATTTCCCTTAATCCAAGGTAGGTTGGTATTGAAAATGGGCGAAATCGGACTGTAACCACGCCTACTTCCCATATAACGGTAATTTCAAGAAATACGAAAACTGCGATATTTTAGTAACTACTGAAGATAATTCACTCAAAATTGATATTTACAATAATTTTTAGACGAAAAATAAGAATATTATAAATTTTTGGAAAATGGGCGTAGCCACGCCCACTTATCGTTACATGTGAATATCTTGGTAACCGCTGCACCAATTTCTTCCAAACTTGGCACAGTTGTTAACCTTGGTATAACATACGAAATGGCCGAAAATTTTTAAAATCCGACAATACCACGCCCACATCCCATATAACGGTAATTTAGAGAAATACGAAAACTGCGATATTTTAGTAACTACTGAAGACTATTCACTCAAAATTGATATTTATAACAATTTTTAGCCACGCCCACTTATGGTTACATGTGAATATCTTGGTAACCGCTACACCAATTTCTTCCAAACTTTGCACAGTTGTTGGCCTTGGTACAGCATACAAAATCGTCCAAAATTTTTAAAATCGGACGATAACCACGCCCACATCCCATATAACGGTAATTTAGAGAAATACAAAATCTTCGATAAATCAGTAAATATTGAAGCTAATTTATTCAAAATTGATGCTTGCAACAACTCTTTACCAAGAAATACGCTTATGGTAAAATTTTGGAAAATGGGCGTGGTACCGCCCACTTATGATCACATATATGTATATCGGTAACCGTTCTACCAATTTGTACCAAACTCGGTATTTTTATTGTGCTTGCCACATAAAAGAAAAACGTTGAAAATTATTGGAATGGGACTAAAATTACGGCCGCTTTTCATATAACGGTAAATTTCAGAAATGCTTGAAACTTCAATAATTCGAAATTTAAGGACGCTAATTTACTCAAAATTGATACACCCCGGCTTACCATCTAGCGGTAGCTTTCGGGAAGGTGAAAAACATATTTTTAATACGTGCGCCGGGTATTTAACGTTCGGCTCCGCCCGAACTTAGACTTTCTTACTTGTTAAAAAATGTTTAAATAAAAAATTGGGTATAAGAATGGACACGAAAAATTTTGGTCAGCCGAAAATCATTATAACAATATATTACACAACCTAAGAAAAAAGGTTTCTGTTTTATCGTCTTCTTTATTAAGCTTACTATATTAAACAAAAACACTTTTTATACCCGAGCG
>NW_023458557.1:54657029-54658643 GCF_013731165.1 Rhagoletis pomonella
TTATTAAGCTTACTATATTAAACAAAAACACTTTTTATACCCGAGCGCACTTGTGCACAAGGGTATATTAATTTTGTTCACATAACGGTTGTTTGTAACAGCCAAAACGAATCGAGATAGATATAGACAAATGTATACATAAATGATCAGGATGAAAAAAGAAATCGATTAAGCCATGTCTGTCTGTCCGTCCGTCTGTCCGTCTGTCCGTCTGTCCGTCCGTCCGTGTACACGATAACTCGAGCAAAAATTGAGATATCTCAACGAAATTTGTTATGTAGGTTTCCCTTAATCCAAGGTAGGTTGGTATTGAAAATGGGCGAAATCGGACTTTAACCACGCCCACTTCCCATATAAAGGTAATTTCCAGAAATACGAAAACTGCGATATTTTAGTAACTACTGAAGATAATTCACGCAAAATTGATATTTACAATAATTTTTAGACGAAAAATAAGAATATTATAAATTTTTGGAAAATGGGCGTAGCCACGCCCACTTATGGTTACATGTGTATATCTTGGTAACCGCTGCACCAATTTCTTCCAAACTTGGCACAGTTGTTGGCCTTCGTACAACATACCAAATGGCCGAAATTTTTTTAAATCGCTCAATAAACACGCCTACTTCCTATATAACGGTAATTTTCAGAAATACGAAAACTGCGATATTTTAGTAACTACTGGAGATTATTCACTCAACATTGATATTTATAATAAGTTTTAGAAGAAAAATAAGAATATTGTAAATTTTTGGAAAATGGGCGTAGCCACGCCCACTTATGGTTACATGTGTATATCTTGGTAGCCGCTGCACCAATTTCTTCCAAACTTGGCACAGTTGTTGGCCTTGGTGCAGCATAAAAAATCGTCGAAACCTTTTAAAATCGGACAATCACCACGCCCACATCCCATATAACGGTAATTTGGAGAAATACAAAATCTTCGACAAATCAGTAAATATTAAAGCTAATTTATTCAAAATTGATGCTTGCAACAATTCTTTACCAAGAAATACGTTTATGGTAAAATTTTGGAAAATGGGCGTGGCACCGCCCACTTATGATTACATATATATATAAAGGTAACCGTTCTACCAATTTGTACCAAACTCGGTGTGGTTATCGTGCTTGCCACATATAAGCAAGACGTAGAAAATTATTGAAATCGGACTAAAATAACGGCCGCTTCTCATATAACGGTAAATTTTAGAAATGCTTGAAACTTCAATATTTCGAAATTGAAGGACGCTAATTTACTCAAAATTGATACACCCCGGCTTACCATCTAGCGGTAGGTTTCGGAAAGGTGAAAAAACATATATTTAATATTTGCGCCGGGTATTTAATGTTCGGCTCCGCCCGAACTTAGACTTTCTTACTTGTTTCAATAATCTTCATTATAAACAAGATGGCGCCATTTACATTTGAGCCCTCTCATTAAGCTATGGATACGGTGACCATAAATATGGATTCAAAATGAAGGACAATTTTTCAATAATATGCCTGCAATTATTTACGTAGTATAAAAATATCAAAAGAGTATTTATGATTCTAAATTCTTAATACTTTTTAAACTTTAAAAATGAATCACGCTTTCTTCATTGATAATAATCT
>NW_023458557.1:54658743-54671296 GCF_013731165.1 Rhagoletis pomonella
AGGTAGATTTATTTTTTGTATACGTTGAAATAAAATTTGTATATATTTTAAACATCGAGGGCTTATTTTCAATAATACTCTCTATCTGCACACTTTTCACAAAGATGAGATTCTGATATAAAAATCCACCTAAGCTTTAACTGTCATCAGTGATATTAATGCTACCTTATATAACGACAGGTAATAAGTCCCAGATGGTTTCTAAAATCACAAATTAGTTTTTGTGTAAATTGCAGATAGAGGGTATTAATGAATTCAAGCCCTCGATATTTCAAATTTTTATATTTGTAAGTTATTAGAAGCAGGGATGCCAACTTTTCTCAAACCGTGCCATTTGTCCCTATTTTACTTCAAATTGCACTTATTTTTTCAATTTGGCACAAAGTGCCAAAATGGCACTTTTGTAAAAAAAAATTACATTTCAATACATTTTTGTGAAATCCTTTGCGTGTACTTCTTTTTCTCAACTAAAATTTTCTAATTTATAAAGGCTATTCAACTGGTTCATCTTATTTTATCATTGCACTTTTGTTTGGCAAATGTAGCTTTATTTTATTGCTAAATGTGAATGATTAAAAGGAATGACACCTTTTTTGGCACCTTTTTTTTCTATTTGGTACATTTTGGCACTTTTTATTTATTGTTGTAGTGCCTTTTTACTGTTTTACTGTTTTTTAAATGAATTGTAATTTAATGAATGTGGTTTTCCGAATTTGTTTTTTAGTAATAAGTGTTCGTTCCTTAAGTATACGGTAATTTTTTTTTAAGTATTCGCTATGTTTTTCATCTATAAATATGTTATTTTTCATTTGAAAACCTGGCTTATATTTTGGTAATTACTACACAAATCCAAGCTTCACACTGTGTACGTAATTTAGAAGTATTTGGCGAAGTTTCATCAAAATTGCAAACTTTTAAATAAGAATTTATCTAAATTTAGAAATTCTTATTAAAAAGTTTGTAATTTTCATTAAACTTTGGAAAATACTTCTTAACTATGTATTCAGTTTAAAACTTGGATTTGTATGGTGTTTGTTAAAATATAAGCCATGCTTTAAAAAAAAAATAAAAAAACATTTATGGCATGAAAAACATTGCGAATATTTACAAAAAATCACCTTTTTAATAAATGAATTATTTAATTTTTATTTATTGAAAGCTTAGCTTTATTATTACTTTATTTGGTACATTTTGTCACTTTTTTATCCTCAATATGGTACCTCATAACTAAGAATAATTGGCAGCCCTGATTGGAAGATTTCTGCTGTGTTTTGGGGCAACAACTTGTCTGCAGTAAAAAAGCATATAATTTGTGTTTCAAAAGTGTGAGAAAACCAATTAATTAACTTATATGATCTCGGTTCCGATATTAAATAAACAATAATTGTTTATACCCGCATTTTGGTACATTGGCTCGTTGAATGTGCCATCTAATAAATAGTGTCGTCATTCTCCTTAGCTGCTTTTAAATGATGTCGTCACAAATTGCTGGCGGAGACATTGTTTCCTTATAGAAAGGTTGGTTTCTTTTCCACCTTAGACATTCCGAGTTCGTTCAAAATATGCTAATTTAAAACACAGAATTCTTTCAGGGTTCCTCCGGTGTTTTTGGACATGGACTGTTTCTTCAATTTAATAGTGTTCGCTTTATTTTTGTGGAAACGAAACATGTTTTGCAAGTTATGGATCATTTCTACACTCTTTCTTCAAATATTTCTCGTATTCCAGCTGTGCGTTTTTACATATTCGTAATTTAAATTTTTTTAATAAAATCAATTCGTGGGAGTTCAAGATTGTGTGTGGATTAATATCACAACACTGAGGATTTGGCTATAACCTTTTTCATCTATTAAAAAACAACACTTACGGGGCAATGTTTATTGTAAGAACAACATTTTTTTTCTATGAATCGACATACTTTAAGCATTGTTGACGCTATTTCCATTTGAATGAGGAAATAGCGTCAATGACTTTATTTCCAAATTTTTGTTGACTTTATTTCGCTTTTGAAAAGGTAATAATGTCAATTGACCTTATTTCCATTGACCTTATTACCTGTCACCGCTCACCCTTCTTAAATCAGTCTCCCACCAATAGGGGGCCCATTCACTTAATTTACTTAACTTTTTAGTTTTTCATTGCTCATAAATTCATTTTTAATTTCTTAACATTTATTTCAATAGTATTATTGAGATTTGTACCATGATTTGTTTGTTAGGAAAAATGAAAAAAAAGAAAACAAAGTTTAAGTGGTAGAAGTTATAGCTGCTATTTCGGAGACCACTTCTTTTTCCTAGACTTTAAGCTGGGATCAAACCCGCATCTTCGATGTGCAAAGTCAGACGCGCTAACCACTGAGCTATGCACACCCGGTAAGCTCTTATTGATAATTCTTCAAATTTACTTCATCATTAAAGCTGAGTGTCTTAATAGATTCGCAAGAAATATTGCATAACTGGTATTTTATTGTACACAATTAAGTACAAACTGTGTTTAAGAGATGAGTTACCTTTTTACATTGTGGAATTGTTGGAATAAAAATTACAATCAGTTTTATATTTGGTTTGCGAATTAATCGTACCAGTAGCGTAGCCATGATTTAGGGAAGGGATATGATTTATGGCTTATTGCCTTTTTTTCTGCTAAAGAGATAGAGTGTATTCGATTAAGAATGTCCACGATTTAGTTTTCCCTGATTCCATAGATACACATTTGATATTGCCTTTTTTGCCTTTTTAAGATATTTGCCTTATCTACCTTTAATTGTAAAGGGCAAGGAAAAAGGCCTTATTCCTGTTAATATTACAGTTTAAACGTTCCATATTTAAATTGGGTGTCACTTGTATCAACCCACGTCGCGCGCGTCAAAGCTTTTCTTCGCAAAAATCGAATGAAAAAGCTGCCAGAAAACTTCAAAATGCATCTTGTGGTTCAATGTTAGCTTCTTATTAAAACCATTTGCCGTACGGAGGCGGCGTAAACCTGGAGGCCCCTCGCCTATGTTTGACATTTAGGGATGTTAATTTTACAGCTTTTTCCGATCCCGGGATTTTCCGGATGTCGTTGTCACAATCCCGGGATCCCGGGTAGATATTTATTACTTTTCAACAACTTAAATCGAAAAAATTTCTTCTATCTCTCCTACCATAAAAAAAAATAAATAAATGTTTTTGAAACCTACTTTTTTTTTAAAGAGGCATTTTTATTTTTTCTCTCTGACATCAGGATTTATTTTAAAGGACTTTGTAATTTCAAAGATATGATCAATTCCAAAAATTATTTAAAAAATTAAATGCAATTTAGAATAAAAATATGGGTACCAAATGCAAGAGGAAATTTCTTTCGGATTTAAAAATATTAAAATTTTTTGGCTTCACCAGGACGAATAGGTAACTTTTTTAGCTGATAAAGTTAGAAGGGCGAAATTCGAGGATTTTATCAAGTTTGTATAAGTCCTTAACATATAATTTTTGCAAAAACAAATATTGCGGAATTTCAGGTATAAAATTTTGAAAGGACATTTTAAATACTTACCAGTCTTTCTGCACCAAACACTTGAATCTGCTTAAATTCTACAGGATTTCCTCTTTTATTTGATACCCATACTTCTTCTCTAGGCACATTTCTCTGAACTTTTTTAAGCATTTTTGAATTACTGACGTCAGAGTAAAAAACTAAAAACGCAATTTTACTATGTTTGGTCCATGGATTCGCGAACTTATTGATATTTGTGTTTAAAATTTACTATCGCGAGACGTTATATGTATAATGAGCTAGACATTTATAAACAAATATAAATTATTAAAAAAAAACATATAGCCAATACTGGTCAAGAAAAGGAGTTTCTATTATTGCCATCAGTGCAAATTACAAATCCCGAAAATCCCGGGATTATTTGCCAGGAATCCCGTTATTTTAGGGACCTTAAAAAGGCTGGGATCCCGGGATTAACATTCCTAGTGACAATATCAAGGCGGACACCACAAATCTGAGGAGAAGTTCGGCCAAGCACTTGAAAATGTGTAAGTGCCAAATAGATTGTTTTATTTACTTATACTGTTATTTTTAACCGACTGCAAAATCAATTATCAAATATCAATTCGGACCTAAACCAAATTAGTATGTTACCACCTCTGAGGTTGAATTCCGTTGAATTATAAAAATCGGTTAACGTGGTCCAAAGTTATGCGGTGACATACATAAAAAAATGTTCCGTTGAATTAATAACCTCCTCCTTTTTTTGAAGTCGGTTAAAAATAAAATATTGTGTTATGAGTATTTTTTCCTATAAAGACAAGGGGCCCCTTGGACATTTTAGCTAAAAAAAAATAAACCTCAGAAATATACCAATATACATACCTACAAACATACTTATTACTCACTTGCAGTTACATATGCACGTATGTATTCTATTTAAATAATATTTCGTAGAACTATTTCGTTTCATCATATGATTTCTTAATGACCTCAAAAAACAGGCTGTCACAGACGGTGCAATGTCATACTCATATGAACATACATAAGTACAAACTTATGTAAGTGTGTACCTACGCGCTAAGTACCTTTATGTGAAATCGTAAATTTTTTTTCACCAAGTATTTGTCATACTGAATTTTTGTTTAAACACTCGTATTTTTTTTTAGTACTTGTTATAACATATATTTATCATTTGTTATATGTACACACATAGTTGCATGTTTGTTTGTGCTTGCGTTACCACTGCATTCCAACATTAAAAATGTGCATATTTTCAAATTTTTTGTGGCTCAAACGTGTTGTGAATTTGAACGTCACCAAGCGTTTCGCAAATACATATGCACATATTAGGGACGCCAATCCCGGTATCCCGGTGTTTTTGAATGCAATTTTGAATCCCGAATGCAAGCAAATCCCGGGATCCTGAAAATTTTAAATATCGAATTGATAGTAAGAAATTGTTTATGAATTTTGAAGTATAATTTTTGTAAAAATCCGTTTTAACTGCAATTAACAAAACGCTTGAAACTGTACTTTTAAATTGCAGTCTGAGCCTTTTTTGAAGAAGATTTAAAAAAATTTACTCATAGCGTCGCTAATTGAAACGAAACAGAGTTTTAAGGAAAATTAGATAATTGTTTACATCAATCTACTCAAAACTTCATCAAATCGAAAAACTTATAACTTGTCCGACGTGCTGGTAGAAGAAGTTCTTATATTTTGTAATGGAGGAGATAGGGGTCATTATCTTCAAATGACTTATGACTACCTTTTGACAGTTTAGCCTAAAAGTGTTGAGGCCGAAATATGTTTTCATCAGTAGGTTTTGCATGTAAAAACTTCAGGTCAAGATTAGAAGATTCCGCTTTGAATGCTCTGCTGCTCTTACTGCCTGTCTCCACAGGATAAAGTTTATATCTTGATACATATGTTAGAATATAAATAGCCAATGGAAACCGCTCATTGCTCTTCAAGAGCAATATATATCAGAGCTTATATCTTGCCATCTATTGCCGGGAATTTGGTAGTTTGACAGCTGTATTTTCATTTGCACGAAAACTTTGTGGCTGCAACATCATTATTATTTTAATATAAAAGCATAAATTGAGCTTGTTTCCTGTTAAAATATTTGTAATTATGTACTTGGATGTAAAATATGTAGCTTATTTTTTAAATTTTTTAAGCGATTAAATCCGGCAAAAATACATTTTCGAAGCTATCTTACAAATGCTTATATCAAGATATAAAAAGCCCACACAAATATTGCCACTGATATAACTTATATCTGGCGACCAAAATGACAGCTGGGCAGCAATAAATTTTATCCTGTGGAGACGGCAAGTTACGAAAACATTTTAAGTGCAATAATACCAAGACCGGCAAAAAAGTGGTGTGTGTTTTTAACCAGACCCATCTACCAACACGTATTTCGACCCACTGAATCCGATTCTGAGTTTGACTCGTTCACTCTCAAATTTTCTAGTAAATTGCGAAAGCAAGGCAAAATATTCTCCATTCGCCATTTCTTTATAGAGTAGAATAAACATGTTTAGAGAAACTGTTTTTGAATACTTTTGTTTCATGTTTAAATTTTTTATTTTTATTAATCATTACTTTCAAAAGTACCTGGTATTTACATGGTTATTTGTGATGTATGTGTTCCTCAATCACATGGTTTTTTAAATACAATTGAAAAAATGTTTTACTTTAAAATTTGTCTGATTTAATAAATATCGCCAGCGTAGAGTAATAAATATAGTTTAAAAAAACTAAAGAACACGCTTTTAAAGCATATCAAGCTAAAAAGTAAAAAATAATTCTTAATATAAGTTGAAAATAATAATGAACAAAAAATACTAGTATTATTGGGAAAAAGCGTGGGGCGCTCTTTGCCATATTTTGCGTCTATCGAGCAACCCACACTTTTTCACAATAATACTGGTATTTCTTGTTCATTATTATTTTCAACTTATATTAAGAATTATTTTTTACTTTTTAGTTTGATATACTTTAAAAGCGTGTTGTTTGGTTTTTTTAAACTATATTTATTTTTAATTTTTTAGTTCGATGTATTGTTAAAAATAATTTTTTTTTTTAGAAGATACACGATCATCCTTTTTCCGTGATTACTATTGCTAACGACAGCGAGGTGCAGCAACGAGTAATCTTCTAAGTCATTAATAGTACAAGTTATATTAACAGTGGCACCCCGATTTAGAAGATATTCAAAGATTTCTATTTTGCCAATATAACCAGCGAGACTCAGTGGTGTAACATTTAAATTATTTTTCACAATCGGCTCCGCGATTGAGTAATGATCGTACAGCTTCGAAATGATTATTTTTTACTGCTAAAAGAAGTGGCGTATTGCCAAATTCATCTTTGCAATTAATATCAGTACCGCGGTCAAGCAGTGGAAGATATCGTTACATCATTTATTTTCAGCCATAGACGAGATTTGAAATCATGTCTGGTAAGTTCGTTGTCTCGCGCCTACGACTTGCGCCTTAGCCCGCTTGGCCAACTGTGCAACTGATAGGGATAGAATGTATTAACACTAATAAGCCGAGTGCTCGAGTCGGAAAGTAAGTAGACGGTACGCATGCGCAGACAGCGTAGTTGTGTCACTTGCTCTCACACAGAGGCTGTGTGAGGAAATTATTTAATCCTGGCGATCCTAATCAGGATAATGAGATAAATTTATGAAATATATTATATTGTCGCTGATTCTTGATAAGTGTACAATGTTTGGATTAAATCTGTCCGTTTAAAGTGAGTCGGTTACAAACATACATACATACAAACATACAGGTGAAGCTAATAAAAGGGTGTTAAAAAGTTGCTAAGTCCCAATTTAAATTTGTACAGGAGAGGAAAACACTTCTTATTGCCATTTTCTTAAAGCAAAGCAAACCTCCATACGAATCAGAGCGATTCGATCTTTATTAAAAGATTTCGAATTATTTTGGCATTATCGAATTTTCGGAGCCTTTTTTGGACTTAGCAAATTTTCCTTTCATTGAATATAAACGAGAACACATAAATCAAGGACCTTTACCCGTTTCGAAACGATGCATTTTTAATTTATCTAGCCTCCTGTATCAAAATATGGTTTTTCATAAAAAGTGAAGTTAGCAACTTTTCACTCTAATATGTGAGTTTTACTTACAATCAGTTTATCGTAAATTTTAAATAGTTTTATATCATGGTATGTTTAAATGCTTTCAGATATTGAAATTTTACTCATATTCATAAAAGTTATGGCTCAATGTGAATCCCGGGATTACTTAAAAAATATCCCGAAATCCCGGGATCACAATTTTCATCATATTTTGGCATTCCTAGTACATATGTATGTTTATTGCCCATTTGACGGTACTTAATAAAGTAATATTTATGTACTTAGAGGTCTTCTTTGAAGTGTTTGAAAGCAAATGCCACAAACAACTACTATTGTTTGATAGATTGCGAAATTTAGTAAACTAACGGCAAGTCAAAATTTAAGTCTTTCTTAAGGCCGATTATTCTTAATATAAGGACAAAATCAAAAAATTAAAATTTTTCCTAGTATGTATGTGTACAGTCTCCCCGGTAGAAAAATGTACGGACTAAAATAGGGATAAAAGAAGATTACTCCTTTTGTGCCCGTTTCTGAGGTCAAAGGAAGTTCAAAAGAATACTCCCTTTGTTCTCTGTTAGGAGCTCAAAAGGAGCGCTCGCCAGTAAGGACACGCAATGTTAAAAAGGCGTATGAAATGCACAAGGCTCGCAAATTTGTGGAGTAATCTATTGCTAGTAAAGAAGCGATATAAGATTAATATTTGACTGATCATATTTTTCTGTGCCGAGTGCTACGTATTTATATAGTACTTTAACGTACACTTAGGCATGAGTAATACAAATTTGGCTAATAATTAAAAACGGTCAAGTCATTCTTCGTAGAAAACGTTTGTGGGGTTGAAGTACATATTCGGTTCGCGTTCTCGTTGTTTTTGTATACGTCCTCGGCATACTAGAAACATGAATGTGTAAAAATGAAAATTTTTGAAAATCATGTTTGAAAGTTTTTTGAAGTGAAACTTCTTTAGCGGCGGTTGGTTGGTTGGGAGTAAATTGGCAAATTCAGCGGAAATTGCACACGGATCTGGTTGGGACGGAAATGATGCAACGGAAGTGATGCAACGGAAATGGTGCAACGGAAATGATTGGGGCTGAAACAAGTACTTCTTGTGTATATGCAACGGAAATGATACAACAGAAATGATGCAACGGAAATGGTGCAACGGAAATGGTTGGGGCTGAAACAAGTGCTTCTTATGTGTATGCATATGGTATAAATTTAACAAAAATTTGCTAACAAAAGGTTAAAGAATAACACTTAGAAAAAGACCAATACAGGAATGAAAGTAAAGGTGACTACGTACATAAGTGAAGAATAGGATAAAGGCAAAGGTAAAAATAACAACAAAAACAAAGATGCGTAAAGAGAAAGGCAAAAATGAAGACCAAGGTAAATCTAAACACTTTACTTATATATATAAGAACAAATGTGAAGGGGAATATGTTGATGAAAAAAATGATGAACATAGAAGTAAAGACAAAGAGGAGGATGAGAATACCGATAAAAGCAAAGATGAAGATAGGGGAAGAAAGATTAAAATAGATGTAATTAAAGAGGAAAAAATATAGAGAGAGACACAGAGACTCAATCTGGGAACAATTTTTGGATTTTAGAGATTTTCGGGATTCTCGAGACCTATCGATAAAATTGTTATCGATTTTGTTATCGATATTTATTGATTTGTTATCGATATTAATCGATTTGGTTATCGAAATTCATCGATTTTGTTATCGATAATTATCGATTTTGTTATCGATATTTATCTACTTTGTTAGCGATATTTATCGATTTTGTTATCGATATTTATAGATTTTGTTATCGATATTTATCGATTATGTTACCGATATTTTTCGATTTTGTTATCGATATTTATCAATTTTGTTACCGATTTTAATATCGATATTTATGCGATTTTGTTATCGATATTATCGATTTTTTTATCGATATTTATCGATTGGTTATCGATTTTGTTATCGATATTTATCGAATTTGTTATCGATATTTATCGATTGATGTTGCTATTGAAATTTTTATCGAATTTGTCATCGATTTTGGTATCGGTATTTTGATGGACGTTATAATCGATTTTGTTATCGATAGAGTATAATGATAAAAATGAAGATAATGGAAAAACAGAATAACATGAATATTATTAAAACGAACAGTGGTAGAGGTAGGGATCTACATTGATAGAGAAAAAGCGAAAAAATATAACCTTAAGCAAAAGCAGATATGTGTATATATAGATAGATAAGTAACGTAAGCTTCGCTTCTACAGTGTGGCCCAAGCGCACTTACTTTTTTTGTACATTCATTTAATTGATATTGTAAATATGTGGTTTCCGTGCAACCATGGAATTCTGGGTTTTGGTATAACATAGAACATGCAAACGTTATCAAGTCAACCCAATAACTCCAAATAGGTAAATTTGCACATTCATGCTTCTGGCACAAGGGTGACGATATTTTTTTATTTTTGCGTAAAAATGTTAGATAAAATTCTGAATTAGGGCGATCTTGAAGAATTTTTTGAGATAGGATATTTTCGAACTAGCTGCCGAGATAGGACGACCTTCCACTCAGCAGTCGATATGTAATTTGTAGGCTGTGCATGTCGCTTTCCAATTTTCATAGAAAACTTTTTATTTATTCGGGTTTGTAACATTTTTAATGCACAGTGCACAGTATGTGCCTATGCATAGGTTTATCACCCGAACTTAACATCCCTGGGAAGACGCATTGATACATTATTACATACATTTGTACAAACCCTGGTCAAAGCAACATCGCAAAAAATACAGAAAGGGTTTTTTTCTTAACAGCGGTCGTCCCTCGGCAGGCAATGGCAAACCTCCGAGTGTATTTCTGCCATGAAAAACAGCTTCTCATAAAAATACAACCGCCGTTCGGAGTCGGCGTAAAACTTTAGGTCCCACCGCTTCGTGTGACAACATCAAGGCGCACGCCACAAATCGGAGGAGAAGCTCGGCCAAACACTAACATATGTGTAAGCGCCAATCTATTATTATTATTATTATAAATGCATTTAGTTCACTTAATTACGTATAAATTGCCACTGAGCAAAACCACATGAGAATAAAAGGCGAGTGCGAACAAAGACATGTATGCAGCGCACACCTGTTAGAAACGTGAATAAAATTAAACTAAACGAGACGAATACAGTTGTTTATTGTATCTAATGTTGGTACAAGTAGATAAGATTTTATAATTTTTCGTATTAAATTTTCATTTTAATTTCTAATTTTTTTTGATAAAAAGGATATGATCATTCTTTATCGCTTTATTCCGTATTCGAAAAATTATATGTTTGAATGGACTCATCGATTTGAATACATAATTGAGTTTTAGATATCGCTTTTAGCAATTTATTTGAGAAAAATTATTTCGTTGATTTTAAATTTGGTATTCCAAAATAACTAATATTAAATAAAAAACCTCTTTGAAGTAAAGTTTTCGAGCGACGAAAGTGAATTTGACGAAAATTATACACATTTTTTTTAACTGCCTTGGAAACTGACGGGAAATATGTTTATTTATTCAGAAGTTTGCAAATTCTGTCTACTCCTAGAAACACAAAATAAAAAAATAAAAAAAAACAGAACAGAACCGTCTGTTTCCAAGGCTGTTAAATAAATTCGTTTAATTTTCGTCACGAAATTGATATCATAAATTTTGTGTTTCTAGTTCAGCTTTCGTCACTCGAAAATTTTACCTCAAATAGGTGTTTTATTTGATCATACTTATTTATAAACCTTCAAAAGTCTCTATCTTCTAATGAATATAGAAAACTGCTTTGGGTCGTATAGATTCATGAAACCTGTCATTTTGTTTGACATAATAATGATAGATTGGCGCTTACACATATGTAAGTGTTTGGCCGAGCTGCTCCTCCGATTTAAGACGTGCGCATTGATCTGGTCACGCAAAGGGAAGGGATCTACAGCTTTACGCCGACTTCGAACGGACCCGGAAATTTGATGAGAAGCTGTTTTTCATGGCAGAATACACTCGGAGATTTTCCATGGCATGACGAGCGGCGGCCGTTATTAGAAAAAACCCTTTTATTTCTTTTATTTTTTTGATGTTAAGTTGAACCGGGCCTGTTAGAAAACTACCGATGGTGTATACATTCGATTGTTTTGATAGTGATAGTACAAAATATTCGATACTATAGAAAGCTTTATTACATACTAGCTTATACCCGCGGGTTTCACCCCGCGCTTTTTACAAATATGAAAAATTATTTAATGATGTTAGATTTTATTTCTGTGCCCATTTCGTTATAGCTCCTTATTTTCTAAGCGAGTTAAGGTATTTAGGCCGTTTAAAACTATGGAATTATAAAATCTCGTCTGCGCGCTAGGCATACGAAAGATATCAATCCCTCTAAGTTTACCTTAAAATGTTTCCAGGTATACGACGCGTGAACGTGTAACCTTCTTGGAGGTGCCACGGCGAGTTCTAATATTTCCAACTAAAATTTAGTAACCTGGCCTTGACAAAATACCACTTCTCATTACTGTAGCAAATGCCTCAAGAGAGCTTTAGATTATAAGGCCGAACCCGGCTCTCCCTTTTCCATTAAATTAAATTTATTCTGTCAGTACGGCACTTATAAAGTAAATCTCCATAACAATAAAAATAAATATTATAATAAATAAAAAATAAAAATAAAATACTTCGAGAGATTTTCTATCTTTCCAGAGATATGTATTAAGAAGCTTTTAGTATGTATGGGAGGCGACATGCCTCCTTTTTTAATAACTCACATTTTTTCCATGAGCAATTGATACAAGTTAAGGTATCCCTTCTGACCGATCAAGCTTTTACTTGCTTTTGTATGCTGGGTTAAGTCAACGCATCAGATTGAATGCTGGGTTGGGCGGTAGAAGTTCCAATGCGCCTAGCAACACCAATAGTTGAATGCAAGTGCAA
>NW_023458557.1:54676296-54679403 GCF_013731165.1 Rhagoletis pomonella
CAAGTGCAATATCTTTGCACTAATAAAACAGCAAACAAACAAATTGCTCATCGTTGCCTATTGTTTATAGTGCCAGCAATTATGAAGATCATTAATGATTATGAAGCGATAATGAAGATCATCACACAATAACCGTGATACGCAGGCACAATGCGACCGATACCTTTGCAAGAATAGCATAGGTCAGTTGAAGGTGAGAATAACAAAAACCAGTTGTGGGTGCTGGCATAGTTATTGGGACATGCGCGCTAAAGATTGCAAAGGCAACAGCAATTGCGGGCAATGGGATTTTGACGGTCAGCGATCAAGCATTACAAAAGTGGACGTATGAAAGGCGAGTCGCATCGCTGTAAATTTAACATTACAATTCACATATGTAACTTGAGTCGTGCTCGAATATTAAATAAAATATATTTAAATACCGAATCCGAGTTCAACTAATTTACATTTTGTATACACAACTCTATACCAAGTTCCAGTATTCTTCCACAAACACTTCCAGGGATATGTGGCAAGAAAAAGTAAATTTGCACTGGAAGTACCACGCCCCTTTTTCTTATAACCCTAATCTTCTTCCATGAATTTAGAATTGATTTTACATAACCCAGTACCAAGTCCCAGTACTCTACCATGAACACGTCTAGAGATAAGCAGTATAAAACAGTAAATTTGTGCGGCAGGAACCATGTCCTCTTTTCGAATAACGCGAATTCTTCTCCATGAGTGTGGAATTTATTTTGTATACACATCTCGGTGCCAAGTTCCAGTCCTCTGCAATAAACACCTCCAGAGATATGCAGCATAGAAAAATCAATTTGCGTGGGTGTTTCCACACCACCTTTTCCAATAACTCTAATTTTTCTCCATGAGTATGGTATTAGTTTCATATACATACATACATATGTCTTTCCATACCAAGCTTGAGTGCTTTACCCCAAACATTTGAAGAGATATGCGATATGAAACTTTGAGTTAGTATGGGATGAGCTACGCCTCTTTTCCAAAAACGTTTATTTTTCTCCGTGAATATGAACACGATTTCACACAGTGTTGGCAAACTGTTAATCTGATTAACGATTAAAATGTTAATCGCGTTTGACGATTAAAATTAATTAGTCGTACTCAACTGTACGATTAGTGATAACATTTTTTTAATTGTTAATCGCTGGCTGCGATTACGTTTAATTAATTTAAAACATTAACCGTTAATCCAATTAAAAACAAAATCCGATTAATTTGTCTAGTTTGTCCGAGTTTGAAACCAAACACCAGTTATAGTAATTATTTTGTGTTTTACGCTTATAAAAAGCACATAATATAAAAAAATTATAATTATTGTTATTAGTAATACATAAACTGGGAACTTTTACAAATCTAGTTTGTAAAACGTTTTTGGTATATATCTTAATGAAAATGCATACCAAATTGCTTAGATTGATGAGGAAACCCGCTTAGCCATACCGGATTAACTTGCTTTGTGTGCACAGGGAAATTCCAGCATAACTTAATTAAAAACCAAACCTACTTGATCAAATTAAGAGTTAATGATTAAAAATAAATTTTTTAATCGCGGTTACGATTAACTGTTTAGTCGGATTAAAATTAATCATGATTAATTGTAATCAGATTGAATTTAATCGAATGAACTAACTAATTAAAACATCAATCTATTAATGCCAACATTGATTCCACATACATATCACTATACCAAGTTTCAGTTCTCTCCCACAAATACTTCCAGAGATATGTATGTAATATGAAAATTCCAATTTGTATGGGAGGGGCCGTGAGTTATCGGACCTACTTTCAGTCTAAGACCATCCTTCCGAAATCCGTAGTAAGTGTACTAAATTTCGTTCTGATCGGAAAACCGGTTAAGGAAGTATCCTATTTTTCAATCCAGGTCATAAACCATCTTTGAGCAAAATTTAATTTTAAAACAGGTGGCAATTCTTAAAAAAAATTCCAGTTTAGATCATAAGCTATCTGTGTGCAAGCTTTCATGAAAATCAGTTCAGTCATTTACGCGTATTAATTTAATTAAACTTTCCTAATACGTGATAACTCTTAGGAGGTGAGCAAAATTATAATGGGGTAATATTCCAAGCGAAATCATAGAAAACTCAGTAGAGAGCATTCCCGGACGTATGAAAATCGCTATTAAAAGCAAAGGAGTCTCCACAATCCTCTTGATATATACCTCCTAAAAGTTCAAAACTGAGTGAAGATAGTTGCCTTGCGTTTTTGCTGTGAATCACTTGTTAATTTTTCTATTTACTGGGCTTTATACCCTAGATAATAAGGAAAAATTGCTGAAAATTTCAAAGCAATCCGCTTATTATTAAAAAAGTTATGTTACTGTAAGTAATAAAATGTCGAACATGCACCCGGTTTTGATCGCCAGTGTATTTCAATAATAAAATAAAAAAGAAAGCCCTTAAATTAAGTAAATATTTGAATAACATACAATAAATAAGTTTAATTGAACAAATGTTGCACATAATTTCTATATAAATTCATACAATTTGCATGTGGGTCCAGCCAGACTCATGCGTACCGAATGTGCCAATCGAAACATGTGTCTGACGGAGAGTTAAAATAGTAGCCTATTTTCCAACATAGGTCATAAGCAATCTCTGTGCGAAATGTCATGCAAATCTGTTCAGTCGTTTCCGCGTATTAATTTAATTAAAACTTTTTAGCAGGTGGCAACTCTTCCAAAAAATTAGCCTATTTTGCACTGTAGGTCATAAGCTATCTGCTTGCAAAATTTCATGCAAATCCGTTCAGACTTTTCCGCATATTAATTTAATTAAACTTTTTTAGCAGATGGTAGCTCTTAAAAAAGTAGCCTATTTTTCAACCTAGCTCATAAGCTATCTGTGTGAAAACTTCCATGCAAATCAGTTCACTCATTTCCGCGTATTAATTAAATTAAGCATTTCTAACAGGTGGCAACTCTTAAAAAAAAGTAGCCTACTTTCTAACCTAGGTCGTAAGCTATCCGTATGCAAAATTTCATGCAAATCCGTTTACTCGTTTCCGCGTATTAATTTAATTAAACTTTTTTAACAGGTGGCAACTCTTCCAAAAAAATTAGCCTATTT
>NW_023458557.1:54679413-54688975 GCF_013731165.1 Rhagoletis pomonella
AGTCGTTCCCGCATATTAAATAAATCAAACTTTTTTAACAGGTGGCAGTCGCTTCCGCGTGATGATTTCCCAAACATCCAAACATAGAAACTTTCACATTTATAATATTAATAAGGTTCACCAATCAATTTTAAAATGTATCAAACTTTTTTTATGGCCCAAGAAAAATTTAGCAAGTGATATGACAGTTGCCATCGCCTGTAAATTTCTTCGTTTATTCTTTTACTATATAAGATAACAACAGCCAGGAAGTAATCTTATTCTTAAATAACCCAATTCACAACTACAAAAACCATAAAGATTATTTGTATACACAAAAATAACTTGTGTAAAACAAAATTGGATCATGTATTTCAATAACACATTTTATAACAAAAACCGTGAAGAACCTCTTTACATACAAAGGAGTTCGCAACATACATACATATGTAGGCATGTGAATCTGTGTGAGTCCAATTCCAGCAATGTGAACAACATACAACTGTCGATAGTGTTTAGAAAAATTCGATAGTGGCGGCAAAATGAAACCTTCGATACTATCGATAGCCCCATCGACAGTTCTCCATCACTATTGTTCAGCTCAATGAACTAGCTCTTCTGAGTCCTAGTTCGCTCCCCTTATTGAACTATATTTCACCTAATTGAATTATTTCGGTAGTAATGCTGAATTTCCACTAGGCATTAAATGGCAAAAATGACAAATGACATGGTCTGGCATTAAAAAATAATCGTGTCATTACATTAAAAAAATAGTCATTAAGTTCATTTCCACTTGGCATTTTTTTAAATGGCATACATTTTTCGGCATAAGAGTTCAGTTACAGAACAACAAAATAAACTCAAATATTTATTTTTTAACACAAATTGCACTAAACGATGTAAAACATTGGAATTGAATGAAATAAAATGTCGTTTTAGCGTGAATTCCGATCAGCTGTCATTTACGTTTCCATTTTTATTAGAGTGTTGCCACAGAAAGTTCAATTCACTTAAATGAACGAACTAATGAACTAGTTCAATTAAAATATCTGGATCTTTTCGCTCTGAGAGGGCGAATGCGTTGTTGTAATTAAAAAGTTTCTACAATACATGGAAGTACAAGAAAGTGGAAGAGGTCATAAAAAGAAGCAGACAAATCTTCATGGAGGAGAGAACGCGACAAACCAAAGCGGTAATATTATGTATGTATGTACATCTCTAGCTATATAAAGGGTGTTTTTTTTAGACGTGTGGTTTTCAATGAGGCAATACTTTTTTCGGAGTTGCTCTTTTTGGCAGCTGTTACTTGATTTATACTCAGTTTGGTTTGCCATTTCATAATGATCACACTTACTCCGGAACAACGTTTGCAAATCGTGCAAATTTATTACCAAAATAATGGTTCGTTTCGCACCACGTTTACTCTAGTGGATTACGGTTGTTCGACTTCACTAGAAAGTCGACTTTCGACTTTTCGATCGACTCTGTACAGTCGACTTTAAAAGTCGACCGATCCACGGAGAAAAGTCGACTTTGTTCGACTTTTTTCGACTTTTTTAATAAAAATAAAATGTATTAAGTATACTCCGCATTTAACTCATATATTAGCTATAAATATAAGAGTCAGAATACGCCAAAAATATCATGATTTACTAGTGGTCTTTAGAATAATCTGTAATTTAGTGAAATTCAATGCTAGGTAAAAAAAAACAGACACTAAAGGATTTTTAAAAATTTTGAAAATTGTTCCAGTTATACAGCATGAAAATGTTGGTTGTGAGGGTTTTTAAAAATTATATTTAAAAAAAAAATTCTACAAATTTTTTGAATCGATATTTGGTAATTACGGACAACTTTTTGAAAAAATGTGGCCTTTCCGATGGAGCAGAATTGGCGGGTATTGGTAGAAATATAAGTGCCACTTTATAAGCATGGATAAATATGGGAGTAGTCCAGACAGCTAGTGGATTGGGACTATCCACACGACTAATGTCGCATATTAACTGGAATCCTACCAGCAACGTTTTTAGCGGTGTTTAAAATGTTGTACCTTACGGATTGGTCAAATTCGAACCAAAAACTGTCTGTAGAAACTTACATAAACTCATGCTGAAAAACTTTCTTGCATGAAATTTTTAAAATAAATACCTATGTTTATCTTACCTCATTATTAACTGAAGATTGTGGAGACAAACGATTAACAAATTTGAGGAATTTGTTTACGTATAGTAATTTTATGCGCTGCTCTTAACTGATTTGACAATGTTGTTGTACTGTCATTAAAATTCATTTCTCTACCACTCTTCAAATTTCACTTCAGTTTTATTGGCAATTTTTTTTAAATACGACCAAACAGCACTCCGCGCCCTTGTTAGAAGATCAGTTTTTATATGCAAATAAATTAAAAAAAGTCGAGAGTCGAAAGTGAAAAGTCGACTTCCATAAACTGAAAGTCGATCACTAAAATTCGACTTTCAGGAGTAAAAAGTCGATTTTGGTCGAAAGTCGAAGTCGACTTTGCCATCCCTATAGTGGATAATGCGCATCCTAGAGATGCCGTACAGTGCGCACCGAAGACGCTATTGCTGCTGTGGAGCAGAGTATCGAAGAAGACCCGAATGAGTCCACACTCGCTACAATTATAACGTGTTGTCTCTTCTTATAGATTTACGTTCTTTGCCTATGGGCAGAAGGAATCATTGGTCCATATTTCTTCAAAAATGAAGCCGGCCCTATTGTTACAGTCAATGGGGAACGCTATAGAGCCATGATTAATGACTTTTTCGTTCTTGAATTGGAGGATGTTGATGTGGATGACCTTTGGTTCCAACAAGACGGCGCTACATGCCATACAGCCAACGAAACAATCAATTTATTGAAGGAAACTTTTGGTGAGCGCATTATCTCGCGTCGTGGGCCTGTGGCGTGGCCTCCAAGATCGTGCGATTTAACGCCGCTGGAATATTTTTTGTGGGATTATGTGAAGTCGCTTCTCTACGCAGATAAGCCCGAGACGATTGACGCCTTGGAAGAGAATATTCGGCGCGTTGCTGCAAAAAGTGGCCCCTCGGCTGGAGTTTATTCGAGCTAGCCGCGGCGGTCACTTTCCCGAAATTATTTTTAAAACATATGGCAAACCCTTATCTTTATAATAAAGCTAAATTCCTGGCCATAACATTAATTTTGTGCGTTTTATTTCTTCTTGAATACCACACGTCTAAAAAACTGTTTAAAAAATCGCTTTGTTGAATTTTTAAATATAAAACTTGCAAAAACTACCATACTGCGATTTAATTTTTTAATGTTATTAGGCTCTTATTTAGCAAAATCTTCAGGTAAAAAAAGATTCAATTTAGATGTTACTTGTCCTAGTTGTCTTTTTTGTTATTTATGGCTTACTATTATAAAATCATATAACGCTGTTTGCAACTGGTCTACTCAAATCAGGTGCATTCTTAAAGTCTTGCAAATATTAGGATTTTTATTGACTTATGAATATATCAAATTATGTATAACGCTTTTGTCCTTTCAAGGGCTCGATTAAATTGAATCTGTACCCAAGAACACATGGAAATTATATGACAAGAAAACACTTATTTTGAAAATATTCATCCATGGTCTTCACGCACTTCAATTCTTCAAGTCTCTAACACCCCCGCAATTTAATAGTTACTCGGGCATGTGCTGCAAATAGTACAATTTGAAATCGGTACGATTAGTAAATTTTTTTTTTCTTAACAAAACAGAAAAAGTTTGGCTCTAAGTCGAAGAATATGACGTCCTTTTGTGTTTATATCAGTTTTTATTTGAAATATTTATTACCTGTTTTAATTTTGTGGTCATCAGCAATAACCGCCTAAGACAAAAAAACCTTATTTCGAGAAAAAACGTTTTAATCATTTGGATTGTAATGTTAACTTATGGGGAAGCCGAAATATTTTTGTCTATACTTTTTAAATAGCCTAGCTGGAGACATGGGGACTTCACATACACATCGAATAGTAATTGCAGGATACCATAGCATATCCAACTCTTTTTTAAGTCGACGTAGGCAGTTAGTTATTGCTTATGACCACAGAATTAATTAAGAAATATTTTGCAAATCGCATCGATTTCAAATCGTACGATTTGCAGCACATGCCCGAATGTCTTTAATCACTAAAGTTTTATCGAAAATGTTTAAGAGAATGAAATTACTTCATTTTACCTTTTTACGCATCAAATAAATGTAGGGTTGCAATTTGCAAAAACATATATGATGAGAAAAAACATCGATGTCAACAGCTCAACGGGGAATTTCCGACCCTGGTCGTAGCACATTTTTTTTTAGTTTCGACCTTATCTATCTAAAACACTAATACAATAATTTTGTCCAGCTAGCTTCTTCTAGTCGCCACACTGTAGAACGGGGCAAATGGATTTTGTGAGAAGCCTTTTCAAGGCAGAAATTAAATTGGATATTTGCCATTGTCTGCCAAGGGGGGACCGCTGTTATGAAAAAAACTTTTTATTTGATGGTACTTTGACCAGGGACCTATTTCATAAAAGTGATAGGTGCGACAATTGTCGATTTTTCTATAAAATTTTACTGCCAGAATTGTCGGCGACATTTTTCCTTATTCATTTACGTTTGTAGGCAACTGTGAAAATTTGTGGAAAACGATAGTGATAATATGGAATATTTTTGACAATTGCTGACAATTGTCACTCTAACAAAATTGTCGCGACAAAGCACATTAGGTCAAATGATTACTTTTTCTGTGCGAAATTAATAGCCGCTAAAATATAGCATCATTTTAATGTAAAAGGATGGAAACCGTTAAAAAAGTGTAAAGTCAGTAAATATAATGTAAAAATCGTGACTTGGCTTTCGTAAAACAGACTTTTTTATGTTCAAATGATGAGTATATGTGTTTAGGTAGTTCTCGAAAACATTTTCCAAATAGCCTGGTTTTGAAACAAATTATTTTCTTACCATACTCAACCCGGAGGGGGTTGAGCTACATAAATAAAATAAGTATGGTCATATGTACATAAATGGTTTCATCTAGTGATTAAAAAAAATATTATCGAAATCCCTTAATTCAAAAAATATTTATTTGCTACATGTCTCGCAGATATGCCTTGAGGAGAGATTCCTTAAGCAGTTAGTCTTTATAAAACACTTAATTTTCACTTAAGATTTTTTCCAAATTGTTCGCCAATATTATTTATATTCTGACTGCAAATGCTGCATTGTAACACATTTACTAAAAACCGCTGGTAACTTCCTGAAAAGAATACGAATGTTTTTGAAAATAATTAACGAAAAGAATGTTCAAAGCTCTATTCACCGTGAGCAAAAACTTCGAAATTGCAATCCATATATTCTCTCAATGATTCGCCTTTTTACGAAGGCTGCTCATCAATAGTCTTTACAAATCGGCCCAAGTGTCTTTGTAACATAGCTATGCTACAGGAGATGAAATGTAATCCAAATTGAGGCTGGTATTTTTTTGCTATCAAATGCTTCCATTTTCACTATTTATCACCATTAAAATGGACTATTTACCACCATTAAAATGCAGCGCCACTTGCGGCCGGGTAAAATATTAAAATTTAGGCTAAGTTATTTTTAGCGAAAGGGAGGACAGAACCGAAATTATTTGGGATAGCCAAAAATTCGGATAAAATGTTAGCTTTCGCATTTTAGCATATTTTAGCGATAGCGAAAGTTAGAATCAGGCTGCTGGTCGACACAGTTGGTTTTGATTTCTAAAACAACTTCATCAGTAAGAAACGGGATAATAATTCCATAATTTTCGTCTTTGTTTGATAAATAATTTAAAAAAAATACGCGTTTTTTCTTCTAAGAGTTTCATGAAACTTTCACAGATATCAACAGCACCAAATTTGTTTTTTCAACATGGTTGACAACCGAATAAAGCCTTTCTTTCTTTGAACATCCAATCAGCCAAACTACAAACATCTCGCCTTTTTTATTTGCATGATAGCCCAGAAAAAACAGTTTTTCTTGAAAACGGCTTAAAACGGCGGCTTAAGTAAAATAAGCTCAACTCACTACATCCCAGTTTATCCATTTCCATTTCCATTTTGTTTGCCGAAAGTTAACAAAATTGTAAAAGCTTACATTAAATCATAAATGGAAATAAATGTGAAAATTTTTGAGGTTATGCAAATAAGTCAGTTTGTTTTGCAAAAAAAATTATAAAGTCACTTTTTTTTTAAATTAGGACATTAGTTCTCACCTATATTTTTGTTTTCCATTAAACATTTTCCTTTAATTATTCGAACTTTATAAACAAATGCACTTTAAAATTAAGAAATAAACCGGTTGCGCAAACCACGTGTCAATAACGTTTTGAAAGTGTAACTTTGTTTGATTGCTGTCTAATGGTGATTTTTATTTTACAAAAACAAAGTGAAGTTTCTGTTAGTTTGGAGTATTTCCTACAGATGGCATCAAAAAATAATGTAAAACTGCGTTTACGAAATTGGACTTTCACACAGCCAAATGAATCATTTAACCTAATGTGCACTGGCGACAAAACCAAATAGCTCCGTCGGAAAGTTTTCACAGGAGAGCTTTGTAAATTTATTTATATGGTAATTGCGCGCATTTCATTACTTTTCAATAATTTGAATATTTCTTAAAAGTAAAATAATGCAAATGTAATTATTACATATGATTTACATACAAATTACATATGGCTGGCGACAAATTTGTCAACGATAATTTTAAACCCCGACAATGACAATTTGTCAATGATAATTGTTTTCATGAAACAGAACACCCACCAAACTGTCGAATTGTTACTGATAACATGGAAAATGCCTGTCGTTACAAAATTTTCACTGTCGCTCTATGAAATAGGTCCCAGGGATCGAACCCAGGTCCTATGGAGTGGTAAGACCCAGCTGTAACCACTCGGCTACTGTGGGCACACAATCCTTTTTAACTCTTATTATTACAACGCTTTTATCAACTTACAATGTTGTATGTCCAGACCACCATACTATAAATATAGCAAAGGTATTTACGGCAAACCTAGTCTAGATATCAACCTCGTCGTAGGTATCATATCAAAGACATACAATTAGAAAAACTCTAGAGATAGATGTCGCCTCACCAGTAGAAGTTAAAAATATGCACTACAACGGAAATGGACGACACGCCATTTCTTTAAATGAAATCAATTGCTGCTATATGTATGTATGTACATATGTAGGCATATACTAAATGTGAGCAAACAACATTTTGCTTGCATAGTCTTCTGTTCTCTTTTCACTGCAAGTTGAATTATTTTAGTATCTATTGCAAAATTTTATACAGACAAGGTTAAAAAGTATAAAATAATCTTTTTAATGTACCACGCTTTTATAAATGGACTAAAATTATAAAATAATATTTCTCAGTCCCATAGAACTTGTTTTGATAAGTCTTGATTTTGAAATTTTAGCAAAAGTCATTAGGGGTATTCTCTGAGTCTTGCAAAGCCCTTGCATGGTGCACAGATTGCACGGATTGGATGGTAAAAACCGGTTTTCGTATGGGACAGCTTTGCAAACCGTGCAATCCGTGCACTGTGCAAGGGCTTTGCAAGACTCAGAGAATACCCCTATTATAAACAATTTATGAGATTGAAAATAAAGTGTGGGGCGCATGTAATAGGCCTGATTTGAAATATATGTATGTATGTGGGTACATTAATAACGACCGCTTAAAATCGATCTCAAATTTGTACTTTCGCTGTAGAAATTTTAGGTCTATGTTATGTATGTAGTTTGAATATTGTCAATTAAATCTAATGCTTTGTATTGCATGCGCTCCACGTTTTTCCTTTTCAATCACATAAATTGTTTATAATGACTTTTGCTAAAATTTCAAAATCAAAAGTTACCAAAACAAATTCTATGGGACTGAGATATATTATTTTATTATTACAACGCTTTTACCAACTTGCAATGTTGTATGTCCAGACCGCTTTGAATGTTGTATGTCCAGACCACCATTTATACTAGCTGCATTTTTTTGTAAGCGAGCGACAAAAGAACCCTCAACTCGGGTAAAATTTCCTTTTAGTTACTTAAGCAACCCTGTTGGTAGCTGGCAAGAACATGTGATTAGTTTAACGGGATTTAGATACAAAAAGCAATTTGAATGAGTAATTATGCGAGGTATTTGCGTAATGTATATACTCTTTTAAAATATAAGTCACGTATAAAAGGAAGAAAAAATTTCCCTCTCCACTTTCCCATTAACAATTCACAATAGAGCAGTTTTTTCACTTACCAGCACTAGCCTTCAGGTCGCGTATTTTTTAACCGACCTGGGTGAGCTCGGATAAATAGCCGAGTTTGTGTTGTTGCTTTGCGTGTATTTCGTCATTTAAGCGAGCGTTCTTTTGTAGCTCGGTTGCAAAAGAAGGCACCTACTATAAATGTAGCAAAGCTATTTATGGAAAATTCTAGATATTAACCTAGTCTAAATATCAACCTCGTTGTAGGCATCATATCAAGGAGATACAATTAGAAGACTCTAGATGTCGCCCCGCCAGAAGAAGGTAAATATTTCGCGTAAATATATGCACTATTTATATACGTCACAGCGGAAATGGACGACACGCCATTTCTTTAAATTACCGGACCGGAAATCACAGTTATTTTTTAAGAGTTAAACTTTACCAAATATTTGTTATTCCGAAATAAAAGTTAAACTTGACCAAATATTTATTATTCCGAAATAAAAGTCTTTTCCGGATAATAAGCAAACCGCTTATCCAAATTAAACAAGTTTGGTATCAAATGAAAGAGGACTTAAATAGCTTTAAAACTGAAATGTCTAAACGAGGAAAGCCACATATTGAAAAATATTTCAATAAAAAATTTTAATTAATTACCATAGAACAAAAGTTGGGTCAGGTATGTATATGAATTTATTTTGTACTAGCAATTACCCGGCGTGCTTCGCTGCGCCATAAATGTATTTTTGTGTTGTAACCCTCTCCCAAAACCCGTATGACCTCATTTATACAATATATTTAAAGAGCTTTATGAAGTAAGATTTAAAAAAAATATTCGATATATGAAGCATTGTTTACTTTTTTGAGTGTGGGTGTTAATTAATATCTTTTCGAAGGTAATTAGAAAATATGTAAAGTACACACTTTCTTTTGGAAATTTAATTTATAATCTTATAACTGGAGTCTACTATCGCACCCTTTCCTCAAACGTGTGCTAATTCAATCATATTTTTTGTTACAACGCCGAATAATTGTGGGTCGATTGCTTCATCTGGAATTTCCGCTGAGATGACTTTATCAATGTTTTTTAATAATTGTAAACATTCGCCAGCTGTTTCTGTTTATTTATTAGTAAAAGGCAGGACTGCCAATCTTGCGGCAAAACAATAATAAAAATCCAAAAAAAACACGTAGAGCCAAACAGAATTAATTGCAAAACGTGCAATGATACACACATTAAATTTCTTATGTGCACCCTCCACACAGACCCCAATCACTTCTGAAAATTTCATTTTATGTGCACCCTCCACACAGACCCCAATCACCCCTGAAAATTTCAT
>NW_023458557.1:54688985-54708352 GCF_013731165.1 Rhagoletis pomonella
CCGTCTAGGAATGATAGAAATCCGAAAAAAACACGTAAAGCCAAACAGAATTAATTTGTTTTTTTTTTTTTGTTTTTGCAAAACGTGCAAAGATACACACATGAAATTTCTTATGTGCACCCTCCACGCAGACCCCAATCACCCCTGAAAATTTCATTGAAATCGGGCACGCCGTCTAGGAATGATAGAAATCCGAAAAAAAAACACGTAAAGCCAAACAGAATTAATTTTTTTTTTTTGTTTTTGCAAAACGTGCAAAGATACACACATGAAATTTCTTATGTGCACCCTCCACACAGACCCCAATCACCCCTGAAAATTTCATTGAAATCGGGCAAGCCGTCTAGGAATGATAGAAATCCGAAAAAAACACGTAAAGCCAAACAGAATTAATTTTTTTTTTGTTTTTGCAAAACGTGCAAAGATACACACATGAAATTTCTTATGTGCACCCTCCCCACAGACCCCAATCACCCCTGAAAATTTCTTTGATATCGGGCAAGCCGTCTAGGAGGAGTATGCGAACAGGAAGTTTTGCCACTTAATTTTATATATATAGATTAATTGTAAAAAAAAGATATAAATAGCGGTGGTAACCTTCTAACCTTCGTTTGTTATTTCTGTATAAAAGCTATCTCAGTCCTCTTTCATATTTGTTTAATTTGGATTAGCAGTTTGTTTATTATCCGCAATAAAAAAATATTAGGCAGGTTTAAAGGTTCAGTTATGCATACTTTGCATTGCATGAGAGTTGTCACATAAGGAATATGTTAAATGAGCTTTGCGTGTAAGCGGTTACCTAACTCACAGCATTACATATGTAAAAGTCTGTTGATTTTAGATGTTTACGTAAAATGTGATGCAGTGCAGTGCAGTGCAAAGTATGCATAACTGAGCCTTAACTCGTAAAAATAACTGTTATTTTCGGTCCCTCGAATATTGTGCAAGCGCACTGTTAAAACGTATATCTAACCAGTCGCAGAAGAAAGCATTAAAAATGAGTTACAAAAACTAAAATCGAAAAACGCTGATGACGTTAAAGGTTGTCCAAATTCCGAAACAACCAAAAGAATGAGAATGAAGAATTCTTTCGAAAACAACGGTTTTTAAACAACGATCCTGCCATGATGCTAGATTGTGAATAGGAAAGTCAGGATGATACATTCGACATTTGCAGCCCCGATGCATTTCTCAAAACGGAATTATTGCACCACAATTTAAATAAATAAATATAACTGAAAGTCCTCTCAACTGGTGCAGTGTCAATCGGAAAGAATTTACAATTTTGCCAAGTTTCAACTTTTTCAAGTTTGTAGCCTCGAGCGAGTAGTTATATAATGGCGCAGGTTTGATCTACGACCCTTTAAAAAGTTTTTATCAAATACAATGTTCCAATTTTTTAATTGAAGCACTAAAAAACATTATTAAAAATTACTAACCCTTCCATTTTTTGTTTACTTAAATCACCTAATTTGCTCACCTAAATTATTTCGTAAAAATACATGACATCCGCATTCGCATCCGTATCCGCGGATGTCTAAAATTTCACATTCACAACATCCCTAGTCTGTATGTACATATGTATGTTTATAACGGGTGATTTTTTAAGAGCTTGATAACTTTTTTTTAAAAAAAAACGCATAAAATTTGCAAAATCTCATCGGTTCTTTATTTGAAACGTTAGATTGGTCCATGACATTTACTTTTTGAAGATAATTTCATTTAAATGTTGACCGCGGCTGCGTCTTAGGTGGTCCATTCGGAAAGTCCAATTTTGGGCAACTTTTTCGAGCATTTCGGCCGGAATAGCCCGAATTTCTTCGGAAATGTTGTCTTCCAAAGCTGGAATAGTTGCTGGCTTATTTCTGTAGACTTTAGACTTGACGTAGCCCCACAAAAAATAGTCTAAAGGCGTCAAATCGCATGATCTTGGTGGCCAACTTACCGGTCCATTTCTTGAGATGAATTGTTCTCCGAAGTTTTCCCTCAAAATGGCCATAGAATCGCGAGCTGTGTGGCATGTAGCGCCATCTTGTTGAAACCACATGTCAACCAAGTTCAGTTCTTCCATTTTTGGCAACAAAAAGTTTGTTAGCATCGAACGATAGCGATCGCCATGCACCGTAACGTTGCGTCCAACAGCATCTTTGAAAAAATACGGTCCAATGATTCCACCAGCGTTCAAACCACACCAAACAGTGCATTTTTCGGGATGCATGGGCAGTTCTTGAACGGCTTCTGGTTGCTCTTCACTCCAAATGCGGCAATTTTGCTTATTTACGAAGCCATTCAACCAGAAATGAGCCTCATCGCTGAACAAAATTTGTCGATAAAAAAGCGGATTTTCTGCCAACTTTTCTAGGGCCCATTCACTGAAAATTCGACGTTGTGGCAGATCGTTCGGCTTCAGTTCTTGCACGAGCTGTATTTTATACGGTTTTACACCAAGATCTTTGCGTAAAATCTTCCATGTGGTCGAATAACACAAACCCAATTGCTGCGAACGGCGACGAATCGACATTTCACGGTCTTCAGCAACACTCTCAGAAACAGACGCAATATTCTCTTCTGTACGCACTGTACGCATTCGTGTGGTTGGTTTAATGTCCAATAAAGTAAACTGAGTGCGAAACTTGGTCACAATCGCATTAATTGTTTGCTCACTTGGTCGATTATGTAGACCATAAATAAACACATTTCGAACCGAACACTGATTTTGGTAATAAAATTCAATGATTTGCAAGCGTTGCTCGTTAGTAAGTCTATTCATGATGAAATTTCAAAGCATACTGAGCATCTTTCTCTTTGACACCATGTCTGAAATCCCACGTGATCTGTCAAATACTAATGCATGAAAATCCTAACCTCAAAAAAATCACCCGTTACTAAATGTGAGCAAACAACATTGTGCTTGCATCTCTCTTTGTTCTCTTTCACTGCACGTTGAATTATTTTAATATCTATTGCAAAATTTTGTACAGACAAGACTAAAAAGTAGAAAATAAATAAAATAAAACAAAAATTTTTTAATATACAACGCTTTTATAAATTGACTAAAAAGTAGAAAATAATATCTCTCAGTCCCACAGAATTTGTTTTGATAGCTTTTGATTTTGAAATTTTAGCAAAAGTCATTATAAACAATTAATGACATTGAAAATGAAAAGAGTGGGGCGCATGTAATACACTTGAATTGATATGAAAAGTAACATATGTATGTATGTATGTGGGCATATGAATAACGACCGCTTAAAATCGATCTCAAATTTGTACTTTCTCTGTAGAATGTTATGTAGTTTGACTATTGTCAATGAAATCGAATGCTTTGTACTGCATGAGCTCCACGTTTTTCGTTTTCAATGTCATTAATTGTAATTTTATTTTATTTTATTTATTTTCACTTAATAAGTGCGCAGAAGATAAACGAAGATTTGTAACGCCATCTTGCGGTTCTTTAAATAAGAACAGACATTAAATAGATATTAAACTTTATTAAATACATATTAAACTTTGTATTAAGATAGATTCTTTTAAAATTTCGAAGGCTCGGAGTTGCTTTTAGATATATGAATGGTCGCCTCAAATAACGTTGTAAGCGACAATTTGTTCAAAGTTAGTTTCCTTAATTTTAAAGATATTAATGTATATATTTTATTTTTTTAAAGGCAAGATTATTGAAGACTGCTACACCGAAAAAGTAGAAAACCAAATCAAATCCTCGTATGTGCGTCAGTAAACACGTTTTTTTTCTATTTTGTAAAATTATAATTTTGTCGCTTACAACGTTATTTGAGGCGACCATTCATACATATCGCTAGCTTAGAGTGAAAAGTTTCTAAGTCCACTTTTTATGAAAACTCATATATTGATACAGGAGGCTAGAGAAAATAAAAATGCATCGTTTCGAAAAGGGTAAAGGTCCTTGTTCATGGTTTCTCGTTTATATTGAATGAAAGAAAAATTTGCTAAGTCCAAAAAAAGCTCCGAAAATTCGATAAGGCTAAAATAGTACGGAATCTTTGAACATAGATCGAATCCCTTTGATTCGTATGGAGTTTGTCTTTGTTTTAAGCAGGCAAAATGTTGTATTTAAAGTTTTGCGAAATACTTGAAGAAAATGGCTATAAGAAGTTTTTTTCCTCTCCTGTACAATTTTCAAATAGGGACTTAGCAACTTTTCACTCTAAGCTAGCGATATGCTCTAATGGACTTTTTTCTTAGAATTGCGTGTAGAATCCGCATCTCCTAGGAATGATGCCAAAAAAAAAACTTTCCATACAAATTGACCCCCCCCTAATGTACATAAATACATATATGTACGTACATACGATCCCTAAAGAAATAGATGAGGAGCTAAAATAACTGAAGCAAAAGTGTTAATTAAGTATAAATATTCGTATGTACGTATGTATGTATGTACAAAGTGCAATAATAGGTTTCGCAAATCAGCGAATTTCCAATATCATTAACTCAGTAAAATTTTTTTACTACAATTAAGAGAAAATATGCATTAACTGTACAAAGCCAAAATTCAATCCGTTAATAAATAATTAAAGGTTTCTAGTAATTTTCGTAGATTTCAATGATGTGTAGCTATATGTAGGAAATGTTAGCTGGATCAAAGCATAAAAGCAATTGTCATCAGTGGCATCGCCAATAGCAGCACCAAGTAATTAAACAAAAGCAACGAATGTCATAACTACGAACCACAGTAAGAGATAGCGATTAGCAACGACCAAACCAACTAACAACGACCACATTCATATCGATATGAGCAGCAACAACTACAGAAACAAGTGTAAAACCAATAACAATAGATTTAAGTGATACGATGACATACAAGGAAACTTATTAAACGTGCTTTTTAACTCACTGCATTGCATATCTTCGATCCGCTTTGCCGCCGTGCTCTTGTCTCATCGAAAGTGATTGTGTGAATTCATCAGAAATAGAAAATCAAAAGAAAGGAAATTAAAAAATACAAAGCTAGCAGAAAAAATTGTATTTATATAAAATCAGCTAAAAAAAGTGAAAAAAAAAATTTCGTATTAATAACGCAAAATATTTCCACCTGCTGTTTAAAAAAATGAGTGTTAAAAGGTTAGCCCCAGCGTGGGGTCATCAAAGCCAGCAATGGTGCTGGCTGCGGCAGCATCATCAGTCGGCGCGAATGCAATATTTCAATGTTGCCAGCAGTATTGTATTTAGCAACAAAGTATGGTTAATATTTGCCATTATATTCATCATTTGCTTGGATGTGCATTGCCAAGGTGAGTCAAAATAAAAAATATTCATATACATACATAATATTTAAAATAAAAAGTAAGCGCCGGGTTTTAAAATTAATTTTTTAATATATACCAATTTAACTCTAATTAAGAAAAAGGGAAAATATTCGGTTTTTATGTATGTACATATGCGTGAATTTTAAAGATTTTATAAAGTTTCCATTCATGTACGTAGTTGCATTTTTGTTTGCCAAATAGTAAATTGTGGTTTTTGTGTATTGCTAAACGAGGCAATGTGTGTGATTTCTTTAATCTGATAGTAGGAAATATTCCTCGGGTAACAGAACTGAGTCACTCAAGATCCATTTCTAAATATAATACCTTAATATTTCCTGTTTTGACGTAGTAGATGACTTCGGAGGATGTATTATATTCGGCGGATAGGAGGCATGGCGCGCCAAGCGATGATATGTATTTTATCCAGGCGACGATCTGTCGAACGAAAGTCATACTTTATGAGTATTTCGAGGAAGCATGAATGGATCTGATGAATCGACTTTTGGATTTTTCGAAGGAAAGATTAGGATGAAGATTTATAGACCCTCGCGCATGTGAATATCAGAGAATATGATTAACGATGGGTTGTATGAGCTGCAGAACATAGAAATGAGGCTGGGTCTATAATAAAAAACAAGTAAGAAAGTCTAAGTTCGGGCGGAGCCCGGTGCAAGTATTAAATATATGTTTTCCACCTTTCCGAGAACTACTGCTACATGGTAAGCCGGGGTGGTTTTACCCCTATTTTAAACATCTTCGATAGAACGTTCAGTTAGACATAATAAGATAGACTTAAATAGTCATATGTGGGCGATATCACGCCGATTTTCCAAAACTCCAAACAATGTTACTTCTTTTCAAGGGATTGTTTTTAGTAGTATTAGCGTCCTTAAAATTCGAAATATTGAAGTTTCAAGCATTTCTAAAATTTACCGTTATATGAAAAGTGACCGTATTTTAGTCCGATTAAAATAATTTTCAACATTTTGCTCTAATGTGGCAAGCACAATAATCACACCAAGTTTGGTAAAAATTGGTACAACGGTTATATATATATATGTATATATATATATATATATATATATATATGTGATCATAAGTGGGCGGTGCCCTTGGAAAAGAATTGGTGCAAGCATCAATTTTGAATAAATTAGCTTCAATATTTACTGATTTATCGAATATTTCGTATTTCTCTAATATACCGTTATGTGGGCGCGGTTTTTGACAATACACTGGTACCAAGGCCAGCAAATGTACCAAGTTTGGAAAAAATTGGTGAAGCGGATACCAAGATATATACATGTAACCAAAAGTGGGCGTGGCTAAGCCCATTTTCCAAAAATTTATAATATTCTTATTTTTCGTCTAAAAATTATTGTAAATATCAATTTCGAGTGAATAATCTTCAGTAGTTACTAAAATATCGCAGTTTTCGTATTTCTGAAAATTACCGTTATATGGTAGGTAGGCGTGGTTATTGTCCGATTTTGCCCATTTGCAATACCGTCCGTCCTACGCCCGAAAGAAGTGCACGCACCAAGCTGCGTTAAGATGTCTCAATTTTGAAAATACCTCCAAAAATTGAAATTTTACATTTGTCTATATCTCTCTCGATTCGTTTTGCCTGTTACAAACAACCGTTATGTGAAAAAAGTTATAATACCCTTGTGAACAAGTTCGCTCGGGTATAATAAAACTAAAAATCATGAAGGCTATTACTGGACTTTATTATACCATTTTCCAGAATAAACGATGAGCGTAGAAAACAACACTCGCAATCAGTCAAAACTCATTAACTCAATTTTTTTAAATTAGTTTGAAATTTGTTTTAAATCTACATTTTCAATACATATTCGTCCTGGTGCACCAAAAAATTAAATTTTAACCTAATATGGGTAATATTGTTATTATATAGTTCATCGAATCTTTTGAATAATTTTTTGTATTCAATCATATTCTAAAAATTTCAAAGACCTTTAAAAAAAAAAATCCTGACGTCAGAGAGAAAAACTAAAAACGCAGTTTTACTATATTTGGCCCCCAGTTTTGCGAATATATTGATTTTTTCTTGTGTAAAATTGACTGTCGCACGGTTTAATAATACATTTCCATTGCACCGAAATCCAGGATTTGGACCTCGAAATATCCGAGATTTCAATCAAGTGTTTCTACCACACTTTCTTGCGATAAAGTTAGCACATATAGGTATAAGAATTGTTTTGTACTTGATTTCACAATACAAATTGGCGCCTAAATTAAATGACAAACATTTTTTTTTTTAATTTTGGCGAAATTAAATTTATTTAATTAACAATTGTCCTAAGACCAAATTAGTTGATTTCGATGTGAAATTAAGGATGATACCGAAATTCTTCTAACAAAATCTAAAATTAACATAAAAGCAAATATAAAAGAATATTAAGACAAACGCAAAAAATACTTCCTTGTAATAAAAGCATAACCTTTTACCTCGTAACAGCAAGCGATTTTGAATACATCCGTAAATAGGTATGTGATGGAATCATGCATCGTGAGTTTATCCAATTTCCGGTCATCTTTATTTAGCATCCGGTTCAAAAATGTTAAGCTCTTGCTGCGGGTGGAGTGGTAGTAGATAAGGTGACCAGAATTTTTTAGCATTCCAGGAGGACAAATTCTCCATATTGAAAACACAAAAAATTTGTTTTATATTTATTTTAACACATAAATAAAGAATAAGTTAACTTGTTAGAAGAAACAAAAACAATTCAAAGTTGCTCTAAATACAAGTCAAAAAAGTTAATAGTACACTGCGTTACATAATTATAAGACCGAAACATATTTCCGTTGATTTTTGGCAATTTTTTTTTTGACAGTGTTGTTAATCTTCTTCCATATAAAAAATTTCGAACATACTCTGTATGGAAGAAAATGAGTGACACCGTAAAAAAATGCCAAAAATCAACGATATTTTGTAGACATATGAAACTCGCAATTTGTTATACTAAAATTGCATGGGCTATAAAACTGCATATGCAAAACTTTTCCCAAAATTCTTAAATAAAAGTGTAAAGTTTTGGCGAAAATTCGCTTAATTTGTATATTTCCACAAAGTTTGAAATGTGAATTTGTACGGTGTTTGTTATAGAATGAACTATATGTTTATAAGAAAGTATAAAAAATAAAAAGCTGTTTTGTATTGGATTAAACAGGCCTGCGAAATCGAATTTTTCCCCGTTCCAATAATTATTTTATTTTTTTAATATCTAGGTTAGGGCTGCCAGATGTCTTGGTTTCAAAAGACTTTTCCTGATTTAGACAAATTGTCGAGGAGTCCTGGCCCACACTTAATTGTCCTGATCTTTTAATGAAGGTCAAAGCAGACACTCCTCTATTTTTTAGCAGAGTTGCTATGAAAAAAGGTTAGGCCTTCTGTCATTGTCATGTAGTCGAAAACTGATAACAAAACGTTTTTTCTAACATGTTGAATATCTTCTTTCTGTTTTGTTTATTGGGTTAAAATCTTTTTTTCAGGCGAATGCCGAAAAAGTGCAAGTTTCTGATCAGGTACACGACTAAGGGGTCATATTAAATACTACCGAGTAGGTAATATCAGGAGCTAAAATCTTATCCAAAAGGCTTTTCTGAAAGTTATTCCTTTCTCCTTCATGTTTTGTATGGAGCGGCACAAGTTGAAGGGCTTCTGCTTTCGCTACTCAAAAAAGGCCTTTTGTAGGACGCCGTTTGAAGAAGTTCTTTTAAAGTTTTTCTTAACTTTTAAAAATAATACTTCTTTAAGGAATTTATTTAATGTTCATATCAAATTGTTTTATTTAGACTTGCAATGCCTATTGAACTTTATTTGTAAAGCTAAGTAATATAAACATATACTTAAGTAAGCATAAGCACATTTTTCAGTCCTTGTTGGGTAAGTCTTTTAGAATGGCTTCACTTAAGACAGCCTTCATAAATTACCTTCAAATTATGAATATAAAAATTGGCAAAAATGGTTATGAAGTGCGTTGTAGGATATGCGGAAATTCGCTAATTGGGGTTAGGAAAACATTCAAGACCACGTTTAAGGCGCCGCTTTTTCCAAGTTACGTCACCATCAAGGTAAGGTTTCATCATCATCAGTCTTTCAGTTCTACGGAATGTGCCACAAAACTACATTGCTTATAATATCAGAACCAAAGCAACTTTACTTATATTCCTTACTTATATTGGCACCATATTCACTTCTATATTCGTTTTTGATTTGGATGATAAATATCTTAGGCAGCCGTAATCTAGGTATGTTTTATTAAATATATCCCTGGTTCTTTTCCAGCACGTCGATTTTATTTTTATTGATGACATGTACTAACATGTTAGAATTTTTAGCAATTTCCGTGAAAAGCCAAAAGTTAATTAATTTAGAATAGAATTTTTACTTAAAAACCAATAGTATATAGTAATAATATTCATAAAGAGCCTAAGTAAATCAGAACGACTTATGTTATTTTGAAGTTAACGATAGTAATGCACGGCAATGCTAAAAAAAATTATAAAAATAATTTTCTCGAAAAATTTTCGTGATGAAAATACCCAAATCGCTAATTAATTTTTTTAAGGGGAAAACTTGGATGTGAAATAACACATTTTCTAAATTTTTTTAAGCAGATTAGCAGATAAGCTTCAGTGCAACGAACATACTTATTTTAAGCCATCTTACAAAATCTTTTATCAAGATGAAAAATCCCCATACACAAATTTTGCCACTGATAAAACTTATACATACATATGTATCTGACAAACAAAATGACATATGGTAGGCAATAATTTCCGCCTGTGGAGACGCGTCGTAAACTAATCTTTCAATGTTGTAATGGGTAAAATATTATTGATTAGGGCCAAAAGGCGGTTACACTGTTCAACTTTCACAGGTGGTTAGTTGAATCAAATGTATACATTATTTATCTGAAATTGGAACAATGTAAACACCTATTAAATACAATGAAGGTGTACGATTAGAAAATAATAATATTCTGAACGCAATTTTTTTTTTTAATTTCATTATTGCTATAAAACTTGAAAAGGAGGACAAGGAGGACATTTTGCTCAAAAGGAGGTGAAGGTCTTTTGGGAGGGTATTGAACAGTGTAAACAGCGCCACGTTTCTCATGGCTCTCGTTATTAAGAGCGGAGCTAGCTTTGGACTATTTGCCTAAAGGTAGCCACAACTTGATCGAGTCCTTTCGGCCAATACCTACCGCAAGAGTAGTCGTAAATCTTGCAAAAGGCTGCATTGTTTTTTCATTTCTTTAGTTCACTTCACTTTTTAACGCGCTGTCGAAGTCCGATTCTCCAACTGCTCAGCCTTACCGCTATGTTATTTTATTTGCTTAATACAAGTTAAGGCAGTATACAACTTAAGGTATGAACGCGTTGCTTAAAACAATATAACAAGATTAATAAATATATTGCAAACCAAAATTCTGAATAGGTGGAAAATAAAGTAAACACTTTAACCGCGGACTAGATACCCACCCAAGTACTTGCGGGAAGGATTCGAGTATAAAAAGTACTCAGTACTTGAAGAAACCTTTCCATCGCAGTGGGGGCCTCCCTCTTCCCCTGCTACCACCAGCGGGTTCCGAGTTGAATACTTTCAGAGTTGGAGCGTCGGAGTCCATTCGAATGGCATGACCAAGCCAGCGTAGCCGCTGTATTTTAATTCGCTGCACTAAGTCTATGTCGTTCTAATGCTCATCCAGCTCCTAATTCCATCGTCTGCGGTAACCGGCGTCGCCAACGCATAAAGGCCCGTAAATCTTCCGTAAAATCCTTCTCTCGAATACTCCAAGGGCGTTATAGAGTGTGGTTTTTGTACGTCGAGAGAGGACTTTACTTCTGAATTGCCTACTCAGTCCAAAGTAGCACTTGTTGACAAGAGTGATTCGGCGTTGGATTTCCATACTGGTTCCCAAGTAAACGAAATTCTCTACTTCTTCGAAATTATAACTTTCAACACTGACGTGAAGAAGCCACATGAAAAGAAGTCGCCCTGCCTGAAACCCCGTTTGGTGGCGAACGGCTCGGAGAGGTCTTTCCCAATTCTGATGGAGATAGTGGTATTGCTCAACGTCATTTTACATAGGCGTATCAGTTTGGTGGGGATGCCAAATTCAGACATAGCGGCGTATAGGCAACACCTTTTAGTGTTGTCGAAAGCTGATTTAAAGTCGACAAATAGATGATGGGTGTAGATCCTTTTCTCGCGGGCCTTTTCCAAGATTTGGCATACTGTGAATACCTGATCTTTCGTGGATTTGCCAGGTCTAAAGCCCCACTGATAAAGCCCAATCAGTTCATTGACGGTGGTACTGAGTCTTTCACACAATACGCTTGATAAAACCTTGTAACCTATGCTTAGGAGGCTGATCCCGCGGTAGTTGGCGCGAATGGTGGGGTCGCCTTATGGATTGGGCGAAGCACACTCAACTTCAAATCGTCGCCCATGCATTCATCTGACCATATTCCACATAGGAGTTGATGCATGCACGTTATTAACTCCTCGCCGCCGTACTTAAATAGCTCAGCTGGCAGGCTGTCAGCTCCAGCAGCTTTGTTGTTGTTGTACCTCATCAAGGTACCTCTTCTCCATAACTTTCCATGCGACTACCATTCAGTAGGGTGAAAAAGAGATCCCTCCATAATTTAAGTACGTTGTGGACATCGGTCACTATGTTGACATTATTGTTCTTACAGAAGTTTGCCTTGGTCTTGAAACCTTCCGTAAGTAGCCTAACTCTCGGATAAAATTTTCGGGGGTATTTCCTGTCGGCCAGCATATCATGCACTTCGCACTCAGGTATTTCGGCCTCTCTCTTATTGTGGAAAATACGTCTCGCTTTGATCTTGAGTTCCCAACAGCGGTCCCACATAGCACGCATTGCGCCCGATCGCAGCGTGGCCCTGTAGGCGACATCTTTTTTCTCTGCATCTTCCTGACACTCCTCATCTTACCAGCTGTTCTTTCTTGCTCGCTGAAATCTGGCTACTTCTTCGGCGTTGGTACTTAACGCGCGGGAAAAATGGTTCAACTGCTCGCAAATGTCGGTTTATTGAAGAGTGCTCTCTGAGAGCAGGTGAGAGAGTCTAGTAGCCAATGCATCGGCTGTCTGTTGCGATTGCATCTTTTCGACGTTAACCTTTGCTTGCATTTTTGGGCGCACATTTTTTGCTGCACAGAGTGTGGTGCGTATCTTGGCTGCAACAAGACAGTGGTCCGAGTCGATGTTTGGGCGTCGGAGTGTTCGAATGTCTAAAAAGATGGAAGGTCGACGTCCGTCTATCACAACATGATCGATTTGGTTTCTCATTTCATGATCCGAAGACACCCGCGCAGCCTGATGGATGGTTTTGTGCTTAAACCTAGTACTGCATACTAACATATTTCGGGCCCTTGCCCACACTGATATAGAAATCGTCAAGCGCGATTTTGATATCATGGCGGGGGCATCGCTCATATGTACGCTCCAAGCCTTCATAGGAGAGATTCGTCAAGGTATGGTCGCAGATGAGGGACATGTTGAAGAAGCTGGTGTTGATGCGGATTGTGGCTAGTAGATGTCACAAGGCCCAGACAAGGCTTGCCTTGCCTCGTCCAACTCATTTCTTGGATGGCGGTAATGCCAGAGTATATGCCCTCTAATCGTATTCCTTTAAAGTTTGCCGTGGTCGTCATCATAAGGGGGTTTCATCCGCAGCTTTGTTTTCGTTCTTCACTGGAAGTGGTTTTCACGTGGCGGGTCCCAAACCCAGCGCACAACCCATTGCTGGGACGGGGATGGTTTCGCAACCGAAGACACATTTAAAGAGCGAGCCACTTGCTCCAAGTCAGACGCCCGCTTGTAGCCTCACCTTCAGGTGAACATACGCTGCAGACCTCAGTGAGCCCTTAAACCGAATAAGCCGGAATGGCCCACCGAAGCTCCCTCTCTTTCTGCGGCGACCCAGAACAACGACTATACCCCATTGTACTGTAAACCAGTCACGTTCCGTTATTCTTAATTAACATCTTAATGCTTTTAGTTACATAGTTTGATACGTTTTTATAATCCTCGGTAGGTGGGGAAAAAAAGTCAAGTAGTAACACCATATTTGGCTTCGTATGCTGCACAGGGTTAATTTGCTCGTTGATTATTTTCCTGACGAAAGTTATTTGCCTGCATATGTTTAGGCGTTGTTCTTTATGCAGCACACGGAGAATTTTAGCACATGGTTTGCGAAGTTCGATTCCTATTAAGGCTGCAAAATTTGTTTCGTTTTTAATCGCCTTTTTTGTTTCTATTTTTCTTTTAATCTTGTTTAATAGGCCTTTTTTTGTATCCATTGTACGCATCTTTTCTAATGGAGTTCTTTTAAGTCTCGTTATTAAATGTCTAATTCCTGCGTTTTTTCAGCTGTTGGGAATGATTTAATGGGGTTGTGTATTATAGCGTATGTGGCTCTGGAATTCCTATATATTTCGAATACGAATTTTTCAGTATCCTTACGAATTTTTAACGCTGTATGCAAATAGTTTATTTTTCCTCTTTGCTCCATATCCATCGTGAATTTTATATTTTTGTGTTTTCCGTTGTGATATTATAGCATCTGTTTTTCTTTGCTTCCCGCCACATGGCAGATGATATCTTCGACGTATCTCGCACAGAACCCTACTCCTAGTCCGGTTGTTAGTTCCACCATTTGTTTTTGTTTCTTCCAAATGTTGCATGAATACCTCCATTAGAATAGAAGATGTTGGAATACCCATTCCTAGTCCGTTGACTTGCCTATATATATATGCTGACGACTTGATAATTTTTAACACGATCTCGAGTTATTCTGATGCAATCAAGCTACAGTCTGATCTCAATAACGTGGCTGCATGGTGTAGCAAGAATCGTTTTCATTTAAATATTAATAAATGCTTTCACGTATCTTTCTCTAAATCGCGATCATTAATATCTACCTCTTATTTTATTGGTAATGCACGCCTAACTACTCTTAGCGAAATTGCAGATCTTGGAGTTGTTTTTGACTCTAAATTTTTGTTTCACAGTCATTTAAATTACATTATTGCCAAGTCTTATTATACACTAGCCTTCATTCGATGGTTTGGGTCAGACTTTACTTGATAAGGGAGCCGATTTTGTCAAGAGGGAGCGAGAAAACTGTTTTTTGAGCAAACCTTTTATTATTGAATCATGGATCCCTATACCTTAAAGTTACTACACACTGCGCTCGTTCGGTCTAAGCTGCAATATGCAGTCTTTATATGGAGACCGTATCACGATTGCCATATCAAGAGGTTTGAACGCGTTCAAAAGAATTTTGTTCGTTTTGCTCTTAGGTCTTTGAAGTTCAAGTATCCGATGCCTTCTTATAGTGCTAGGTGCTTACTAATTAATTTAAAATCTTTGCATAGTAGAAGGATTATCCTTTCGCTCTCTTTTGCGTTTGACATAGTAAGTGGAGTGACTGACTCTCCTTTCCTTCTTGAGCGCATTTATTTTCATATTCCTCAAAGAAGCCTTCGGAGTAGTGATCTGTTCTTTGTAGAACGGGTTAGAACTACTTATGCATCTCATGCTCCTATTTTGAGAGCTTTGAAAGAATTTAATTCCATTTCAAATTCTTTGGCTATCGATTTTTCTTCCTCCAAGCTAAGCTTTAAATCATTATTAAATTAATTATTAGCGTAACTCTTAGCTATAAGATACTCTGTGGTTACTTCTTAGTACATAATCTGTAAGAAATGTGAATATTTCTAGATTATTTATTATTTGAATAGTTAACTTGAAAAGGTGTTAATAATTTCCTTTGCGACGTTTTTATCCGATTTTCCAAGCAATTTTCTGCCACTGGTATTGTTGAAATATATGTAATATCAATTCAACGAGTACTTCATCGCGGTCGCTGGTGTCTGTGCTGCCCATTAGTTATGCTGAGCTTTCATGTTTGCAGGGATCTTGCTTCAGTGACCACTTCCATTATTTACTGAGGTGGAATATTCGCATAATGGGCCATATAACTATATAAAGTTTCGAATGCGACAGTCACAATTCGCATTGGTTTAACTTTATCAATTTAATGGGCAACCCGGTATTTATTACTGTCCAACCCGTTAATTCGATCTTTACCCAGAGCGAAAATTTAATGTATGGAATTCGAAAAAATGATCAGTAAAACAGCCGTTTTCACATTCGAAATTGCATTGTTTTTCCCACGACGATGTCCTAGGAAAAGTGTGGCATTAAATTTTGCATTGCCAGTAATGCAGGAATTAATGCGATTTATTATGAATTTTTTGCGACTCTTTGGATACATTCGAATGCTGATTACATATTAAACAGTAAAAGAATCTAGAACTCATAACTTCATTATTCATCACGCATGTAATGCATTACTACTTTTCCCACTGGGTAGTAGCGCAAGGTTCATGGATAGGGGCAATCTCATCTTCCCTTTGGACACGGCAGAGAAGTAGATAACCGATATACATGATTACTATTAAAACGTTATCAAATGCAATCTAAGCCATCGCTGGCCTTCCCGTCAAAAAAAAAAAATAAAGAAGTTATGTTTCTTACCATAAAATGGGATAGAATTTTAGGCTTTTGCGAAAATATATCGTAATACTTATCCGCATTTTGATAGATATCACCTTTCGCTAGCTTCACTATCAAATTCATATACTTCACTTTCACTATTCGAGATACTGTTAAGCCTGTAACGGTTTACAGAGTTACAAACGGTGGGAGAAGCCCACGATCCGTTTTGTTACACAAACCAAGAAAATCAAAGCTACGTGTTGACTGCCAATTTGAGCTGAACCTCACTCACATACAGTTAATATGATTGAACCATGCAATGTACAGCCAAATCGAAGAAATTTCGTAATGAGCTTAGTAACCAAAATCATTCATTAAGAAAAAGTTTACATGTGCGTACACTACATTCGTACAAAACATACGAAACTGTTAGAAAAAAGAAAAAATAATAATTGTTTACTATTTTTCATGTTAACCAATTTCGCATAATTATTAATTTACCGACAACAATACACCTTCAAATACTCATACTAATAAATACAATTATACTATGTATTCTGCAATGTGTGGCAAGTAATGTTTTGTATCTAAATAATCGTTTTTTCTTCAGTTGTATTTCATTGCACTAATTCTTCATCAACAGTTAAAAGAAGTAAAAAGTTCCAACCAAATGACAAAAATACTAACCAAAACTTTAATAAAAAAAAAACTGCAACTGACACCATTATTTACCCTCAGAAGATCAACGGCATCCATAAACTTGCTCATCATAAACGTCCGTAAGACATTTCTTCTTTACTTCGATCAATTAATCATTTTAGGTACTAAAAATAAAAGCAAATAAAAAATAAACTTTAATCACAATTTTAACTGGAAAGGTGAATTGCGAAAAAGAAGTTCACAAATTTCGGACAACGAATTCGTTTCAAGTAATAATACTCTTTTTGCAATCAAATATAAAAGCTGAATGTTCACTTTACGAAACAGATTAGATAAGAGTGAAAAAATTGTGGTACTTATAATTTTTTTAACACGACTGCGCCTTATGGAAACTTTTCCAAGAAACTCGTTCAGTTTTTGAATGAAAGCCAAAATCTGTAAAGTATACATATTCACACATATATATGAACGATGTCGAATAAAACAAATCAGCAATAATATACATATGTATACACATATGTATGTAAGTATATATGTACCTAGATCAGATTTTTTAAACATAAAGTCAAGCTGTCAAGGAATAAGGTATCTAGTAACGGCCATATTATTGACACTCCGAATTTGCCGGAATAAGAATATTTACGGAATAGAGGAGAATTAGTTGGAATAAGTGTATTATTGACGCATAGAATAAAACGGAATAAGGTGTAATAAGAAAGTCAGAATTGTTATTCCGGGGAATAACTAAGCGGGCAGAATCGAGCGAATAAGGCAGTTATTCCATGTTATTCGTTCAAAATTCATTATTGACTTACATCTGCTTTAGAAATACATACAGGTAAGAAATGTAAACTGTTTTTAGTTTGTAATTATCCTTTTTTTTATCCATTTTAGGTGATATAATGGCGCGCCCATCTCGAACCAATGTGCTGATCGGAATTGACCGTGCTCAACGCATTTACGACGAAGACCATAACAATAGACGACCATACATAATGCTAGAACGAAGAAAAATGCACTCGTGGGACGATTTTGACTTTTTTTCTCGATTCCGTATGACAAAGGCAAGATTTGTACACGTGCTACACTTGATTGTGCCTTACATGCCAGAGGTACATCAAAGGTATCAAAAGCTGTATTGAGTTCATATGTATACTGATTTAATATTTTTTATTTGTCCTTTACAGACAACGCTATATCTCACACGAAGTGCAGCTACTATGCACATTGCGTTTCTTGGCTGCTGGTAGCATGCAGTCTATCGTTGGTGATATTATAGGAGTTTCCCAACCTACGATTAGCAACTTGTTGCCAAAAGTGTGCAAAGCAGTTCTCGGACTACTGCCTGACATAGTTAGAATGCCGCGGACACAGGAGGAACTAAAAACGGCGGCTGCCCTTTTCTACATGTTTGGAAATTTGCCAAGAGTCATTGGAGCCATTGACTGTACACACATAAAAATTCAGTCACCGGGAGGCCCAAACGCGGAAATATTCCGAAACAGGAAGGGATATTTTTCTTTGAATGTACAAACCGTTGCAGCAGCTAATCTCAAAATCATGAACATTGTTACACGATGGCAGGGTTCGGCACACGACTCGACTATATTTCGGTCGAGTGCACTATGGCAGCAATTCGAAGCGGGCGAATTTCGCCACTACATTTTAGTCGGTGATCCCGGCTATGCCAATTCTCCCTTCCTGGCAACGCCATTCGCAGAAAATAGTTCTGAGCTTCGCGCTGGATTACAACACGTACAGGAATATCAGCGGGCAATTATCGCCACCAGGAATTGCTTGGAACGCTCATATGGAGTGCTGAAGCGACGCTTTCCAGCATTGGCCTATGGTTTGCGTGTCAAAACATCGACTGCACAAATGCTTGTTGCGACCGCTGCAGTACTCCACAACATCTGTTTTGATGAGAATGAGCAATTACCCAACACACCACCTGGCTTCACGAGCAACGAAATAGAGATCAACAGTGGTGCGACAGAAGATACTCCAAATAGTAACTATGGCAGGAATGTACGCAACGAACTCCTCGATATGTTTCGTCACCAAGTGAACACACACACCAATCACTTGCCTTGATTAGAAAAGGGAGGATAATTTCATTTAATTCATTTATTTTTTGCAATGAATAACATATTTTTGTTTTAAAAACATTAAACAAGAAAAACTAGTTAAATAAAACCTGTACTTATAAAAAAAAAAATAAATAACACACTGTTGCGCGAAACTATACTGAATGTTTTATGTCGTCATAAAAGCTCGAAACTTCAAGCTCCTCCTGGACGATTTTTTCAGATTCTTGTGCATTCATCGGTTTGTGCGTCTTTAAGTATAGGTTGTGACGCTCCTGCGCTTCTTGTTCCCGCTTAGCGAAGTATTGCATTACTTGCTTCTGAGCAGTTTTTTGTAGCATAACCGCTTCCATATTAGCAGTATGTAACTCGATGGCATGGCGCATGTTTGTTGCGTGGAGTTCGCGTGACTGCGTTAATTCAAGATTTATAAGCTGCTGGCGCATTTCATTTTCGGCATTATTTGGGTCACGGAATCTGCGTTTCCGTGCTTGCCGCTGTTGTGCAACTGTTGCAAAATATTGTCGCGGTTCTACTGCCGATGCTTCCTTGGGCAACGGCGAGCTGGTGGAGACGATTAAAGGACTGGAGAAGTTACAGCTGGGAGTCAATATGGTCGATGACGGCTTCGCTGTAGAAGAAACGAATTACTGAAATTACGCGATCCAATTAATATAATATGTACATGTACGTATGTATGCTCCTACAAACATATGTATATTTGTACCTGTGATATTCACAATTTGGACCTCCTCTAACGTCGTGTTTTGAACACC
>NW_023458557.1:54708362-54714435 GCF_013731165.1 Rhagoletis pomonella
GGGGTATGTGTATCATCCGGCATTTGTGTTTCGGGCAATGCTTCCGTATTCAGCAGTGAGTGCTCTTTGCTGTTTGCCGAACTTCCATAAATTACCATATCGCTGTCAAATTCGGAATGGAGGCCACAGAAGCGATCACGCAGAATCGCAAGCAATTCTAGCATGGCTCCAGTGAGAGGAACGGTTAAAGACACTGGCATGGGTTTCGCAAGTCCGCCACCAGTTCCCATTGAAACTTGCCACTGCCATGTCGAATATGTCTGCAAATACTGCTTTATTTGCTTGAACCGATTCTGCAGATGTAGTGGTTCGCGAACAATTCCCTGAAAGAAAAAATATTTAACACCATTTAAAATAAATTTTAAATAATGAAAAAATAACAACCGTAGAAGCGCGCTCGGCGTTCAATATATTCGCGATTTTCCGATACTCCTGGGCCCGTTGCTCTGGCGTGCAACCGTTTGTCGCCTGATTTAAAATGCCATCGCGACCGACATCAACAAGTGCGCGCACAAAGCGCAACGTCTCCTCCGCCGACCAATTCGCAGATCTCCGTGCTCGAGGAACTCGCGACTTTTTCTTGTCTTTTTCTTTATTTTCGTTCATAGCACACAAAATCGCAAATTAAAATTGTTAACAAAACCACAACACAAAAATAATTAAGCAATTTATTCAAAATTTTATAATATTTTGACACTCCGAATGTCAATTCCTCTCTTCGGAAAATCTATTGGAATAAATATTTATTCCTCTGCCGGAAAGTTATTAGCCGCTATTCCATAGTGAATAATTGACAAAAAAGTTATTCCGCCGTCGCTCAGAATTGCCCAGAATAACTAAACCGTTGAATACGAAGGAATAACGACAAGTCAATAATATGGCCGTAAGTAAAACTGAATATTTTATTTGCATTCAAATTCGAAGCCAAAACATATTTATATTTTATGTCTGGACAAGTTATTCCCCATAAAAGCTTCAGCAGGATTTAATTTTGCATTAGTGCGGTTTCACATTCAGAATGTTTTAACTTTTAATCTTCATAAAGATCAGAGCAATATTTGAGAAAATCTTATTTTTGGATACAAAATTATTGTACTTACACCACCTTACTGAGCCAAACTGCTTTCGAGATTACTGGAACGGCTTACCATAGTGCCGAGTCACGAAAGCGACAGATATATTTCCACCATTTTCCCGTAGTGTTTTGCCTTTTACTGCTCTCTGAAAAAAGGAATAATAATTAATAATAATTACCAGACAAAGGGGATTCTCGTAAAATTTTCAATCATATAATCTTATCATTACACTGTCAATGAGCTTTTCTCTAAACCTAGTAACAAATATTGGCTTCTCGTCAATGTTACGGATAATTAGGTTTTCACTTATAATGGACCTAGTAGAAACTCACCGTTCCGGCTCTTATAATGGCTGTTCCACTCTACATATACTATAATCATTTGCATCGCAGCCAAAGATGCATGGAAAATCTGGCCTTCCTGCAGTACGCCCTCTAAATATCGTATCTTATTGTTGTCCCCGAAAAATAGCCGTGGCGAAGGGGATGTTAATGGTCTTCCCTCTCTTCATTAGAGCGTTTCAAGTTACCTTTTTGCAACCATTATTTGGGCTACCTACATATCCCTTAGACGTTCATTACTTTTGATAACTCTCGCAGCAACTAGGTTAAGTTAGGTTGGCTGATCCGTGAAATGTCACATATACCAGTAGAACCAAGAACGCAAAGAGTGCTGCATAACGTACTGAAGTGAAGAGCAAAGCATCGAACTCGACAAAAAGCAAAGAAGAATCCAAAAATAGAGGAAAGGGAAGTGCAGTATCCAAGATTTTATTTATATTTTCTTTAAAAAGTACATTGTTAACCAAATTTTCGCCTGTGGCGCTGTTTGTTTATATAAAACAACTAGCCGTACCCTGCCACGCTTTGCTGTGGCATATTCCCGTTACATATGTATATGATAAATGATTAACGAAACAAAGCATACGTTTCATATAAGTTTGATTTTCTAATAAGTACTTGTGTGCACACAATATTTGTCGCTTTGCCATTCTCTGCATAGATATCAAGGATATCTGGTTTGCCGACACAGGAACATGCAACATCTGAGAAGCAAACCGCATCTAAATCTAAACCACACTTTTCCAATGGTTGACCTTGGGCATTATTGTTTGCGATTCCGAATGCCAATCGAATTGGGAATCGCAATCTTTTAAACTGAAATTGTGTATCGGTCGGAATCATGGGAATTCTTCACCTTTGAAATGCCACGTTAAAATCTCTGCTTACACTACGTTCTTCATCAATGTCGTTACTGCTAGTCGCGTGCAGCTGCAGAGTTTTGTCTGAATAATATTCCGCAACATGATAATTGACACACCTTTTTTAAATTTCAGTATGTGCCGTTATCCCTGAAAGATCAATCGAGTTCAAAGATTCCGTTGGATAATTAACTACTTCGTCTTTTTCCACAACAGTGTTTATCGACGTATAGGTTAATCTCTCAGTTTGAATGCTACATTGAATAACATTAGTGGTGTTCACCAGAGTGAGCAAGTGGCCTGGCAGTCTGGTAAAAGAGCAGATCAGCTCAAGCAACGACTGTTGTCAATACCACTATTATTTAGGTGATAGACATCCTCATTCTTCGCAGCAAGAATAGCTCGTTCACTGAGCCTATAATTAATTTTCCTAATTAAGAAACATTATTTCGATAAGTTCTCCTTTCGATGTTTCTAAGTTACAAAATTATCAGGCAATAAAATTCGCCTTAATCTCTCATTTACTGGTACCTTTCCGTTCCCAGTATCCAATATTTGTCGCGAGAATACCGCGGCTGCAATGTATGTATGTTCGCCTTGCCACAATGTTGACTATTTCAGGCAAGCATTTACCTCGTCCGCTAGTGTTAATCGAGAAATTACAGGCAATGTTTGCGTTAAATCTCCTGAGATCAACATCAATCCATTCCCAAATGGTTAAAAGTTTCCCTGCAAATCTCGCGACAATCGATCAAAAACCTCAAGCAATTTTTTATGTGCCATGGTGCAGTCCAAAGTTGCACTTGTTGGCTCAGTTAGTGAACGACGTAGCGTAAACGTAGGTTGACGTACGTAGCAGCATATAAAATTTACTGTTGATAGAGAGAGAGAGAAGCAACGGCAACGCCATGCGGTGGTGAGTTTTCGTCAAAACGCGCATCCCATAAGGTAGATCGTGTCTGCGTCAACCTACGTCTACGTTACGTCGTTGACTGTTTGTGCTTTGATTCTGCGTTGGATTTCCATGTTGACATTATTATCGGTGTTAATGCTGGTTCCCAAGTAAGCAATATTCTCTACTTTCTCGAAATTACAACTGGCAACAGTGACGTGGGTGCCAAGGTGCGAATGCCTTGACTGTTTATTTGATGTTGTTGTCCTTCGTTATCCAACTTGGAAAAGGCAGAACAGACTTCGAGGTTTTTGTTCCCGATGATGTCGACGTCACCGGCACACGCCAGAAATTACACGTGCTTGCAAAAATTGTTCCTGAGTGGTTCAGTTCTGCAGCTCTTATTATGTTAACACTTGCATCATGCGTTCGTAAATGCCCTTCTGCTTTAGCTTTAATTTGGGAATGTTTGTTTGCGCATATAATAGGAGTTCACAATAGTAATAATAATCAAATCATAATAGTCTTATCTATTGTTATTCAAAACTTCTTTACTCGCAATATACTTAGTATGCTATGGCGTCCCCAAACGAAATTGTTTATGATTAAAATTTAACTGTTAACTGTGTTAATATAAGGGAATAGTGATAACAATTTTAAGTTTTCATTATTCCATTTTCGTTACGCTTTTTATAATTTTTTCATTTGTATCAGTAGTTCTTTATTAATTTTTTTCTGTACGTAATTTGTATACCAACTCTTCGTTGATAATATGATCACATCGTTAGATAAGATGTTGTAAACTCTCTCTTAACTTAAACTGTCCGGATTTGGACACATTACAAAAAAAAAATTTCTCTTGTAAAGCTTTCCCAAACGCTTTCCGTTTCGTTATGTAATACGTATTTCATTTAATTCAAATATTTTCAGTTTACTTTTTTCAGTTTAAAGCCTTCGTTCGACTACGCTTAGGGCACACCATAGCTACACATTCATATAGGCTATTTGGTACCAGCCCCCCATCCTGTCAATATTGTCCTGCGGCAACTCTTTCCATCACGTATATACTGAGCGAATGTCCTCAGTTTTCCTCCATCAGAAGCAACATATTCAACTTCGGCAACCCCATTGATTTTTTAAAAACCACTTCGCCCGAAAACATTGAGAAAATAGCAACATACCTAACTTAAACGGATTTTCGAAAAGTAATTTAGCTTTAAATCTTTAGAACTAAGTTATGTATTGTTACCAATCACACTAATTTCAATTTAGTAGTTCCTTATACTTCTATATCTAAAAGTTTATTATTTGCATAATACTATGTTTCATACCAGCGAGCCGTAGGCCCTGGCAGCCAGTGCTCCTCTTTTCTGTGCAATAACAATTGTATTGTTGTTCCTCATTTAATAAATAAATAAATAAATAATACTTTTACATACTGCATAATTCTATTGAGAGTATTTCCAAATCAAGATTCCTCAAATACCTTTCGTTTGGTACCCATATTGTAACATTTCATTTATTTTATCAATTTAATGGAGTTATATTTTCAAACAAGTGGCAAACCTCTTCAAACCTCTTTGATGCCCATATTGCAATATTTCATTTATTTAATCAATTTAACTGAGTTCAAATTTTCGAATAGGTGGCAAACGTCCTTAAAATTATTTCCAACAGTCATCTTTTTTAAACCTCTTTAATTTGATACCTTTACTGTAATAAGTCATTTATGTTATCAATTAAATTGAGTTAAATTTTCAAAAAGGGGGTAACCCTCTTCCTACATATTTTCAACTGCAAGCCGTCTTAAAAATCTAAAGTTTATTACCAACATTGCAATTTTTCAATTATTTTATCAATTTAACTGAGCTAAAATTTTCAAATAGGTGGCCGCCCCCCTCAAAAATAATTCATACAGTCTGTTTTTTAAACCTGTTTAATTTTATACCTTTATTGTAATAAGCCAATTATATTGGGTTAAATTTTCCAACAGGTGGCAACCCTGCTCAAACTTATTTTCGGCTGTTAGCCTTCTTAAAAATCTAAAGCTTAATATCCACATTGCAATATTTCATTTATTTGATCAATTTAACTGAGCTAAAATTTTCAAATAGGAGGGAGCCCATCTCAAAAGTATTTCCTACAGTCATATTTCTTAAGCCTCTTTAATTTGATACCTATATTGTAATGTCGTTTATTTTATAAATTAAATTTAGTTAGATTTTAAAACAGGTCGCAACCCTCCTAAAACATAGTTTCGGCTGTAAGCCTTCTTAAAACTCTTAGTTTGATACCCACATGGCAATATTTCATTTATTTTATCAATCTGATTGAGTTAAAATTTTCAAATAGGTGGCAACCCGCCTCAGAAATATTTCCAACAGTTATATTTCTTAAACCTATTTAATTTGATACCCACATTAAAATACTTCATTTATTTTATTAATTTACCTGATTTAAATTTTTAAATAGGTGGCTGCCCTCCTCCAAAATATTGCCAACAAACATCTTTGTTAAACTCCTTTAATTTGATACCTATATTGTACTATGTCATTTATTTTATCAATTAAATCAATTATATAAATAGGCAATCATGTTTCCTTTACACCCTTTTTACGGCTAAACTGTACTTCTAAGGTATAAACAATTATATATCATTAGAAAGGTATTTTGATGCTGATGTGCAGGCAATTTTTAAAATTTCAAATTAGTTTAAAATAGAGCGAAAAAATCAATTCAAAAGTCACACCAATACCAATGCCATACATGTACATGGTTGGGGCGGAAATGCCTCCTAAATGTATGCTTTAATATTGATAGTGAATTAAAGAAACGTGCTAAGCAGTTTAGGAATAAGATGTATGTATGTATGTACATGAATAGATTAGCCTCAAACAAGGATGA
>NW_023458557.1:54719435-54727203 GCF_013731165.1 Rhagoletis pomonella
ATGAAGATGAAGATGAAGATGAAGATGAAGATGAAGATGAAGATGAATATGAACATGAACATGAACATGAACATGAACATGAACATGAACTTGAACATGAACATGAACATGAACATGAACATGAATATGAAGGTGTAGATAAACATAAACATAAACATAAACATTAAAAGCGATAGAGACAAAGATAGAGAGGAAGAAAGTGATAGGGACAAAAAGGAAATACAACTGGAGGATGTGCGATGTTATATTGTGATGTGTTATGCTACATATGTTATGTTATTGAATCTAATGCTATTCTATGTCATGTTATGCTAAGTACTAAGCTAAACTCCCCACCACTTAACCCATTCCAACAAATTTTATTTCAGCTCAACTCAACTCACATAAACTATCCTTAATTTTAGCGGTTGAATTTCAACCGCTGGGCGAACACTAGTTTAGTTAAATTTTCAAACAGGTGGCAACGCTCTTCAAACATATTTTCGGCTGTGCCTTCTTAAAACTCTTTAGCTTACACCCACATGACAATATTTTATTTATTTTATCAATTTAACTGAGTTAAAATTTTCAAATAGGTGGCAACCCTACTCAAAAGTATTTCCAACAGTTATCTTTCTTAAACCTGTTTAATTTTGTACCCACGTTGCAACATTTCATTTATTTTGTCAATTTGACTGAGTTAAAATTTTCAAATAGGTGGCAACCCTCATCAACAATATTTCCAGCAGTTATCTTTCTTAAACCTCTTTAATTTGGTACCCATATTGTAATGATTTATTTATTTTATCAATATAACTGGGTTTAAAAATTTTCAAATATGTGGCAACCCTCAATTTTTTTTGCGATATCGTTGGTTTTGGTGTTACACCGAACAATACAAAAAAAATATTATTCAAATCGGTTCAGCCGTTCTCGAGTTTTGACGACCGTGACAACCGACTTCCAAAAAAGGAGGAGGTTATCAGTTCGTCGGAATATATATATTTATTTTTTTTATATGTATGTTACCGCATAACTTTCCGACCGTCAACTTTACTACCGTCAACCGATAATTATTTTTGCATCGGAAAGGTAGTATCTGGGAGGTGGTCCCATACTAATTTGGTTAAGATCCGATCAGTGGATCATGAGATATATCTATGTATATAATATGCGAAGGCATTTTTTGTGCAGCATAAAAGATCTGCACCGTTCGTTCGGGGTGTCAAATTAAAGCGCTTGGCCTGTAGATGTGCAAACTGGTTTTATTTTTTCGAAAGGGGTTGCCACCTGTTAAATAATTATACTCAAGTTATTTACTAATCAATGCCCTCAGATCCGCACCGTCCGTTTGATTTTCAAAAGTGAGGTACCAAATTAAAGGGCTTAGGGTGTGGATGTTCAAGAAGGTTTTACTTTTTCGTAAAAAGTTGCCACCTGTTAAGAAATTAAGCTCAAATTAATTAATAAGTTAAATCAATTATTAAATATGGGTAGCAATCGAAATGGTTTTGAAAAGGCTTTATAACTTAACTACGTATAGGAGAGTTGCCACATGTAAAAAAAAATGTATTCAATTTTAATTATGTAAAGGAATTTGGTAAGTGAATAAGGTATCGCTATATGGATGTCATATAAAAGAGGTTTAAGAAGGTAGTAGTTTGGAAATATTTTGAATAGGGTTGCCACCTCTTTAATTGAACTATTGGGTATAAGTTATATGAAATATGAGCGATGGATGTCAAATGAAAGAGTTCAAGAAATTATTGGGGGATTCACAACGGTGTCGTAAGTGTCGTATTGTTGTATGTCGTAAACTTTAAAAGCACCACTGAGAAATGGCTTAGATTAATCATTAGGAATATTTTTAGAGGTTATTTAATAGGGTTTCACCTGTTTAAAAAGTTTAATTAAATGTTGGCGTTTTGACGTCATGCGGGTTCACTAGTATATATATCTATTTTTTTATATGAGAATTGAAGTCGGTTTTTTTTGCAAAAAATTACTTGTTACCTAAAATGATGTTACTCGGAGCTCGCTTGTGCTATGCTAATCCTCTTTTGACCACAGCGCTCAATTTTTCGATGGTCCGGCAATTTGTTTGGAGGATATGTTCATTATACCTTTTATATTAACCCAAGACACCAAATGCCAGCAAGCAAAACATCCCAAGCCATTAAGCTGCCACTTAAATTTTGTAAAAGTCACGAGAATTCGAGCTTTTTAACTGAAGAGGGGTAATATGGTCCGATGGAACGAAAATTAATTATTTCCAAAGCGATAAGAAGGCATATTTTTGGGAAAGACCTTATTAACATCTTCAAAAACACCATGCCAAGAAAAAAATCTAACATGGTGGCCAGCATAAATCCCAGACCTCAAAGCTATCGAAAAATTGAGCGCTGTGGTCAAGAGAGGATTAGCATAGCACAAGCGAGCTCCAGTAACATGAAAGAGCTTTGGAGGTGAGCAAAATTATAATGGGGTAATATTCCAAGCGAAATCATAGAAAACTCAGTAGAGAGCATTCCCGGACGTATGAAAATCGCTATTAAAAGCAAAGGAGTCTCCATAATCCTCTTGATATATACCTCCTAAAAGTTCAAAACTGAGTGAAGATAGTTGCCTTGCGTTTTTGCTGTGAATCACTTGTTAATTTTTCTATTTTCTGGGCTTTATATCTCAGATAATAAGGAAACATTTTTGAAAATTTCAAAGCAATTCGCTTATTATTAAAAAAGTTATGTTACTGTAAGTAATAAAATGTCGAACATGCACCCGGTTTTGATCGCCAGTGTATTTAAATAATAAAATAAAAAAAGAAAACCTTTAAATTAAGTAAACATTTGAATAACTTACAATAAATAAGTTTAACTGAACAAATGTTGCACATAATTTCTATATAAATTCATACAATTTGCATGTCGGTCCAGCCAGACTCATGCGTACCGAATGTGCCAATCGAAACATGTGTCTGACGGAGAGTTAAACTATTGAAAACATTCCACGATTTGTATACCCGAGCGCACTTGTGCACAAGGGTATTATAACTTTGTTCACATAACGGTTGTTTGTAACAGGCAAAACGAATCGAGATAGATATAGACAAATGTATACATAAATGATCAGAATGAAAAGAGAAATCGATTAAGCGGTGATTGTCTGTCCGTCCGTCCGTCCGTCTGTGCACACGATAACTCGAGTAGTAGCGTAGCCACGCCCACTTATGGTTACATGTGTATATCTTGGTAACCGCTGCACCAATTTCTTCCAAACTTGGCACAGTTGCTGGCCTTAGTACAGCATACTAAATGGCCGAAAATTTAAAAAATCGGACTATAACCACGCCTATCTCCCATATAACGGTAATTTTCAGAAAAACGAAAACTGCGATATTTTAGTAACTACTGAAGATAAATCACTCAAAATTGATATTTGCAATGAGTTTTAGACGAAAAATAAGAATATTACCAAATTTTGGCAAATGGGCGTAGCCACGCCCACTTATGGTTACATGTGTATATCTTGGTAACCGCTAAACCAATTTCTGCCAAACTTGGCACAGTTGTTGGTCCTGGTACAGCATACCAACTGGCCGAAAATTTCTAAAATCGGACAATAACCACGCCCACATCCCATATAACGGTAATTTCGAGAAATACAAAATCTTCGATAAATCAGTAAATATTGAAGCTAATTTATTCAAAATTGATGATTGCAACAATTCTTTACCAAGAAATACGTTTATGACAAAATTTTGGAAAATGGGCGTAGCACCGCCCACTTGTGATCACATATATGTATCTCGCTAACCGTTCTAGCAATTTGTACTAAGCTCGGTATGGTTATTGTGCTTGCCACATTAAAGCAAAACGTTCAAAATTATTGAAATCGGACTAAAATTACGGCTTTTCATATAACGGTAAATTTTAGAAATGCTCGAAACGACAATATTTCGAAATTTAAGGACGCTAATTTATTCAAAATTGATACACCCCGGCTTACCATCTAGCGGTAGGTTTCGGAAAGGTGGAAAACATATATTTAATACTTGCGCCGGGTATTTAATGTTCGGCTGCGCCCGAACTTAGACTTTCTTACTTGTTTGTTCTAAATTTTTACTATAAACAGTGACTCAAAAACTACCAAGTGTTTATTTTTTCTAAGTATTCGTGATGTTTTTCGAGCTAAATTTCTTTCGTTATTTTCTATAAAAATAACGCCCAAGCTTGAACCAAAACCATATAAATCACAGTTTCAAACTTGATAAACAGATCCCAGATCTAGCACTGAAGAGGCACAAAAGAACGCGAAACATTTTGAACTAATCTATGATCTTGATGTTGAAGTTGCAGATCTATTAAACGAAGCAAATGAGGTTCTGCCAAATAAGTGTATTTCCATTCTCAATGCTTTTCCATGCACAACAACTGTGGAGCGATCGTTTAATATACTTCGTAGATTAAAAACCTGGCCGCCTATGTGCGTCCATCGAAAACCCGTTACCGAAAACCTCGAGATGACTAGTTTACAAGCTTTCAGTTTCAAGTACCTCGATAAAAAAGTGCTTTCTAGCACAATTTGGGGTCGCTGAAAACAAAAATGACAAGAAACGTTTCCGCGAATTCCGCAAAAAACGTGTTTTTCGTGTCTTGTTTCAATTTTTCACCGAAATCTCCGAGGAAATTCATGTTTGTGTAGTGATTATTGTTTCCACAGCAGCCGTTCAAAGTTAAAAAGGTTATTTTTTGAGCTTTTTTGGAAATTATTGAAATTTATCGACGTTTTACTATTGATTAAAAAATTTTTTCTCGGATACATGAAATTTTTGGTTCAAAATAATTTTATAACAACCAAGACAAGCTAAAGATTGTCTAAATCGGACGAAAAATGTTGAAGTTATAACGTATTTTGTAAAATGATGCATATTCAGCTTCTGACATTCAAATTTCCCTTTTTTACACCTACACAGAAATAAATTATGAAGCAGGGCTGGGGTTGAATCCATATCCACGGAATATTACCAAAATGGTAAAAAACACAAAAAAAGTATATTTTGTGTTAACTTATGTGCTGAATCAAAGTAAACGTTGTACGGGGGAACAGAAATATTTCCAGTCGGTAAAATGCGTTACTGCTTGAGCGACATTGAACTTCCGCTATATTTTCCTGCCCCGTTAGGTAGTTGACAAACGTCGTCTGATTTCGTTTCGTACTTTTGTTGGACAGTTGTTCCTTTTGTGTTCTCTTGTATTTTAGAATGACGTTTTTGCTCTAAGGAAAAAGCCCAAAATGTGCAATCACTCACCGGATAAGTTTTGCTTTATTTGTGGTTTGTACATATTCAAACAAAGTGCTCGGAAGAAATAACCACAATTATTTTAACTGCTTATGAACAATATTTTCGAATTCAAGCCAAGAATCCGGATAAACATTGGACTCCAAACTCTGTATGTGCCACATGTTTTGTACGATTAAGCGCATTCAGAAAAGGCAAAAAGAAGTATTTATCTTCCGGAAAACCGTGCGAATGGAGAAACCCGATTGATCGTGTGACGGATTGCTACTACTGCCTTACCAAAATCCAAGGAGGAAAGAATTGCAAAGCTGTTTATCCCAATGTATCATCAGTGACAACAACTGCACCACATTCTTCTGTGTACTCAAAACGCGAACCACCAGCACTGAAAGAAGAAGAAATTAGTTCGCAAGGAACTGTATTTTCGGATTCAAATCCCAGCGTTTATTCAGGATCAGCGAGTCAAAAACCGAACCTGATGAATCAATTGGCCCTAAATGATCTGTGTCGTGATTTGAACTAATCAAAAGAAAAATCTGAATTACTCGCATCACGCTTACAAGAACGTGGGTATTTGGAATCAGAGACAAAAGTAACTTATTTCAGAAATCGTAGCAAACCATTCGATCAATATTTCTCAAAAACAGATGACTTTTGCTACTGCAACAATGTTAACGCGTTGTTTGCCGCATTTGGAGAAAATCATATCTCGGACGAATGTCGTCTATTTTAGATGGTAGCAAATATAATGTGAAAGCTGTTTTACTTCATAAAGGTAATAAGAACCTTCCATTCCCATTGGCCATTCCACAAACGTGAAAGAAACATACGAGACAACGAAAGAGTTACTCAAACTGATTGACTGCAGTTCTTACAACTGGAAGATATGTTGTGACTTGAAGGTCGTCGCTATACTCACTGGTCTACAGGGTGGCTATACGAAATACTGCTGTTTCTTGTGTCTCTGGGATATCAGAGCAGATGAAAAGCATTTTACTCAACGCGAGTGGCCAAATGTGGACAAATTATGCATATGCACTCTTTCGTTTGAAAACCGAAATAATGCATATATGCACAGTTTCGGTTGAAAACCGAAATAATGCATATGAAACAAGTAAGAAAGTCTAAGTTCGGGCGGGGCCGAACACTAAATACCCGGCGCAAGTATCACATATATGCCTTTTCACCTTTCCGAAAGCTACCGCTACATGGTAAGCCGGGGTGTATCAATTTTGAATAAATTAGCGTCCTTAAATTTCGAAATATTGTCGTTTCGAGCATTTCTAAAATTTACCGTTATATGAAAAGCCGTAATTTTAGTCCGATTTCAATAATTTTGAACGTTTTGCTTTTATGTGGCAAGCACAATAACCATACCGAGTTTGGTACAAATTGTTAGAACGGTTACCGAGATACATATATGTGATCATAAGTGGGCGGTGCCACGCCTATTTTCCAAAATTTTATGATAAGAGTATTTCCTGATAAAGAATTGTTGCAAGCATCAATTTTGAATAAATTAGCTTCAATATTTACGGATTTATCGAAGATTTCGTATTTCTCCAAATTACCGTTATATGGGATGTGGGCGTGGTTGTTGTCCGATTTTTAAAATTTTCGGCCATTTGGTATCCCGTACCAAGGCCAATAACTGTGGCAAGTTTGGAAGAAATCGGTGCAGCGGTTGCCAAGATATACACATGTAACACAAAGTGGGCGTGGCTACGCCCATTTTTCAAAAATTTATAATATTCGTATTTTTCGTCTAAAAGTTATTGCAAATATCAATTTTGAGTGAATAATCTTCAGTAGTTACTAAAATATCGCAGTTTTAGTATTTCTGAAAATTACCGTTATATGGGAGGTAGGCGTGGTTATTGTCCGATTTTGCCCATTTTCAATCCTCCATCCGTCCTATGCCCGAAAGAAGTACACGTACCAAGTTTCGTTCAGATATCTTAATTTTTACTCGAGTTATCGTGTGCACAGACGGACGGACAGACGGACGGACAGACAGTCACCGCTTAATCGATTTCTCTTTTCATCCTGATCATTTATGTATACATTTGTCTATATCTATCTCGATTCGTTTTGCCTGTTACAAACAACCGTTATGTGAACAAAGTTATAATACCCTTGTGCACAAGTGCGCTCGGGTATAAAAACCGAAATAATGCATACATGCACACTTTCGTTTGAAAACCGAAATAACGCATATGAGAAAAACGAAGTAATGCATTCATGCACAGTTTCGGTTCAAAGCCGAAATAATGCATATGACAAAAACCGAAATAGTGCATACATGAAAACGAACTTCTTTCTGAGTAGGCGGCCTTCGGCCGCGCTTAGAGATTATAACCCTTACTAAGTAGAATTCTCCTTTCTGTGTTGCCGGAAAAGGGGACCGGAAGTATTTTTGCGCAAAACTTCTTTCTGCGTAGGTGGCCTTCGGCCGCGCTTAGGGATTATAACCCTTACTAAGTAGAATAC
>NW_023458557.1:54727213-54748461 GCF_013731165.1 Rhagoletis pomonella
CGGCCGCGCTTAGGGATTATAACCCTTACTAAGTAGAATTCTCCTTTCTGTGTTGCCGGAAAAGGAGGGCGGAAGTATTTTTGCGCAGAATTTCTCTCTGCGTAGGCGGATTTCAGCCGCGCTTAGGGATTAAAACTCATACTAAGTAGAAGTAAATAATTCATATTAGAAAAAACGAAATGATCCATATGCACACTTTCGTTAGAAAACCGAAATAATGCATATAACAAAAACCGAAATAATGCATGCATGCACAATTTCGGTTCAAAACCGAAATAATACATATGGCCAAAACCGAAATAAAGCATACATGCACAGTTTCGGTTGAAAACCGAAATAATGCATATAATAAAAACCGAAATAATGCATGCATGCAGAGTTTCGGTTGAAACCCGAACTAAGGCATATGAAAAACCGGAAGTAATGCATACATGCACAGTTTCGGTTGAAAGCCGAAACAATGCATATGAGAAAATACCGAAATTATGCATATGCATACTTTCGTTTTAAAAGCGAAATAATGCATATGAAAAAAAAACGAAGTAATGCATACATGCACAGTTTCGGTTGAAAACCGAAATAATGCATATGGCAAAAACCGAAATAAAGCATACATGCACAGTTTCGGTTGAAACCGAAATAATGTCTAAATGCACAGTTTCCATATGCGCAATTTCGGTGCCCCGTCATAACTTCTACATTTCTTCTTCGATCGAAGCAGTATTTAGCTTAAATTGTTTGTGACAGAATTTTGTTCAAATTGTTATCATATATATCTGCATTAAAAATTTTAGTCTTATCAAAAAAAGTCAATGAACCTCATTCATTTCCAAAAAAGCTCAAAAAATTACCATTTTTTTAACTTTGAACGGCTGCTGTGGAAGTAAGAATAGATTATCAATAATGACATATTGCTGTAAAGAAGAGGTCTGTAGCTTTCTAAGAATGTATATCATTGCTTCATAACATTAACTTCGTCGGAGATTTCGGTGAAAAACTGGAATAAGACACGAAAAACTGGGTTTTTGCAAAAATCACAAAAACGCTTCTTGAGAAAAATAAATGAGTGCCATTTTCGTTTTCAGCGACCCAAAATTAAGCTAGAAAGCACTTTTTTATCGAGGTACTTTTTTCGTGTAAACTAGTGTAATCGAAAAGTTTGCCTAAAGTCCGAGACGTTAGTTATTAGCGTAAAAATTATGTACTATAAAATAGACATTTTTTTAAGAAGCAAGTATATTTACTATGGCCCCCCTACATTTGATCCTGGGTATGCCCTGCCTAAGGACAAATTCACCATCAAACCGGATTATTGTAGCCGCTAGCGAATGAAGAGAAAATATTTCTTCAAATTTATTGCGTTGGCAACTCTTATATCATAATTGATCAGAGTTGTCCAATTAACCGTGATATGAAACGCCTCATCATTCGAGACCCTGCAGCAAAATTTAGGGACAGTCTGGCAAAGCGCTAGTTCCGCCCTACAAATTTCAGAACTGTCTCTGAACTCCTGAAAAAGGGTTGCAGAGTTGGACGGTTGAAACTCACATGTTGCTAGTTGCGCTGTCATCAATGTTACTCATCCTGGTCATGAGAAAGCTGACAAAAGATGCACAAATGTAATATACTATATTTTTTCGATTTTCTTAGACCCTAAAATTAATAACAAACTGTTTTCGTTTATTTAATTTGTAATTCTCTACATAGTTTATGGGGCAACTGCTCAAATATTTCCAAAAAAGTCGTTATTGGTACATTAATGTCATTTTTATACATATCTACGTACGTACAAAATACGAATAAAATCATATAAAACGTGTTTTAAAACTTTATACAAAACAAAGTTAAATTTAACGATTTTTCGTCAAAATATTTGACCTTTTAATCAGATGTAAAAAAATTAGTAAAAGTGGTAAACAATCTCACTTTGAAATGGGAGTGCTATTGATATGAACGATAATGTACATACGTAAATGTATTGATTTTTTTTTTAATTTCCAATGTTCTTCATTTTAAATATTTTTCGTTTAGTTTTTATTTAAGTACTATGTCTCATACTCCATAAACCATTTAAATTCCTAACTGTGCTGCAAACTTATAGAACTCTAAAAACTGTCTTCAAAATTTCAAATTTTTAATCAGATATTTTTTATAAATATTTCGAGTATTCTGTTTTGTAGCCCATAAAATTTTAGTGTAGTAAAGTGTAATCTTGCATCTTAAACGAAAATATTTAAATAGGAGAATGCCTTCAAGAGCGTGCGTAAAAAGAGTTATAAAAAATCAGCGCGATTAATTATACTAAAATTTAATGGGCTATAGAACTGCATACTTATAAACTCTGATTTAAAATATTGAAGTTTTTATAACAGTTTCTAGAATTCTACTAAATTTCCAACACAGTTAGAAACGTGAATTTATTTGTTTATGTTATAATACTTATGAGCCATCCTTAAATAAAAAATTTACGAAAAATATTTAGCATGAAAACTATTGTGAATATTCAAAATTCTATATTTCTTATGAGATGCCGGAAAGTCTATGTATTTCATTTCAATAAATTTAATGCAATTTAACGCTGAGTTATCACAAATAATCATTCAATATATCACCGTTTTTCTCATTTTTTGACACGACTTAGTTCAGATTTTTAATTATAGGGATCCCAGAAATACCCATTATACGTAAAAAATATAAATTATTTTTAAGAATAACGGTTTTAGAAAGTAAAGGAATAATTGACACTTTATATTCCTAAATTTTAAGCACAGTTTGCGTCAAAAAGTAAATTAGTTTAAAACAAATACCTCTTGAAACATATAATGAAGTATTTTTATTTACAAAATTGTATGCGTGCTTATTTACAGAAAAGGCTCTATACTATACTTATTAGAACCAGCTCAAAACTAACCACATTTTTTCTAGCCTGGAGATGACCCTTTTTGAACTATCCAAGAACTGTTGTTATATGAACTGTTTCAGAACCATCTAAGCCAGAGTCAGCTCAGAACAAGTTCAAAAGTTCTGCAGAGGGCGACAATTGTCACTTCGTAGGACATCGCCATGTTAAAAAAGACAGTTGCAAGCATTGAGTTGGGATAGATGAAGAACCAGTACCGTCCCTTTTCAGGCTAGCTCAGCGCAAGTTCTGAACCAGTTTGATTTGCTGCAGGGGAGTTACAGGCACTTCATTACAAACACAACGATTTGGTTAAGTTATTTAAGACATCAATGGAAAATATGCCTTCTGGCGACCACAAAACCATAATCAGAAGATCAGATAAATGCGCCACTGCAGGATGTGAACGTGAATTGATGGCGAAAATGTTGAACCAAAATGGTTCGGTAAAAAAAGCTAAGTTTGGACGGGGCGAACTCTGAAAATGTTAGAAGAGTTAGAGCTTCATATTTAAATAGAATCGAGGTAACCACATATGCATATACATATTTAGTAACACTAGGCTTTAAGCCTTTTATTCTAACTAGTATCGCCCAGTTGTCGAAATTCGACATTTTTTCATACACTTTTAAATTTTGCTTACCACCAGTATTGAACGGGACCAAAATCCCCTCCCGGTACTCCTGATAAACCCGCAACCTCCGAAAATTAAGAAAATCTTCCTTAAAAAATTTTTATGAAAAATTACCTTTTTATGCTTTATTGAGACGAAAACGAACAGGAATGCAAAACAAAATAATCGGAGGATGCCAGATCTTTCATACAGTTTATTTTATTTAAAATTAATTTGCAAGACTTGTGCATTTTTTTAGAGATAAATTTCGGGGCCCCCGGGCCCGCGGTACAATTCTGAAAAACGTCGGGATGAGCGGGTTCGGAAGTTAAAAATTGAATTTCGGGATGGTCGGGATCGCGACTTAATATTTAGTCCCATGCCCATCTCTACTCTCAATCCCTGCGCCACCTAACGGAAGACAAACACACTGATCCAACAATCATTCAATGCGATTTAGAAATCTGGTAGAAAATGGTTCCAATTGAATGATTCTTGCCATTTTATATGTATATAGATGTAGGTGTATCAAATTCCATTACGTTGGCATAAGCAGTTTCAGAGATAAGCGATAAGAGAATTTCAGTTTGTATGGGGCGGTGCCACGCCCTTTTCCATTATCTACCACTTTTCACCGTAAGACCGGCATTGATAGCATATTTGCTGTGTAAAATTTCAGCGCGGTAGCATAAGCTGTTCCAGAGATAAGTGATATGATAATTTCAGTTTTTGTGGGCGGTGCCACGCCCCCTTTTCCATTATTCACCACTTTTCGCCGTAAGTACGGTATTGATAGCATTTGTTGCTGTGTAAAATTTCGGGACGTTGGCATAAGCGGTTCCAGAGAAAAGCGATATGAGAATTTCAGTTTGTATGGGGGGTGCCACGCCCCCTTTTCCAAAATCTACCACTTTTCGTCGTAAGTACGGTATTAATAGCATATGTGGTTGTGTCGAATTTCAGGACGTTACCATAAGTGGTTCCAGAGATAAGCGATATGAGAATTTCAGTTTGTATGGGAAGTGCCACGCCCAATTTTCCAGTACCTACCATTTTTCACCGTAAGTAGGGTATTTACAATCTATGCATCTGTGCTAAGTTTCAGTTCAGTTCTCAAGCATAAGTGGTTTCCTCATTTTAGTCTATATGTCAGATGCCACGCCCCCTATGTATCGAGATTAACATTTCTGGATTAGAGCAAGTTATATCCTTTACATCGGTGTATGTTTTATTGAAATCGAGCGAACGGTGCCTCCAGAAAAGGGATTGCAAAATTTTCTTGTGGCGTATTTATATATAGATAATCGGTTAAACGTGCATTCTGCTACGTGTATATGTTGGGTTTTGCAGCCTAAGCTATAAAAATATATATATATATATATTTTTTTTTTAGAATATATAACTCCATACATATGTATATGCATTAGGGTGGTCCAAAAAAGTCGGAATTTTTATGCTCTCACCCCCAAGGGTTGTTCTATACCGAAAAAATATACCCATCTTTTTTTTATTTTGAAATTTGTTTTTGTTATTTTTTGGCCTTATAACAATTATATTCAACAATTTTTATTGAGCTCGAGGCCGTATTTTAATGAAAATTTATTGTGGAAAAGCAACAATAATTTGAAAAAATGGTAGAAGTGATAGCTATTTCGGAAATCACCACATTTCCGCATTTATTTTGAAATCAAAAAATATGGGTCGCTCAAAGCGCTCAAAGTTTTCCATGTATTTTATATAGGGAAAAACGACTTTTCGTAGAAATGGTATAGAACTCTTCAAAATCAGTATTGGTTGATAGGATAATTCTGGTTCTCTGCAGGAGATTCCCTATAATAATACCCAATTATTTATTTAACTATTTTTTTATTGTAACTATAATTTATAGGTCCGTCAAAAATCCCTAAAAACACCAGTAAATGTAATGAGGCACCAACAAAAAATCGTTAGTATTAAAAAAATTGTTAAATAAACAATTGTGCATTTATATTGGAGGTCTCTTGAAGAGAACCTTAGTTTTCCGATCGCAAAATATTGATTTTAAAGAATTCCATACCATTCCTACGAAAAGTTGTTTTTTTTCCCCATATAAAATACCTGGACATCTTTGAGCGCTTTGAGCGACCTCTAAATATTTTTTGATTTCGAATTAAAAAATAGGGGTATACTATTTTCGACATAGAACAATCCTAGAGGGTGAGAGCATTAAAATTCCGACTTTACTCATTTTGGACCACCCTAATATACATAGGTAAGTAGTTATGTAAAAGTAGTGTGCGTGACAAATATTTGTCATAGTCTAAAAACATTTCGCACTGCATATTCGTAAAACCAAATTCGTGACGTTTGTACTTGTATGGCTTTTGTTTTAATTAACAACTCAAAGCAAAAGCGTAAGTATTTGTACTCAAGTGCACAGCCGCACCGCCGACTCGAATATCAATTCCTACCAACTGGAATCGAGCTTAATTTTGTGTAGTGCATGGTTGCATTTCGGCGGTTCGGATTGGCAATTTAAAAATACCACTTCTTTGTTATTTGTAGCTGTTAATTGCTCCCATTTTCGGACAACAAAACTATGCACTGTACTTCATTAAAGAGTTAAAAACGGAAAAATGTGTCGGAAAAATCGATTTCAAAAAAGAACTCCTGCTGTTGACCACGTCTTAGTCATAGCTAGCCAGCTTTTTCTTTAACGACCGCCAGGCTAGTTAAAGTAAACGAGTAGTTAATGCGAAATAAAAAGTAATTGAAGGTCTTGGCTTATTTTGGCAAGCGCTGCACAGCCATTGTCGCAGCTACGTGCAATTGGCAAATGACCATGGAGGTTGTGGCTTCATTGAATGCCTGCCTGCAATGTAATTTAATGATCTTTGCGAGAGAGTTGTAATGTAATGTTTATTTACAATAAGCAAGTTTTAAAAATAAACAAGGGAACTCCGTTCCCACAGCTTTTGGGCGGCGCTTTTCAAACGCTCAGAATAGGGATGGGTAGTGGGGGGTTGAAATTCGATTTTTTCCGAATTTCGAACATTGCCCAACCATTCGATTATTCGATTCGAAATTTGGTGGTGCAAATTCGATTTACTTCTAATTTTTTCGAATTTTCCAAAAAAAATTCTGAAAATTTAAATGTTTGTTTGTAAGAATGACAACTCAAATCGAAAAAGAGATTCAGATGAACTTATATTAATATGATTAACTATCCATATCGCACTTTTTTGCTTCACAACCAAAAATAAATACAAATAAACTTTTTTTTTTCAAAAAAATATCTAAAAAAATCAAAAAATTTGGCAATTGTAGCATATTGAAACTAATTTTTTGGGGCGTATAACATGATTTCATTTATTTTTCTTGCTTAAAAAAAAAAAACAAATTGCATGCTTCACGTTATATACATATGCAATCATACGTAAGTTTGTTAAAAAAGTCTTACATTTAATGACAACGTATGATTTTGCTTTTTAAAGCGAGATCTTTAAGTAAACAATTAACAAAATAAATAGGGCATGAAGAGTTCTACCCCGCCTCATTTTTGGTTTGTCCATAGCTAAACGGTCGGTAATTTTGACTCATGCCAAAAATTTCACTTCACATTTGACATCAGTCTTGGAAAATGGAATGTCAATCACCTGCCACAAAAAATTTGACGACAGCCTTTGACATGTACTGCGATATCTACATTTGGTCAGTTTTTATGATGTATTTGACACCAAGTGAACAGCTGTTTTTGATGTCAGTTATTTCGACATAACGAAAACCAGACATTAGATAAAGTTTTAAGATCATAAAGCATCTGAAATATTATTTATTTTTTATGAATTTATTTGTATAGCTGGGATGTGTGACTATAAATACATTTCACTGTGAGTTAATACTTAAACATTTATGGTGACGTGCATTAATGTCAATCGAATTAATGCCGCTGACATTAATACACAATTGAAAAGTGAATATTAATGTCATTGACATTATTGCACATCACCAAATTTATCGAAGTTCCAATTATTCCATTTTCTTGTATATTTTAAATTCATTCGCTGCATCAAAAATATCGATCTTTATACAGGATACATCGATATTTTGTTGCCTCAGACCGAAAAAACGTCTATGTATTTTATAGACTTGCAGCCCTAATGCAATTTTTGTCAGAAAGAAGAAAGTTGCAGAGTTGATTTTTTGCAAATGAAGACGAAATTCGATTTTTTCTAGAAAAATTCAATTTTATCCGAATTTTACACAGCATGATCGATTTGGTTTCTCGGTTTTCGATCCAGAGACAGCCACTTAGCTTGATGGATTTTTTTATGCTTGAACCTAGTACTGCATATTACCATGTTTCGGGCCCCGGCGAAGTCGATCAGCCTAAATCCGTTGTCGGACGTTTCGTCGTGGAGGCTGAATTTTCCGACGGTGGTTCCAAAGATCTCTTCCTTGCCCACCCTGGCATTGCAGTTGCCAAGCACGATTGTTATCTTATTCCATTAATTCAAGGTTAATTTTTAAATCAGGTGGCAACCCTCCTACATCTAGCTTCGAAATAAAGTTTCTTCAAACCAATTTTTATTCATGTAGAAGTAATTTATGTAACCTATTGCATATCGTTGGCGATACTGCAAACGGTCTATGTCTATTAGTATCTTTGACACTTAGATGGTCTCTTACTTGCACCGGAATGCATCAGCAAATCGTTACACTCTAATAAAGGAATGACAGTACTGTCTACCTTTGGATGATGAAGATGAACGATTGCCAGAAGCGATCAGATACAGATAACCGATCAATTAAGCACCAGAGGAAACAAGTGACATAGCACGTTTTGCAGTATCAACGACGACATATTAAATTTAACTTTGTTAACAGCTGGCAACCCTCCTATAATTAAGTAATAAAGCCTTTTCAAAACGATTTTGAACGAAACTAACGTTGTAATAATTGATTTAACTTATAAATAATTTAAAATGAATTTTTTAACAGATGGAAACACTTTTTTAAAAAATAAAACGCTTATTGGACATCTACACGCCACGTCCTTTAATTATATACCTCATTTTGTAAAATCGAACTAACATTATGCGTTGATATCTACGTATGTGTGTACATAAGTACATAAACCGGGATTAGGTTATAAATATTTCCCCGGAGCTGCGCCATCTGCTACTCAGAAGCCGATTTTGTATGGAAAATCATTTATGCCCATATATTTGTATCAAATAAACATACTTGCAAGATATCAACCAATACTTCCCCTGTGCCAAACGAAAGGAAAAAACTTGAGCGTTTTATTAAAGAAAACCAAGTAGTAATAAAAAAATTAGCTAATTTTTTCAAAAAAAATTTGCCTTAAAATGCTAAATTTTTGTGTAATTTATATAAAAATTGGACACGATAATATTTCTACTGCCTTAGAAAACATATCGAGCCCTAACCGTCAAAAGGGCGTTTTTATATTAACACGTCAATTACTGCAGAAGGTCAATGAACAAATTACGTTTGATGTTAGGTATATAATACTGGTGGTTTTATTTGCCCATCTTTAATGAAACAGGTGATTTTGTCGCTTACGCCCTTTTTGCTGTAATAAAAAAAAGACTCTTCAACACAAATACATACATACGTTATTGATTAAAATACTATTTCTCTATAAAAACTAATGCTGATTTCGTTTGCCCCAAAAAAATGTTGTTCTTCCATGGTGCAAAATGTGTTTGATGTTGAGCAGTGTTTGCATTGTTCAACTTTGCGTTCAACTCATCCCATGGTTGCACGGAAAAAAGTTGAATGCCTAAAAATATCAAAATATGAAAAAATATCAAAATAATCGCCATAAAAAGACGTTTTCATTGTTCAACTTTGCGTTCAACTTTTAGTTGAACGGCCTTTCAACTAATCGCTTTCAACAAAGTTGGTCGCCAGCCAACATTTAGCGATTCAACTTTTTTTTCGTGCTACCCTGCGTTGAGTTGAACAATGCAAACACTGCTTTACACTCAATCCAGTAAAAGTGCATGGTTTGCCTGCTTATCCTTATCGGGCTCACGCATTTCATAATATTGTCATTTTAAGCAACCTTCTGCTTTTCAGGGCAACCATCTCCCCGGACCAAGCATCAAGTGGCAGATGATGAGCCTTTTTTGCCTTACTGGAGTGCAATATTTTAAGAAACGAACACAGAATTTTCCTCTTCTACTAAATCTCCAGAAAAATCGGTGTCGCTGTATGGAACGAGTGCGCCTTTAGTTAAGCTCTGCAATAACCAAATATTTTAACACCATATACATGTATAATATTTTCATCCTTTTGATTAAAAATTTGAATCTTCCGTGAATATATCGTCACTACACACGAATAAAGGCGCGCTACTGTTTCGACGGCGAAAAAAGACGCGTAAAAAAAATCTTACGAAAAGAGACGCTTCAAGGAAACTTCGGCGAAGAAAGACGCGAAACCTAGTTGACGGCGAAGAAAGACGCGTTAACATAGATTTATACCTGGCCAAGGACTGTCACTTCAGCATCATTCCCTAAAAACTCTTTGGGGAATCTACATACTGTTACACCCACAAAAATAGTCGACCGCGAAAATAAGTTTAGGGGTCTTTCTTCGCCATAAAATATTTGAACGCGCCTTTCTTCGCCGTCAACTATGTGAAGAGTCTTCCTTCGTTGAAGTTTTTTTTATGCGTCTTTTTTCGCGGTCAAAGTTTGAGCTCGCGCCTTTATTCGTGTCTTGTGATGATATGTGTTTAGAAAAATAGAGGCACTTCAAAACTTTCACACAAAAATGTAACAATTCCCCTCTGCAATGAAAAATTGTTTACGGAGAAAAAGGCTTAACCGACACTGCGGGCACAAAAAAATGTAAACAGAGTACAATTACGCACTTAAGCCAAAATTGCTTTCGCTATAACTTTGTACCGGTACTACGTAGGACTTTGAAATTTTGACAGCTGGTGCGTATGGTGGTAAGTAATCGATTTCTTCGAACATTTTGTCGCTTACGCCCTTTTAGCACGAAGAAAGGCGCGCCATTGTTTTAACAGCGAGAAAGGACGCATTGACTAAAAAAAAACGCTTAAAAAAGCTTCGGCGAAAAAAGATGCGTAAACCTATTTGACGGCAAAGAAAGACGCGTAAACATAGATTTATACTTAGCCAAGGACTGTCACTTCAGCATTATTCCCCAAAAACTCTTTTCTTCGCAGAACTTTTTTTATGCGCCTCTTTTCAGCTCGTGCCTTTATTCGTATCTTGTGACGATATATTCCGAAAATGAGAGTTATATCTGCAAAACCTGAGGTTCTAGAGCATTTTAAAGGCTCAAAATTTACCCCAAAATAAGCCAATATTTACCGTTGTTTCTACAAGAGAAGCCGAACTCATGACATACAAAAATTAATCTGTCGATAGGTTCGGAGCTTAATCTTTGAAACGCTTCATTAGTTCTCGTTCAATAAGCGTTTTTATGAAGCTCTAAAAATTACAGCTACAACATATAAGCATGGCATCCATACCAAAACGTAAGACGTATTCTACGTCAAAAGCGGTAACATGTTACATAGAACAAGACTTGTAATGTTGTAAATGAGTGAGGAAGTGGATATTTTGTCTGGAATTTGCTCCCGGACTACTGCAGCATTTTCCAGGCGTTTTGTCTTCGCGAATGCTGAAAGAGAAAATACGACCTCTGCTCTAATGGACGAGTCACTAGCAAAAAACCGGGAAACATACTCCCAATTATCAAAGGACAGAATTAGACAATTCTAATTCTAATTCTCATCGCTCACACCATCTGATCTGTTCTTGCTAGGGCTGACTCTGAATGAAGCATGCATGGCAGGTGGCAAAGGTAACTCTAAAGCAGGGATGTTGCGAATGTGGAATTTTAGACATCCGCGGATGCGAATGCGGATGCGGATGTTTAAACGCTAACATCTGCGGATGCGGATGCGAATGCGGATGTCAAGTATTTTTATACCCGAGCGCACTTGTACGCAAGGGTATTATAACTTTGTTCACATAACGGTTGTTTGTAACAGGCAAAACGAATCGAGATAGATATAGACAAATGTATACATAAATGATCAGAATGAAAAGAGGAATCGATTAAGCGGTGACTGTCTGTCCGTCCGTCTGTGCACACGATAACTCGAGTACAAATTGATATATCTTAACGAAACTTTGTATGTGCATTCCTTTTGAGCCTAGGACGGACGGTGTGGGCAAAATCGGACAATAACAACGCCTACCTCCCATATAACGGTAGTTTTCAGAAATACGAAAACTGAGATATTTTAGTAACTACTGAAGCTAACTCACTCAAAATTGATATGTACAATCATTTTTAGGCGAAAAATAAGAATATTATAAATTTTTGGAAAATGGGCGTAGGCACGCCCACTTATGATTACGTGGGAACCGCTCCACCAATTTCTCCCAAACTTGGCACAGTTGTTGGCCTTCACAAAACATACCAAACGGCTGAAAATTTTAAAAATCGGATAATAACCCTGCACAGTGGTTCGGATAGCAGATCTAGCTGGACGAAAGTCTAAATTTTTTTGTTTTTAAAATACTTAATGGTACTTGGAATACATTCCTGACAATACATTCAAATAGAAATTGCATTTATTAAAGCATTAACATATGAAAACAAACAAAAAAGGTAAGTCAACGCCGCCTATTTGAGAACTCTATTTTAAAAGCTGAAATCTATATATTAATACGCTAACATAAATTTTGTCTCCGTTCGTTTGGCGATTCTACCGAACCGATTTCAAAACCAAGAACACCGTTGGAAAGGCATTTTTCCGTAGATAAGCAGAGTTTTTATGGTTTTACAATTGATTGAAAATTACGGCCAAAACCGTCGTTTAAACATTTTCGAATTGTGTATACATGTTGCTGCAACATGTTCAATTTGACATGTTTCGCCTATTGTCTCACTACACATTTGAAATTAAGCTTTGAAATAAAGATAAATATGAAGATGAAGAAATGAATGAATGAAGATGAAGTCAAAAGTGAAGATAAAGACGAAAATGGAGACAATGACAGATACATAAGAAGTAGGGTAACTGAAAGGGTAAGAACATTTCTTGAATTTATGAAGTGAAACTGCTTTAGCGGCAGTTGGTTGGTTGGGAGTAAATTGTCAAATTCAAGGGGAATAATGCACATGGAAATGGTTCTCTGCGGTTTAGCGGATTGAGAATAAAAACAAAAACAAAGATGCCTAGAGGTACAGGCAAAACGAAGATCAAAGTAAATCTTAACAATTTAAGGTAAAGGTGAAGAGGAATATGCAAAAATGAAGATAAATATGAAGAAAAGGATGAGGATGAAGATCGATATAAAACTCGATATTTTTCACGATATAATAATCGATATTGTTATCGATAAAATAATCGATGTTGTTATCGATACTGTTATTGATTTAATAACCGCTATTGTAATCGATATTATAATCAATATAATAATCGATATTGTTATCGATACAATAATGGATATTATTATCGGTATAATAATCGATTAAATAATTGATTTTTTGATCGATTTAGTCATTTATATTGTTAAAGATATATACAATAATCGATACTGATGATTGTTATATTTGTCGATGAATTAATCGATTTTACAATCGTTGTATTTTTCTATATGTTTATGGATATTGTTATCGGTATTTTTATCGACACAGTTATCAACAGGGTTATCGATATACTAATTAGAACATGGAATCCGATCACATTACATGACATCACATCACATTTTATCACATGATATGAAGAGACATCATATGATATTACATCACATAATATGATATCACATCTCACGATATCACGTGACATGGCATTATATGATATGACATCACATTATATGGCATGACATCACATGACTTGACATCTCATGATATGACATCATATGACATGACATGGCATTACATGACGTGGCATCACATGATATGACATCATATGGAATGACATCAGAGGATATGAAAAAACATGACATGACATCCTATTACATCACATAAAATCACGTCATCGCACCTCATCTCATCTACGTGAATACAAAAAGAAAAGGATAAAAGCAAAGATGTGAAAGATAAAAACAAAGATGAAGACCAAGGTAAAGTTACCGATTTCAAAACCAAAAATACCATTGGAAAGGTAATTTTCTGTAGATGAGGAGAGTTTTTATAGTTTCGAAATTGGTTGAAAATCGTCGTTTAAAAATTTCCATATTTGTGTATGGTTGTTTTTGCAACCTGTTCAATTTAAGCTGTTTAGCATTTTGTTTTACTTCGTATTTGAAATTAAACTTTGAAATAGAGATAAATATGAAAATGAAGTCACAAGTGATAACGATGAAGACAAAAAAAGGCAAAAGTGAAGATAAAGATGAAAATTGAGGTAAAGGCGAAAATGGGGACAATGAGAAATACATAAGAATTAGGTTAACAGAGTTGAAATTTTCCGATAGGAATCGAAATAAAATCAGCCATAAAGGTTACTGAAATTTATCCAATCATCGAAGTTTATAATTATCGAAATTTATCCATGCTTATTAAGTTATCGCAACGTATCGAATTATTCAAACTGATCAATGTTTACTGAGTTGTCGAAATTTATAGACACAGGAACTTAGTTGTCCAAATTTACGGATAGTTATCGAGCTATAAAAACGTGTGGGATTAACGAAATTTGTCAAGTTAAAGAAATGTATCTTTTTATCGATATTTATTGAATTATCATTATTTTAGGCTTAACGAAATTTATCGAGGTGTCGTAATGCATGGAGTTCTTTCAACTTACAGAGTTATCGATAATTATTGATCTATTGAAATTGGTTGGTTCAACGAAGCGAAGTTTATGGAATTTTCAAGATATATCGATTTATCGAAATTATCGAATTTAATCGTCTTAACAGATTGTAACGAGTTATCAAAATGTTTATATAGTTTTCGAAAAATGTGGAGATGTCAAAAGTAAAAATTTATAAAGGTATCCAAAGTTTTTACATTTTTAGGTTATGGAAATTTATCGAGCCATCGAATTTCACAGTTATCGAAATTAGTCGAGTTAACGAATTTTGTTGAGATATCGAATTGTAGTGTTCTTGAAATTCATCGAACTATCGATATGTATCAAATCATTGAAATTTATCGATAAACTTGAATGTATCGGGTCAATTCCAAGTCCTGCCGAAGTTCTCCAAAGACCTTCTCAGATAAAAAAAAAATTTAGTTACGTTCGTATAAGTTTTGCTACGTGTTAAGTTAGAAAACCTCTCCAAGGCTTCTAAAACTAGAAAAACTGTCGAATTTCGACTGTAACTGGCACTCTAGTTTAAATTAAAAGATTGCTAATTGCACTCACAGATATTTGCATAATTGCAAATTGACTTTATAAACAAAAAATTACACTTATTCTGCTATAGATTCAGAGGTCATAACGCAATTTATGTCCACATTGGTATAAACAAATTTATTCTGAAAAATCATCGTTTTGATTAATTAAAAAGATAAATTAAAGAGTAGGAAAAGTAAAGGCCGCCGAAGGCCGTCATAAAACCATTTGCATATTATTCTTTACACCTTCGCAAATGCAGAGGGTAAGTTCGATAACCAAGTCTAACCAATTGGCTTTGATATTTACATTTTAGTGACAGTATGTCAAATCTCAAAATTCAAACGTAATTATTACCAGCAATGTATCTGAATATAAATATAAGATCAGTGGCGGATCCATCGGGAAGAGGGGGGATGGGGGGGAGGGGTTGTGTGTTAAAACAGAAAAATACTTGGAGTTATAAAAACTTTGGTTATGTAAGAGTTAAAAAAAATAGTCACTCGCGAATTTTCTGCTTTCTGAAATTAAAAAATTATACAACAGGCATGCAAATTTTTAAGCGCTGTTATAAATTTTTTCTGAAATGTATTTGTGTTTCTTGCTGTGATCTTAAATTTTAGTCATGGTAAAGAAAATCTTAAGAAGTGAGTTGTTTGACTTTTGGAGAAGTGTTGCTGAAACTTCTAAAAGAAAACAAGGTGTCCGTGATTATGTGATTAGTAAATTGAAAGAAATATCTGATGAAAATTCTCGTTCCGAAGTAAATAAAGTAAATTAATAAATGACTTTAGATTCGTAATCAGCAACCCAGAAAACCCCCAGATACCCAGTTACATAGAAATCTACCAATTTTTTTTTTAATTTTCGTCCGCCATATTGCATCCGCCATTTTGAATTTTTGGTAAATGACTTTAGATATGTAATCAGCGACCCAGAAAACCCCCAGATACCCAGATTCATAGAAATCTACCGATTTATTTTAATTTTCGTCCGCCCTATTGGATCCGCCATTTTGAATTTTTGATAAGTGACTTCAGATTCGTAATCAGCGACTCAAAAATCCCCTAGGTAAGAAGTGGTGTAAAGATCCATCAACGAGCATTTCTTTAACTAGTTTCGTCCAGCTAGATTTGCGATCCGAACCACTGTGCCCTGTGGGGAAAATCTCTAGTTCTGAACTGGTGCGCTTCTAGTACATTTAGATCCAGTACTGGTTTGCGATACATCTCTTTTGCATGCAAGCAACTGGCGAATTTAACATGGCGTTGTCCTAGGAAGTGTCAATTGCCCCCTGCTGCATCCCGTTTTCGGTAGTTCCGAACTACTCCTATATTCTACAGTTCCGAACCAGTTCTAAAATCGACAGACGAAAGAAAAAAGTATCATTATTTTTCAATATTTTTGGTTCTTCCGTGTGTGCGATTTTAAGTTATTTTGAAAGAAATGTGTTTTCGATTTGAAATTAAGTTTGTTTGATTGATGTACGTTTACATACTTCTCGCTGTTAGATTCCAGACGGTCCCAAGATGTTGAAATGTTAACACAAATTTTGGTTTTGTATTACCAACCTATGAAAAAGCATCTGCGAAGTGCAGAATAGAAGCGTATTTGAACGAAAAATCCACCGAACACATATCTATGTAAAGTAAACAAGCCCCCAGCCGCATCCCTTTTCCGATAGTTCCGAACTAGTTCTAAATTCGACAAATAAGATCTAGTTCGTTCTGCATCCCTTTTTCTATAGTTCCGAACCATTTCTAAATTCGTCACTTTAGACATACATTTCTAGTGAAAAAAACTGAAAAAAATTAGTTTTTTAAAAGTACCACTTTTCGCCGATTTTTAAATGGTGGGGGTCTAGTTCCTATCGGCCTTGTTCCTTTTTGGCGATAAAGAGCTAGTACGGAACTAGAAATTTGATTCACTAGTCCGCGGTTTCCCTGCAGGGGAAAAACTGAAAAAATTAGTTTTTTAAAAGTACCACTTTTCGCCGACTTTGGACTGGTGGGGATCTAGTTCCTATCGGACTAGTTCCTTTTTGGCGATAAAGATTTAGTGCGGAACTAAAAACTTGATTCACTAGTCCGCGGTTTCCCTGCAGGGAACCACGCCCATATCCCACATAACGGTAATTTAGAGAAATACGAAAGCTTCAATAAATCAGTAAATACTGAAGCTAATTTATTCAAAACTGATGTTTGCAATAATCCTATAGCAAAAGGTACGCTTATAATAAAATGTTGGAAAATGGGCGTGACCCCGCCCACTTATGACCGCATAAGTGTATCTCGGTAACAGTTCGATCAATGTGTACCAAATTCAGTATGATTATTGTGGTTGCCCCATAAAGGCAAAACGTTGAAAGTTATTGAAATCTGACTAAAATTACGACCACCCTTTTATAACGCTAATTTTACCCAAAATTGATACTAACAACAATTCCTTGAAAAGAAGTAACATTATCTATATAAGTTCATCTCATTATGTCTAAATGAACGTTCTATCGAAGATGCTTGAAATAAACCACCACTGCTTACCATGTAGCGGTAGTTTTCGGAAAGGTGAAAAAACTATATGGAATATTTAGGTGATTTAGTTAAATAAAAAATGGAAAGGTTAGTAATTTTTAATAATGTTTTTTTGTTGGTACTTGAATTTAAAAATTGGAACATTGTATTCAATAAAAAGTTTTTAAATGGTAGTAAATTAAACCTGCGCCACTAAATAACTACTCGCTCGCTGCGAAAAACTTGAAAAACTTCAAACGTGACAAAATTGTGATTTCTTTTCGATTGACGCTGCACCAGTCGAGAGGACTTTCAGTTATATTTATTTTTTTTTTAATGCGGTGCAATAATTCCCTTTTGAGAATTGCATCGGGACTGCAAATGTGGGATGTATCCTCCTGACATTCATCTTCCCAATATAGCATCGTTGTTTAAACACCGTTACTTTCCAAAAAATTCTTCATTCTCATTCTTTGGGTTGTTTCTGAATGTGGAGAACCAGTAACATCAACAGCGTTTTTCGATTTTCGTTTTTGTAATTCATTTTTGATCCTTTCTTCTGTGACTGGCCAGATATACGTTTTATCATTGCACTTGCATTATATTCCAGGGACCGAAATTAACAGTTATTTTCTGTACGAGTTGAACTTGGCCTAATATTTTTTATTCCGAAAGTTTTTTCTGGATAACAAACAGCTTATCAAAATTAAACAAATTTGGTATCATGTGAAAGAGGACTGAAGTAGCTTTTAAAAGAATGAACGATCGAAGGTTACCACCTCTATTTATATATTTTTCTATATCATTTAATACTAAAGAAATTCATATACCTGACCCAACGTTTGTTCTATGGTAATTAATTAACATTTTTTATTGAAATATTTTTCAATAGGTGACTTTGCTCGTTTGGACATTTCGGTTTTAAAGCTATTTAAGTCCTATTTCATTTGATACCAAACTTGTTTAATTTAGATAAGCGGTTTGTTTATTGCCCGGAAAGAACTTTTAGTTGGGAATAAAAAGCTGTTATTTTTGGTCCCTTCAATATTCGCATTCGCAAAAGATCCGCATTGATTATTGCGAATGCGAGTGTTAAAATTAATGCGGAAGCTCCGCGGTTGCGAATATTCGCAACAAGCCTGCTCTAAAGGTACACTAGAGACTATGTTACTATCTTCCTTTGGGAAGTTCGCGACTCAGCAAGCTTCGCTTTTGCAAAGTGCATGACGTTAAGATTTAAGCCTAAGCCTAACATGTCATGCCCTAGAACCCACCACAACCCAGTCGGAAAAGTAGTAATGCATTACAGGCGTGATAAATAGTGTAATGTATTTCTTATGAGTCCTCGATTCTATTACTCTTAACTATGTAATCAGCATTATAATAATAATAATAATATAATGGCGCTTACACATATGTTAGTGTTTGGCCGAGCTTCTCCACCGATTTGTGGCGTGCGCCTTGATATTGTCACACAAAGAAGAGGGACCTACAGTTTTAGGCCGACTCCGAACGGCGATTGTATTTTAATGAGAAGCTGTCTTTCATGGCAGAAATACAATCGGAGGTTTGCCATTGCCTGCCGAGGTGCGACCGCTGTTAAGAAAAAACCTTTTTTCTAAATTGTTTTTGCTTTGATCAATGGATCCAAAAAGTAGGTAATCAAAATTGAATGCCGACTTTTGATAAGACAACGCCGAGGAGGAGAAAATGCATTTTCGAATGTGAAAAGGGGTGTTTTACTGTTTATTTTTTCGATTACTATACATTACATTTTCCCACTGGGAAGGTGACCTTATTATGGGTTCCTAGTTTGTCTTCTAGTACTTCTCTACCAATTTCTACCAGCATTGACGACATTTATATTTCACGAAGAATCGGACTACGATGGTCTCTGTGATAGCCCCCTATGCTTATTGTGCCCGCTAGTGCTTCTACGAAAACATTCGCGAATACAAGTAGTATTATTGCGAAAATATCCGTTTGGAATGTGGTTAGATATTTGCCCTTTATTGCACTTTTCTGAAATTTAGATCCATATGCATTATATCGCACAAAAGTTTGTTGTAGTAAGATTTTCTTCTTACATTTTTGAGCCGAATATTTGAGGCTTATAGTAGTTTGATATTTCCTATAAATCTAATCAAAATTCAAAAAGGCTGTTATGCGCCACGACAATGAATTTACGAAATTCTGCATCGCATTTTGGTGCCATACTTTTTACTATATACATAAATGGGTAATTTCCAAGCAAAGTGTACATGCCAAGTACTTTTATATATTTTTTAATATTGGTAAATAAATCCTCTGTAATCGTTTATCGACGTGAAAATTTGCGCAAAATACGAAACTGCTTTCAGGCTCTTCAAAAATTATTATTTTTTTTTCTTATTTTTGCATTTTTGTAAAATATTTTCCAGAATGCCACTTTTTTAAAAGTAAATTAAAAGATTAAATAAGTTTAGAAACTGTTAGAAAAAAAATATATACTAGCTGATACGCATTGTACTGGTTTTTAACATTAAATGCATGCTTTTTAAATACCTGCATATCACTTTTAATCTCGTTTATAACATACGCTAACGTAGAAGTTTTCTCCACCTTCTGCATGACATTTTTCATGGTTTCATGTGTCGGGTTTTCTTAGGAGCCAGGCTTTTTGTTTAATCTTTTTTCGGAAGCAATTTCCCACATATTCCACTTGAACACTCTTGGAGAAATAATAAGCTATCTAAATAAAAAATCCTATTTCACCTAAAAGTGAAAAAATTTAAAAGGGGGGAGGTTGGAAGAGGGGACAGTACTTCGTTTGGAAATTACCCATATAGTACTTCTTTAAAATGTTCATCAAACCCAACTAAAGCATTAGAGTATACACACGAAGCCGCATGAGTGGTACACTTGCGAAGTGCGCTATGTAAATTTTTTTCGATTTTTAGATTTGGTGGATAACGTACCAGTATTTACAGTAGTTTCATGTCCACTAACAATGCAGTGAAAAATCTTTCTTTATTCTAAATAAAATTATAGTTTAAAAAACTAAAACCTCGCTATTATAATTTGCATTCGTACTGCCATCAGGTATGAGAATAGAAATCGCTGCATCTTTTAGGCGCATCAATATTACATAGTTACATCCCGAGCTAATAAAAGGGAGGTAAAAAATACCAAGGAATGAAACCGATTCAAAATAACGTTCCGGTTTGGGTTTCGGTTTTGCCAAGTGTTTCGGTTTCGGTTTTGGTTTCGTTCTTCAAAATTTATTTCGGCTTTGGTTTCGGTTTCGTTCCGGTTTCGGTTTTTCACAGAAATTTTGTTGATATTATTTAAATCACAATGTCTTAAACGTTGAGGAAAGAAAATCGAAAATTACAGTTCACTGATAATATCAACACTAGGTTCTTTCCCTAACAATCCGGACCGGATTTGGTAATTAGAGAATAAGAGAAACATTTTCTTTCAAAAATGGAACAAAGTCCAGAAGTACGGGAACGCAAAAAACCACATTTCGTACCCACAATACGAGAAACAGCTGATTCACGTTGTTCTTGTTTTTGTCACTTATCCCATGTTCTGACCGACATCGGAAACATGTTTTCGTTGCTAAAACTTTTTTTTCGATTATTTATCGAAGTGGAAGTCATATTTTATCATCTTTAATACGCCATTTCGGATTTATTGTTAATTGCCTGGCCAAAGCAAAATAAGAATGAAAGTTAAAGGTTGTAAATGAAAAGAAAATGAAGGAAAAATGTTTTGGTTGTCGGTCAGAACATGGTATTAAATGCAAACACTTGGAAATTGAATTTTGGTTTCACAAATTTGATTTTAACTAAAGGGCCACACTGCGATCGGGAGCAACGCGCGCTATGTGGGACC
>NW_023458557.1:54768461-54788070 GCF_013731165.1 Rhagoletis pomonella
GGTCCCACATAGCGCGCGTTGCTCCCGATCGCAGTGTGGCCCTTTAGGCGGCATCTTTTTTCTCTGCAGCTTCCTGGCACTAGTGATCGTACCAGTTATTCTTTCGGGCTCGCTGAAATCCGACTACTTCTTCGGCGGCGGTACTTAATGAGCGGGAAGTGTGGTTCCATGCTCGCATATGTCGTTTTGTTGAAGCAGGTGTGAGAGTCGAGAGGCGAAAGCACTGCCTGTCTGTTGTGATTTCAGCTTTCCGACGTTAAGCTTTCCTTGCATATTTGGGCGCACATTTTCTGCTGCACAGAGGCGAGTGCGTATCTTGGCTGCAACAAGATGGTGGTCGGAGTCGATGTTTGGGCCTCGGAGTGTGCGTACGTCTAAAACACTGGAAGGTTTCCTTCCGTCTATCACAACATGATCGATTTGGTTTCTCGGTTTTCAATCCGGAGACAGCCACTTAACTTGATGGATTTTTTTATGCTTGAACCTAGAACTGCATATTACCATGTTTCGGGCCCCGGCGAAGTCGATCAGCCTAAATCCGTTGTCGGATGTTTCGTCGTGGAAGCTGAATTTTCCGACGGTGTTTCTAAAGATCCCTTCCTTGCCCACCCTGGCATTGAAGTCACCAAGCACGATTTTGATATCATGACGGGGGCAGCGCTCGTACGTGCGCTCCAAGCGCTCATAGAAGAGATCCTTGGATGCCACATCCTTCTCTTCCGTCGGGGCATGGGCGCAGATGAGCGAGATGTTGAAGAATCTTGCTTTGATGCGGATTGCAGGTAGACGCTCTTCCACCGGGGTGAACGACAGTACTCGCCGGACGGAGTCTCTCTCCCACCATAAATCCAACTTAGAATTTGCGCTCCTTTACATGGCAGTTGTAGTAGACGTCGCAAAGCCCCAGACATTGCTTACCTTGCCCCGTCCAACGCATTTCTTGGATGGCGGGGATGTCAGCTTTTGTCCTTACGAGGACATCAACTAGCCGGGCAGAGGCACCTTCCCCATTAAGGGTCCGGACATTCCAGGTGCATTACCTCAAATCTTAGTCCTTTAGACGTTTCCCATGGTCGTCATCATAAGGGGGGGGAGGGGGGAGGGGGGTCTCATCCGAGGCTTTGCCTTGCTTCTTCACGGGAAGTGGTTTTTACGTGGCGGGTCCCACACCCAGCGCACAACCCATTGCTGGGACGAGGGTGGTTTCGCAACCAAATACACGTTTATATAGCAAGCCGCTTGCTCCAAGCAGACACCCGCTTGCAGCCGCACCTACTGGTGAACAGACGCTGCAGACTTCAGTGAGCCCTTAAACCGAATACGTCGGAGTTGCCCCACCGAAGCTCCCTCTCTTTCTGCCGTGACCCAAGGCTCCACTCGGATTGGTTACCGCATCTCGCACATGGGTTGCTCACGTTGCCCAGAGTTCGCGAACGAGGACGCAAAATTCGGGATTGAGTATAGCCATGCAACTGTAACTGCATACCCAGCGCAACGACTATACCCCATAGCTCTCAAAACTAAGGGCACATTAAACTAAGAAGTCAATTATTTAGCTTGTGGTATTATAAATAAATAAATCCACATTATCTTTAGAAGCCTACAACAATGTAGTTTACGTTAAATTCTGGTGGTTACTCTCATCGGTGGAGTGCAATAACGCCCTCGGAAATAACTCCTATGGGCTTTATTGCCTTTTGCCGATGGGCATTCTTTCCTTTTCGATAAGGCAATAACGCCGGCGGGCTTCATTGCCTGAAAAATTGGAATGTATCAGTAAAATAAAGCCAGAGAAAATACTTCTCACGAGCTTTATTTCCTTTTTTTATTAAATAAATAAAGCAGGCGTTATTTCCTTTTCTTTGGTATGTTAAGCCCGGGGGCTTTATTGCCTTTTATTTGTGGGCGCTATCTCCCCTTAGAAATGGAAATAACGCCCGCGGACTTTATTCCTTTTTATTTAGGAAATAAAGACCATGGGCGTTATTGCACTCCACAACTCTCATCTACACTTATGCATCTGGGGCCAATTCTGACGCCGTTTAATTGTCTAAATATTCATTCGGACCGCTAATCTAGCATTCCTACGACAGCCGGTAAAACGCACTGGAATGACACGGGGTTTGTCCGAGCAAGGGCTATTGTTTCGGCGTGTAACCGTGTTTAGGTCTCTTAAACCTTGTTCGACCATGGGGTAACATCTGTTCCGCATTCTTCTGCTCGAGGGCGGATATCGAGTTAAACCCTGGACCAATGAACCTGTTCCTGATGCGTATTCCAGAGATGATTACACCCAAACTGCACTTCAGTTAAGTGCAATACTTATCTGCAACCGACGGAGTCACCTTAGAACCTGCTCAGGTCTTTGATCTCACCGACAGTGAACCGCGTTATTTGTGGCCCCGTACTGTTCTCACCAAACGCAATAACACGGCTGCATCAGTGACGCAAATCCTTTCTGCGATACCACCTACTGCCACCACAAGGCAACACCTCCAACAACACCATACACAACAAATTGCTGACAGGAAACTCCACACCTCACTAACGTCCCGTACTGCGATCCACCTCCCATGGCACATGAAGATATTACAATTCAACTGTAAAGAACTCCAGAGCAAGAGATGAAGCTACACTGCACTTTCGAAATAGCGAGTGAGATAATGGTGGAGGCTTAGCATTCATCACGCATCACACCATGTAGTATAGTCTTACCGAGAATACGAGGTCATTGCTACCCAGTCACGCGATGCCGAGCTAGTAGTATTCAACATTTACATACCCCCTGTCACCAGCTACCCGGCAGAATATCCCCCCAATATATGCGCTCTGAAAGGTGAAAACCGTGTGGCAGTTGGTGTCTTTAGCGCACACCATTTATGCATTCAAGCGAGGCGTAGTGCAGCATAACGTGGCGACCTATGCTGACGTTACCATCTGACCATCTGCCCATACTCATACATACTTGTTAACTTAAAAAATCTGTTTAGAACGGCTTCGCGGAAGTTACTTACAGCACCTTCGCTGCCCTCCCTGCACCAACCGACATCCACGAAGGTGAGCGTAAGTTCCACAAGGTTGTCACTGCTGCAGCCCGCTTCATTCCCGCTGGATGCATTGCGGAAATCTACCCGAATTTCCAAGCTGAAGCGGCTGTTGTAGCCAACGAGCGTAATAACCTTCGCTAGGTCGATCCTGGAAATCCCCGCATCAGGCATTTAAGCATGGAGATTCGACAACTAGTAAACGTTCATAGGCCGAATAATAGGAGAAGTATATGAAGACTTGAAACTTCACCTATGCTTTGAGTAAGCTCTGGTCAACTGTAAGGTCACCATACAACCCAAGGAAGAGCGACAATAGAGTGGAAATCTCGTTTGGTGAACGGGCCTAGTCCGACCCAGTGCCATGCTTGAGCTATTTAAGCCGATAGTTCACGCTGCATCCTTCGGTGCATAAAGACAAAGTTCGAGTCACCAGAAGGCTGCACAAACTGTCAACACTCAGTGCGCGTCTGGCTTGTAACCGTGGGGAAGGTGAAAGTCCGCAAAGCCATTGGTCCCGACGGAATTTGCAAGCTTAAATTGAGTCCTGCTTATCCCAGTGGCCGACATTCGATATGTTTTTTTTGTATAGATAAAATTAGTAAACCAAGAAGAGTTAAACAGTATTAGTAGTGTCTATTTCCCGCTTCTGTTTTATACTATATCTCGAAACTCCCTAAATCACCAGAGAGAGTCTCCATTATATCTTATGCTGACGACTGCTCGATAATGGCGTACTCGAAAGTAAACGGTTACCACTAGGAATGTTAATCTCGGACTTTTTAAGGTCTCGAAAATCCCGGGATTCTTGGCAAGTAATCCAGGGGATTTTCGGGGTTTGTAATTTGCACTGATGGCAATAATAGAAACCCCTTTTCTTGACCAGTATTGGCTATATTTCTTTTTTTATTTAATAATTAATATTTTTTATAAATGTCTAGCTCATTGTACATATAACACCGCGCGATAGTAAATTTTAAGCACAAATAACAATATATTCGCGAAACCATGGGCCAAATATAGTAAAATAGCGTTTTTAGTTTTTCACTCTGACGTCAGTAATTCAAAAATGATTAGAAAAATTCAGAGAAATGTTCTAAGAGAAGAAGTATGGATATAAAATTAATGAGATAATCCTGTAAAATTTAAACATATTCAAGTTTCTAGGGCAGAAGGGCTGGTAAATATTGAAAATGTCATTTTAAAATTTTATCCTTTTTTTCGCAATATTTGTTCGAATTTCGTTCTTCTAACTTCGTCAACTTAAAAATCACCAATTTGTCCTGGTGAATCTAAAAAAATTTAAATTTTTTAAATTCTAAAGAAATTTCCTATTGCATTTGTTACCCATATTTTTATTCTACTTTGCATTGAATTTTTTAATAATTTTTGTAATTAATCATATCTTTGAAATTACAAAGTCCTTCAAAATAAGTCCTGCGGTCAGAGAGAAAAAAGAAAAACGCCACTTTAAATAAAAAAGTAGGTTTTAAACCATTGTACAATAATTACAGGTATTGTCTTCCTAGAGAATTTTGCTTCACATCGAAATTCGTGCTCCCTTATTTTCATTTTGACGCAGTTCAATGTTGATTCTAAAGCTGAGATCCCACGATTGCCGCAAATGGACCAATCTGGAACAATTTTTATTGTGCTGTATTGGAGCACAATAAAAAAAATTGTCCCAATGAAATTCTGTACAGTCACACGGTTGCCTCTTTTTATACAATTCTCATTGCCGTAAGTTGGCGAAAAGCAATGTAGTGACAATAATTGCCCCAAACTTATCACACGATTGTTCGAGCATGCGGCAATTGTGACCATAAAGTGTTGCGCTGACCTCTAAATTCTGTTTTTTTCTCTGTTGTGTAAAAATGGCGTATTCTTAATAAAAAAAAATAAATCAATTGCATCTGCTTGTATATTTCGGGCTCATTTTGTGCAAATTTATTGTTGTTTGAAAGCAAAGAAGCAAAAACTTGTGCCCAACGAAAACTCACGCATTTATTTAGAAGTTTGATTGTATAGTTTTTTTATTTTTCGACGATAACTGCATCGTGCTATGTGGAGTTCAAGTTGCAACAGTTTTCTTTTTAATTTTGTTACGTAGAGGTTTTTTTATTCATTACAAGTAAAATTGGTACAAAAGAGTTACGTTTGTTTAAATGAAAGCTGCGAATTTACATAATTTATGTTTGGAATTAAATTTTATAATTATATGTACAGCTCGCAAAAAAAGATAGCACCTTAACATTTTGATCAGTCTTGACTTTTTTCTTCTGTTGTTTAATGTTAATTTTTTCCTATAAAACCATAGCTCATTGTCTAGTAAAACCCACATAAGTCCAAATTCCAAACTTTATACAAAAATTATAAACATTTCTTAAAATTTTGATCATAATTCAATGGTTTTTAATTTGGGTTTCTAGAAAAAATTTTGTTTTGCAGTCAGCTAAAAAATTATAAAAAATCAACAGGATCTTTTAGCAACTTCAAACCTCCACCTTATTGTACTAAATTTTAATGAGCTACAAAACTAAATAACCATTTTTTTCTAGAAATCCAAATTATAAACCGTGGGATTGTGTTCAAAAGTTTAAGAAATTTTTATAATTTTTGTATAAAGCTTGCAATTTGGATTTATGCAGTTTTTGTTAGACAATGAGCTATACTTTTATACGAAAATAAGGAAGATTAAATAAGTAGAAGAAAAATAGTCAAGACTGGTCAAAATGTTGAGTTTCTACTGCTTTGTCGTGGGCTGTATTGAACTTTTAAATTTTTTTTTTTAATAAATTTATACTGTCATGGCAGTCCGCCATTTGGTGACATAAAATACCTTTCGTATTCTTCTCGTATGAGTTTTGCTTGTGGTGGTATATATCGCGACTTCAAGAAAAATTATAATTTCACTGCAAATTAAATTAAAAGTTATGTTGCTTCCGAAAACAAGGATATTAATTTCAGTGATTTTTGGACACATAAGGAAGCAAAAAAGTAAATTATTAATAAACAGCCTAAATATTGATTGTTCACTTCAATTGCCGCACAAGAATACAATAAATATTGCCGCAATTTTGAAATTTTCATTGCCCCATGATTGCCAATCGAGCTATCAGACGATTGCCGCACACGGGCCGTACTTGATTGGGCACAGTAAGCACAATATCGGCCTCTATTGCCGCATGAGTCAATGTATTGTGAAATCACACGATTGGGGCATAAAATGAGGCAATAATTGGTGTATTGCGGCAATCGTGGGATCCCAGCTTTATACTTTTATTTGACTTTGCTTTTTGTTTTCGCTCAATTTAATTTTTATAATTTTTCAAAACAAAAGGCAAAACGTTTGAAATTAAGTGAGCCATACAAATTTTGAATTTATTTACAAGCAAATGTTTTTTTCCGGCGTTTGCAAATTGAATAAGTTCTCTGTAAGATGGTTTGTTAAAAAAAATACACGAACATATATGGGATATTTCCAGCAGTAAACGTTTAAGTGTGGGCAACAATGATAATTTTTAAATAAGACAAGGCAGATCGGATTATGCGCTCTCTGGGAAGACAATACCTGTAATTATTGTACCATGGTTTCAAACCCATTTATTTATTATTTATTTCATGGCAGGAGAGCTTCTCAAACAATATAGAAGGAATTTTTTCGATTGAAGTTGTTGAAAAGTAATGAATATCTAAATCCCGGGATTCATGCCGGGATCCCGGGATTGTGACAACGCCGCTTCTAAACTATGCAGCGCACGTGCATTCTCCGGGGTACTAGCAGGACGGACCACAACCCTCACCTGGGCCTATCAGAAGCCATCCATACTAACTATGGATTCTACAGCGTACCGCCAGCCCATAAACTTCCGGAGAATCGCACCACTACAGCCCAACTTCGCTTTGGATATTGCAGCACGTTAAACTCCTACCTGAGTAGGATAAATTCAGATGTGCCCAATAAGTTTCCGGCGTTATATCACGACTTCAACTTCCCTCTAAACTCCACTCAACTAACGCCTCTCTACCTCTGGTCCAACCCAGTCGGAGGGGCCCACTTGTTGGTCCTCCTGTTAGTTGAGCTTGACGACAACGATTAAACAACTAGCCGATCTAGGCAGCCGTTAGCATTCTTTTGCAACCGTGCTACAAAATAGCACTCGCTTAAATGACGAAAGACGTGCAAAGCAACAACAAAAACTCGGCTATTTATCCGAGTTCAGCGAGGTCGGTTAAAACATACGCGACCGCAAGGGTAGTGTTGGTAAGTGAAAAAAACCACTCCATTGTGAATTGTTAATCGGAAAGTGGAGAGGGAAATTTTTAGTTTTCGCATATATATGATTTATATTTAAAATAAGTATATATATTATGCAAATACCTCGCATAATTACCCGTTCCTATTGTTTTTTGTATCTAAATCCCGTTAAACTAATCACATTTTTCTTGCTAGATACCAACAGAGTTGCTTAAACAGTCGTTTACAAAAAAATGCAGCTAATAACAACAAGAATCGTCGAACAGAACTAATAGGGACCTTAGTCTAGGCAGACCCTATTCCCAACCTAAGTTCGAGACGTTCCAATTGTGCAATGGCTTTGATCGAGTTCGGGCCAAATTCGTCATATTACCGCACTCGTTGGTTCTGTAGCCTATTTTTTGTTTACCAGGTCGAGAAAATTTGTCTTAAACCAGTATGCATATGTATGTATTCCTCAATTGTTTTGACCTACAACAATCGCGAAGTAGCAGGTTCGATTAACATCGACCACGAAAGCATTTGCATGGGATATTAACTGATCATAGCATTAACAACTCTACATTCTGTAAAATCATAGCTTCCTTTTCTTGAGGTATTCTGAACTAGAGTTTAGTAAAGTTATGGCTGACGCTGGCCAAAGCCTTTGCAAAATATGCATCCTTTTTTGGAACAACTAACTGTTTGCAATAAAGATGATGAATTGACAATAATTAATTTTCGTTTAATTTAACTTTTTATTTTACTTTTAATTTTAGATCTTTTATTTCATATTTTTTGTTCTATATTCACTTATCATCGTATTCATTAATTCTGATTCATTGGGCATACCGTATCATAATTTATTAGCACGCTTTACAATTTTTGCAGAAATCATGTGTGCAATTACTCAACCGGAACTCAAACTAAATTAAATTGATGACGGAACGTGAGTGTTGATTGAACACACATGCTTCAATAAAGTGATCGGACATCGAACATACACACTTATGTGCATACATATTTACATACATATACATATGTAGATATGTAATTTTTGACTGCGGAGAAAATGAACTTTAGGTGTTTCCCATGACGTGCTTGAGTCTACATTTCGTAATAGGAATTCACTAAATTAAGAGTCAGATCGGTTTAGATTAGCAGTACATATTTGCGAATTTAATAGATCCGTAAAATACTTTATTTATAGAATTTATTTAACTAAATGTGACATCTTTCTAATATTATAAATGTGAAAGTTTGTACATATGTTTGGATGTTTGGGAAATCATCACACGGAAACGACTCAACAGATTTGCATGAAAATTTGCACACAGATAGCTTATGACCTAGATTGAAAACAAAATTATAGTTTAAAAAGCTAAAACCTCCCTATTATAATTGCCATTCGTACTGTCATCAGGTATGTAACTTGAGAATAGAAATTGCTGCATCTTTTAGGAAGGTAATAGGCTACTTTTCTTAAGAGTTGCCAGCTGTTAAAAAGGTTTAATTAAACTAATAGACGGAAACGACTGAACGGACTTGCGTGGAATTTAGCACACGGATAGCTTATGACCTAGGTTGGAAAATAGGCTACTTTTTTTTAAGAGTTGCCCTCTGTTAGAAATAATTAATTAAATTAATACGCGGAAATGACTGAACTGATTTGCATGAAAGTTTGCACACAGATATCTTATGACCTAGATTGAGAAATAGGCTACTTTCTTAAGAATTGCCACCTGTTTGAAAATGAAATTTTCCTCACAGATGGCTTATGACCTGGTTTGAAAAATAGGCTACTTCCTTAACCGGTTTCCCGATCAGAACGAAATTTGGTACACTTACTACGGATTTCGCAAGGATGGTATTAGACTAAAAGTAATTCCGATAACTCAAGGCACCTCCCATACAAATTGGAATCTTAATATTACATACATATCTCTGGAAGTATTAGTGGGAGAGAACTGGTATAGAGATATGTATGTGAAATCAATGTTGGCATTAAACGATTGGTTTTTTAATCAATTAGGTCATTCGATTAAATTCAATCTGATTACAGTTAATCATGATTAAATTTAATCTGAGTAAACAGTTTAATCATTAACTCTTAATTTGATCAAGTAGGTTTGGTGATTAATTAAGTTATGCTGGAATTTCCCTGTGCACACAAAGCAAGTTAATCCGGTATGGCTAAGTCGGGTTTCCTCATCAATCTGAGCAATTTGGAATGCATTTTCATTAAGATCTATACCAACAAACGTTTTACAAACTAGGTTTGTAAAAGTCCCCAGTTTATGTGTCTATTACTAATAACAATAATTATAATTATTTTTATACTATGTGCTTTTTATAAGCGTAAAACCCTTTAATCATTAAAGTTAAAAAAATTTAATCATTAATCGTACAGTTGATTACGACTAAGTTTCATATTGCATATCTCTTCAAATGTTTGGGTAAAGTACTCAAGCTTATGGAAATACATATCGTCGATGTTTTTGCAAAACCACCCATCGTCCAATTGCAAAACCGCTTATCTTACGGCGCTCAAATTTTACAGGAGAGCGAAAAAACGGGTTTTCCTTGAAGGCATTGCCTTGAGAGGCGCTATTTTCTATAACTATTATTTTAAAAAGTGCAATGGGTTGTAGCCATTGCACTGGGTATGCAGTTACAGTTGCATGGGTATACTCAATCCCGACTCTTGCGTCCTCGTTCGCGCACTCTGGGCAACGTGAGCAACCCATGTGCGAGATGCGGTAACCAATGTGATGGGAGCCTTGCGCCACAGCAGACAGAGAGGGAGCTTCGGTGGTGCCACTCCGACTTATTCGGTTTAAGGGCTCACTGGAGTCTGCAGCGTCTGTTCACCAGTAGGTGCGGCTGCAAGCGGGTGTCTGCTTGGAGCAAGCGGCTCGCTATATAAATGTGTATTTGGTTGCGAAACCACCCCCGTCCCAGCAATGGGTTGTGCGCTGGGCTTGGGACCCGCCACGTAAAAACTACTTCCAGTGAATAAGCAAGGCAAAGCCTCGGATGAGACCCCCCCCCTTATGATGACGACCACGGCAAACGTTTAAAGGAGTACGATTTGAGGCCATGCACCTGGAATGTCCGGACCCTTAATGGGGAAGGTGCCTCTGCCCGGCTGGTTGATGTCCTCGTAAGGGCAAAAGCTGACATCATCGCCATCCAAGAAATGCGTTGGACTCACATTTTTATACCTTTCATGAGCATGAAATGGTATTATAACTTTGGTCCGATGTTTGTAAGTACCAACCAGAATAAGAAGAGATAGACCCATCAAAATGTATACTTAAATGATCAGAATGTCGAGCTGAGTCAATTTAGCCATGCCCGTCTGTCTGTCCGTCTGTTTGTATGCAATCCGGATGAAAATTGGTTGGTGGGTGGATTTTTATAATGTATTAATCATTTGTCGGAACCGGAAGAATCGGACCACTATAACATATAGCTCCCATACAGCTGATTGTTCAGATATAAGACTTTTCGCTATAACTCCTCCATATAAGTAGCTAGTAACATGAAATTTTGCACTGTTGTCTCACATTACCAAAAGAATGCTGTCGGTGAAAGTGGCGAAGATCGGGTCGCTATAACTTATAGCATCCATACAACTGATTGTTCAGATATGAGATTTTTTGCCATAACTTCTCCATTTATGCAGCTAGGAACATGAAAATTATCACCGTTTTCACCCATTATTAACAGAATATTTACAGTGAAAATAACAAAGATCGGGTCACTTTTACATATAGCTCCCATACAACTGATTCAGATATGAGATTCTTTGTTATAACTTCTCCATATATGCAGCTAGAAACATGACATTTCGCACTATTTTCACTCATTATCAACAGATAGTTTACAGTAAAATTAACAAAGATCGCATCACTACAACCTATATATGGCCTCCATATAACTGATTGTTCAGATATGGGGTTTTAATATAAAACTAATTTATTTGGACCACTAAAACCGATAAATTTCGTAAGCTAGTTTAGAAATAATAATACAAAGTCTACTGAGAAAACTGTCAGAATCTATGCTGTATAAACTTTATCTCTTATACCACTGATTGTTCATATACCCGTTTTTGCGATATATCTCCTTTATGTAGGAAGGTAAACCCAATTAATTGTGCTACCTGTTTACATACCGATCACACAGCAGTGAAAATTACTTAGATTGGTGCTATATAAGGTATATCTTCTATACCTCTGATTGTTTAGATACTATTTTTTATATATGTAACTCCTCTACCTATGCGTGCTGTGAATATATAAATTTTTTCAAATGCAGTAATCTGTTAAAGTAAAGTTTTAAGATGTTCATGAAAGGTATGAAGCCTTCGGCATAGCCGAAGACAGCGCTGCTCTTACTTGTTTCCTTGAGCAATTGATACATTTTATATACACAACTCCATACCAAGTTCCAGTATTCTTCCACAAACACTTCCAGAGATATGTGGCAGGAAAAATACAATTTGTACAGGAAGTGTCACGCCCCTTTTTCTTATAACCCTAATCTTCTTCCATGAATTTAGAATTGATTTTACATACCCCAGTACCAAGTCCCAGTACTCTACCATGAACACCTCTAGAGATATGCAGTATAAAACCGAAAATTTGTACGGCAGGTACAATGCCCCCTTTTCGGACAATGCAAATTTTTCTCCATTAGTATGAAATTAATTTTGTATACACATCTCGGTGCCAAGTTCCAGTCCTCTGCAATAAATACCTCCAGAGGTATGCAGCATAGAAAAATCAATTTGCATGGGAGTTGCCACACCACCTTTCCCAATAACTCTCATTTTTCTCCCTGAGTATGGTATTAGTTTCACACACATACATACATATCGTCGATGTTTTTGCAAAACCGCCTAAATCACCGTTGTGGCAAAAATGCGATTTGGTAACCCTGAACTCCAGGCATCGAGATTTATGCATAAAAATCGTAAATTCGTTATTAAAACAACAGTTTTGTAAAGTAATAGCTAGAGAAAATAGCGCCTCTCAAGGCATTCATTGCCTTGAAAGAAAACCCGTTTTTCGCTCTCCTGTAAAATTTGAGCCGTAAGATAGGCGGTTTCGCAGTTGGACGATGGGCGGTTTTGCAAAAACATCGACGATATCTATTTCCATACCAAGCTTGAGTACTTTACCCCAAACATTTGAAGAGATATGCAATATGAAACTTTCAGTCAGTGTGGAAGGTGTTACGCCTCTTTTCCACAAAGTTCCATTTTTCTCCGTGAGTATGAATATGATTGCACAAGTGTTGGCAAAATGTTAATCTGATTAACGATTAAAATGTTAATCGCGTTTGACGACTAAAATTAATTAGTCGTAATCAACTGTACGATTAATGATTCAAATTTTTCAATCGTTAATCCAATTAAAAATAAAATCTGGTTAAGTTGTCTAGTTTGTGCGAATATGAAACCAGACACCAGTTATAGTTATTATTTTGTGTTTTACGCTTATAGAAAGCACATAATATAAAAAAAATTATAATTATCGTTATTAGTAACACATAAACTGGGAACTTTTACAAACCTAGTTTGTAAAACGTTTGTTGGTATAGATATTAATGAAAATGCACACCAAACCCGACTTAGCCATACCGGATTAACTTGCTTTGTGTGCACAGGAAAATTCCAGCATAAATTATTTAATCACCTACTTGATCAAATTAAGAGTTAATGATTAAACTGTAAATTTAATCATGATTAACTGTAATCAGATTGAATTTAATCGAATTATCTAATTGAATAAAAAACCAATCGTTTAATGCCAACATTGATTTCACATACATATCTCTATACCAAGCTCCAGTTCTCTCCCACAAGTACTTTCAGAGATATGTATGTGATATGCAAATTCCAATTTGTATGGGAGGGACATCGAGCTATCGGAATTACTTTCAGTCTAAGACCATCCTTGCGAAATCCGTAGTATGTGTACCGAATTTCGTTCTGATCAGGAAGCCGGTTAAGGAAGTAGCCTATTTTTCAATCCAGGTTATAAACCATCTGTGAGCAAAATTTCATTTTCAAACAGGTGGCAATTCTTAAAAAAGTAGCCTATTTTCCAATCTAGGTCATAAGCTATCTGTGTGCAAACTTTTATGTGAATCAGTTTAGTCATTTCCTAGGTCATAAGCTATCCGCGTGCAAGTTTTCATGCAGATCTGTTCAGTCGTTCCCGCATATTAAATAAATTAAACTTTTTTGGCAACTTTAAAAAAAATAGCCTATTAACCAATCTGAGCCAGAAGCTATCTGCGTACAAAATTTCATGCAAATCCGTTCTGTCGTTACCGCGTGATGATTTTCCAAACATCCAAAGATACAAACTTTCAAATTTATAATATTAGTATAGATGTATAGCGTAGAGTATGCGTTAGACTCTAACGTACATATATATATTTATAGGTATAGCGTAGCGTATGCGAAATGTTCAACGGCCTCTATTTATCGGAGATAACATTGGTAGATTTGACGAGGTTATCCTTCAAATCGGTCTATGTTTTATTGAAAAGGGATTTAAACAATTTATTCTGGCGGAGTTATATAAATCTATATATTAGGTTAGGTTAGGTTACACTGGCCGGCTGATGCGCCTTACATAGACCCGTTGGTCCTTTGTAGTGCCAGATGGAAGTCCGTTTTACTGCGATCTAAAGTAGTCGTCGTATAGGACGTCAACGCTTTTTGCGAAGTTCAAGAGTGCCTTAATATCCAGTTTTGAAACCTCCTCTAGTCCTTTGAACTGCGAAGCTCCGAGATATCTAAGACGATTTCCAGCTAAGGCCGGACAGAAACAGAGGAGGTGTTCTAACGTCTCACTCATGCCTTCCTCCCTGCACTTCCTGCATTCGTCACTGTTACTAATGCCCATTCTGCTTGCGTGGGATGCCAGTAGGTTGTGGCCCGTCATTAGGCCGACAACTGTCCTGCAATCCCTACGTGACCGTGTAAGCAAGAAATGGGTGCTTCCTTTGCTGCTATTGCACATGATCTTGGTGGTTTTGTATGTCGCTAATGCGTTCCATCTCCCCCTGATCCGGCACCCCGCTCTTTCGGAAATTTCATTATAGATCGTTTTTAGCGACTTTTGTATTTCCCGTACTGGTTCGCTAGCAAGACGGATGGCACTTTTGGCAATCTCATCAGCTATTTCGTTGCCTAAAATGCCCTTGTGGCCTGGAACCCAGTATATACGCAGCCGTTTACTCTCGGCCGCCCTGTCTACTGCTTCCCTGCTTCTAAGGACATTTTCTGACGCAATACGATGATTATGGCCTTAATCGCCGCCTGGCTATCGACATATATATTGATATTTTTTATATAGTTTCCTGCGTTGCTAGCTATCTCAGCAGCTTTCCCTACAGCGCAGACTTCCGCCTGGAAAATACTGCAGTAGCTCGGCGCAATAGACTCCGGCGCCCACTCCATCAGCCATTTTTGATCCATCCGTGTAGATGTTATACGTTCCGCTGGCGGGTCGCGTGCTCATGCGCCATCCGCCCTCCTTAACCGTAGCTTTAAACCTTCTTTCCCAGATGAAGCGTGGGGGTATGTGGTCAATTTTGTCCTCCATCCCCCTGCATATCGAGCTGTGCCCGAAGGTTCTTGCGGAGAATTCACCTAAGGCCATCAATCTCGTGGCGGATTTCGCTGCAGTGCTCTCTACCGCGATGTCGATTGGTGGTAGGTCAAGTAGCCTTTCAAGTGCCGCCGTTGGAGTGGTCCTTAGCGCTCCTGTTATGCACAGTGCAGCGAGCCGCTGTAATCGCTCCAATGGTTTTCTATACGAAATTTTGTTTGCAGCGGTCCACCATACCAGAGCGCCGTAGAGCAATATCGACTTAACTACCGCTGCGTAACACCAATGCATGAGGCCAGGGGATAGGCCCCATGTGGTACCCAGCATCTTTGTACATGCGTAAAGGGCACCACTGGCCTTTTTCACCCTTTCCTCCACATTTAGCTTCCACATCAGTTTGCTGTCCAAAATTACTCCCAGGTACTTGGTGTGATCCTTGATTGATAGTTCCGCCCCGTTGAGCCTAGGGGGTTTCCACGCGGGGATTTTGTACCTTCTTGTGAACAGTACGGCATCCGTTTTGTCAGCATTTACCTCTAAGTTGACTGTTGTCGCCCATCGATATACGACCCTTAGAGCGCTTTCCATTACGCTACTGATGGTGTCTAGGAATTTCCCCGTAACAACTATAGCTATGTCGTCCGCATAGGCAATTAGTCTGGGTGCTTTCCCTTCGAATTTCCCAGAAGCTCATTAGCTACGAGTAGCCACAGGAGTGGTGACAGAACACCACTCTGAGGAGTTCCTCTATGCGCTAGTCTGAGCAACCTGGCTTCGTTCCACTCCGCCTTAATTTTCCTGCAGCTCAGCAGGTTTTTTATCCATAGTAGGATGGCAGACTCTACCTGGGCTGCTTCTAGGCTTTCCATAGGAGACCATCACCTAGGCCTCATAGGAGACATTATTAAATGCCCCTCTTACATATGTCCAGAAAGACCCCAAGGGCATATTCTTTATGCTACAGAGCTTTTTCTATAACCGCGGTTAGTGTGTGAAGTGCAGTCTCAGTGGATCTACCCTTTGTGTAGGCATGCTGCGCCTTTGATATGCTGGCCGACGGCAGCTTATCCCTAATGTAGGCATCCAGAATCTTTTCGAGCGTCTTTAGAAGGAATGAGGTTAGACTAATTGGTCTGTATTCTTTCGAATAGAGGGGATTTCCCTTGCCCGCCTTCGGTATGAATACGACCCTCGCCTCTCTCCAAAGGACAGGCACATAGTTTAGTTTTAAACATCCCTCGTAAATTATTTTCAAGTATGGTGTCAGCACTGCGGAAATTTTTTGCATCATGGCTGGAAAGATACCGTCTGTGCCTGGGGACTTAAACGGCCCGAAGCCATCGATTTCCCACCGTATTTTTTTCTTCCGTTATGATGTCCGGGGGGACATTTTCCACGCTATCTCCTAGAAGTTGCAGATCTATGCTGTCTGTACACCCCGGAAAGTGTGTGTTGACTAGGTCTTCCAGTGAGTCCTCACTACTTCCAGTCCACTTTCCACATTTTTTACGTAGTAACCTTGGAGTAGTCGGGTTCTTGGATAGCAATTTCCTTAGCCTGGCTACCTCGGTTGTTTTTTCTAATTCGCCGCAGAAGCTCTTCCACGACTCCCGCTTGCATTTACGAATCTCTTTCTTGTATTCCTTAAGTACTTCCTTGTATTCCATTCAGCAGAACTCGTCATCGGCTACCTTGGCCAGTTTGAAGAGTTCCCTAACATTTTTTCTGAGTGCTCCGAGCCCCCTGTTCCACCAAGGTGGCTTTTAACCTCCCTTGGCATGTAGCGGAGGGCATGCGATGCGATAAGCTTTATTTAGAGTGTTGGTAAGTGAGACTACCAGTTTCTCCAATTCAGAGTGGGAGTCACTTACCTTATACCTGGTTAAATTCTTCCTCACTACCCTTTCATACAATTCCCAGTTTGTATTCCTGTGATTTCTGAAGGTTTCGATTTTTGTACGGGCTGAGAATTTTACCTGAAATTCTACATACCTATGGTCAGAGAACGAGGGTGTACTAAGCACCTCCCAATTCTGTACTCCGATTCCCCACTAGTGTGGAGTGTTATGTCAAGGACGTTCTTCGAGGTAGGGCCAATATAAGTTGGTTCCTCACCCCGGTTAGCTATATCTAAATTACTTACTAATATAAAGTTTAGTAAAGACTCACCCCTTTCGTTGGTATCTCCACTCCCCCATACCGTGTTGTGCGCATTGGCATCCGCGCCTATGATGAGTGGGCGTTTCGCCTTCTCGGCCTCTCCCACCAACATCCGGAGCTCGTTTGGTGGCGCCTCCTCGTCGTGAGGCATGTAACAAGATGCAAGGAGTATTGTGTCATCCTTGCCATCTTTCACAGCTACCACCGTCAGGTCATCTGAAGAGAAATTAAGATCAATATAAGAGTGTATACTTTTCTTTACCAGTATAGCTGTTCTTACCCTGTTTGTTGCACTAGGGATGTGCGTATAGTATGTTTGCGTTTTTAGTCCAGATACCACGTTTCCCGACGCTATCCATGGCTCCTGGACTAATGCCGCATCGTATCCGATCCTCTCTAAATTTAGGAGGAGCTCGGCAGAGGCGACCTTGCTTTTATGCAGATGTACCTGAAGAACCTTCACTGCAAGGATCAGGATTATTTTCGGGGTCGGGTAGAATCTCCGGATCACCCTTCTCGGTCTCCTGGAGCTTCAAGGTGGCCTCCAGGATCTCTCCCAGATCCTTTTCGACCTCTCGCTCCTCCAGTGTGTTAACATTGTTATCGGCCAGGCTTCGCTTCTTCAGGCGAAGGTATACGCTACCTATGCCCCACGCCATCTTCCCGAACCTAGCGTACAGTATGTCTTCGGCCGGCTTGTTTATTTGGAGGATGTAATTTTGGCTGCCATCCTCCTTACAGGAGTTGGTGACCTTTAACACCCTCCAATCTCCCGTCGGCACGTCGGCATCTATATATTAATACGCTAACATAAATTTTGTCTCCGTTCGTTTGGCGATTCTATCTAACCGATTTTAAAACCAAGAACACCATCGTTGAAGGTAATTTTCTGTGGATGGGGAGAGTTTTTATGGTTTCAAAATTGGTTTAAAATTGCGACCAAACTCGTCGTTTAAAAATTTCCGTATTTGCGTTGTTGCTAAAACATGTTCAATTTGAGATGTTCTCGCATTTTGTTTTACTTTGTAATTCAAATTAAACTTTATAATAAAGACAAATGACATGATGAAAAAATAAATGTTAGGGATTAAGAAATATAGTGAAGTCAAAATTGAAGATAAAGACGAAAATTAAAACAATAATGAGAAATACATGAGAATTAGGGTCACTATTAAATTTATTGAAATTTTTCAATGGAAATCAAATTAAACACAGTCATAAAAAATTAAGTTATCGAAAGTTATCAAGTTATCGAAATTCATGGAATCATCCAAGTGTATAGTTATCGACATTCATCGAGTTATCCATGCTTACTGATTTTATCGTTACGTATCAAATTATAGAAATTGATCAATCTTTTATTGAGTTTATGGACATAAACTTAGTTGTAGAAATTTACGGCTAGTTATCGAGCCATAAAAATGTATGGGATTATCGAAATTCGCCAAATTGTTGAAATTTATCAATTTTTCGATATTTATTGAATTATCGTTATTTATAGAGTTAACGAAATTTATCAAACTAGCGTAATGCATCGAGTTCTTTGAACTTATCGAGATATCGATATTTGTTGATATACTGATTTATCGAATCGTCGTTTTACGAATTTTCAAAATCCTTCGAGCTATCGAAATTTCAAGGTTATATAAGTTTATCGAATTATCACTTCTTATCGAATTTTATCGTGTTGCCAGAGTGTAACGAGTTATCGAAATTTGTAAATAGCTTTCCAAAATATAGAGGTATCAAAGCTAACCGAGTTATCAAAATTTATAGAAGTATTAAAAGTTTATCGAGCTATCGAATTATATCGAGATTTATAGATTTTTGAGTTGTCGAATTTTAACGAGCCCTCTAAATGCACAGTTATCAAATTTTATCTATATTAGTCGAGTCGAGTTATCGGATTTTATTGTTTTTGAAATTCATTGAATTATCGATATGTCTCAAATTATCGAAATTCATCCACAAACTGGAATGTATCGGGTCAATTCCAAGTCGTGCCAAAGTCCTCCAAAGACCTCCAAAGATCTAAAAAAAAACTCAGTGCGTGTAGTCCCTACGCGCGGATGAAATAAAATTTAATTGAGGAAATGCCGGAAAGAAAGAAATGTGCAATATACATACACATGTACATATTTTTTAACATACAAAAAACATTTATTAAAAAGTTTTTTATTTTTTATTTTTTATAACCAACTGCAAAGTTTAATCATTATTTGTGGCTGAGAAAACATACATATCTACAATGCTAACTAGTAGACTGTGGTAACTAAAGTAAGATATGAAATGTTTTATTTCAATATTATTAATATTTCTGGAAAGAAACCGCATCAATGGTAGCCGCTCCTTTGGTTGTTGAATCATTTCCACCATTTACCATTTCCACTGAAAACTTTTCTTTAAAAATATTTTTCAGTTCTTCAGATTCGGCCAGCAAAAAGTTGACGTTGAAATCGAGAATTACGGGTCGGTCATAACCGTCTACTTATCTTTATCTTTATCTTTATCTTTATCTTTATCTTTATCTTTAT
>NW_023458557.1:54788170-54797385 GCF_013731165.1 Rhagoletis pomonella
CTAAAGGGCCACACTGCGATCGGGAGCAACGCGCGCTATGTGGGACCGCTATAGGGATCTGAAGAGGGAAGCGCGACGTATTTGCCGCAATAAGAAGAGAGAGGCCGAAATACGTGAGTGTGAAGAGCTTGAAATGCTGGCCAACAGGAAGAATGCCCGAAAATTTTACCAGAGAGTTAGGCGACTTACGGAAGGTTTCAAGACCAGGGCGTAATCCTGTAAGAGCAATAACGGCGACCTAGTAACCAATGTCCAGAGCATACTTAAATTATTGAGGGAACTCTTTTCCGCCCTACTAAATGGTAGCAGTACGGAAAGTTGTGGAGAAGAAGAACCCGAGCTCGCAGTCGATGATGACGGGGTCGATGTTCCACCGCCTAACTATGACGAGGTTCGTATAGCAATAACGCGGCTGAAAAAAAAAACAACAACAACAGCCTGCCAGCTGAGCTATTGAAGTACGGCGGCGAGGAGTTGATAAGGTGCATGCATAAACTCTTGTGCAGAATATGGCCAGATGAACGCATGCCCGACGACTGGAATTTAAGTGTGCTCTGCCCAATCCATAAGAAAGGTGACCCCGCCATTCGCGCCAACTACCGCGAGATCAGACTTCTAAGCATAGGTTACAAGGTCTTATCGAGCGTAGTGTGAAAGACTGAACCCCACCGCCAATGAAATGATTGGGCCTTATCAGTGTGGCTTTAGACCTGGCAAATCCACCATAGACCAGGTATTCACAATACGCCAAATCTTGGAAAAGACCCGCGAGAAAAGGATCGACACTCACCATCTATTGGTCGACTTTAAAGCCGCTTTTGACAGGACTAAAAGGAGTTGCCTATACGCCGCTATGTCTGAATTTGGCATCCCCTCAAAACTCATACGGTTGTGTAAAATGACGTTGAGCAATACCACCAGCTCCGTCAAAATTGGGAAAGACCTCTCCGAGCCGTTCGCCACAAAACGGGGTTTCAGACAGGGCGACTCCCTTTCATGTGACTTCTTTAATCTGATGTTGGAGAAGATAATAAGAGCTGTAGAACTGAACCGCTCAGGAACAATTTACTACAAGAGCGTGCAATTGCTGGCTTATGCCGATGACATCGACATCATCGGTAAAAAAAAAACGCGAAGTCTGTTCTGCCTTTTCCAAGTTGGATAAGGAAGCAAAGCAAATGGGGGTAGTGGTAAACGAAGACAAGACGAAGTATCTCCTGTCATCAAAATAACAGTCAACACATTCGCGCCTTGGCACCCACGTCACTGTTGACAGTTACAATTTCGAGAAAGTAGAAAATTTAGTTTACTTGGGAACCAGCAGTAACACCGATAATAATGTTAGAATTGAAATCCAACGCAGAATCACTCTTTCCAACAAGTGCTACTTTAAACTGAGTAGGCAATTCAGTACGAAAACCACGCTCTGTAAGCCACTCATCATGCCCGTGCTGGTATATGGCGCAGAAGCATGGGCAATGACTACATCCGATGACGCGGCTCTTGGAGCCTTTACGCGTTGGCGACGGCGAGTACCGCAGACGATGGAACGATGAGCTGTATGAGCTTTACAACGATATGGACATAGTGCAGCGAATTAAAATACAGCGGCTCCGCTGGCTTGGTCATGTCGTTCGAATGGACACCGACGCTCCAGCTCTGAAAGTATTCAACTCGGAACCCGCTGGTGGTAGCAGAAGAAGAGGGAGGCCCCACTGCGATGGAAAGATCAGGTGGAGAAGGACTTGGCTTCAGTTGGCACAGAAGAGAAACGACTGGCGTGCTATGCTGAACTCGGCCAAAATCGCTTAGGCGGTTACAGCGCCAAAAAAGAAGAAGTTTGATGTGCTCTGAATGATGTGTTCCGCTATATAATTCACAGATTGTTGTATTTATCATGATAAAAACATAGTAAGGTAGAACCGTTCTCTCAATTAGTCGGTCATGAGTTTTTTTTGAAGTTTGCCAGCATTTTAAAATCATAACATAAACTGAAAATGAAATCCCAGCCAGCAAGGAAACGTACGATTTACGGACATTATGCTTTACGAGGGGAAAAAGTTGGAGAAAGGCTCGTAAACGATAAAACAGAAAAATGTAATAAAAAGAGTCTTGTAGTAACTTGTCAGCACAAGAAGAAGTTTTCATTTTGTTGGAAATTTTTCTTGAACCTACATATTTTATAATATGTAATGTTCGCATGCGAGGGCTTTTTCGATCCGTTTACGACTGTTTGTAGGCGCTCTACAATTTCATGTGAGAAAGCACTCGACAACGAATCGTAAACGGCTATCATCAACGACTTTTGAGTTTGTGAGTAAATTGTAAAATGAAAATACTTGAAAACATTAAAAATGCTAAAAATGTCTATCAGCGGTGCTACCTTCCTATATTTTTATCATGGTTATTATACACCTGCAAAGGTATCAGCAGCTTTTAAGTTTTTTTTGAGAATATACATACATACATACACTGCCGGAACAAAGTATTGGCACAGCAAATTTTTCTCAATATACATATGCAACAATTTTTTTTCTAATATTTTTTCGCCAATTTTGTATAAAAATATGGTTCACTCAACAACAAAAAACATAAAAATATAATTGCTAAACTTTGAGCAAAACTCGCGAAAATTCAGCAAATTTTCACCAAAATTTTCAACTTTTTAATGAGATTTTTTATATTTCTTTTGAGCCCATTAAATTCTAGTAAAAGAATGCAAGTTCGGTGTTAGTCAAAAATTGCGTTGATTTTTGAGAATTTTTTTGTTGAAGGTGTTTTGCATTTTCTCCATATAAAGTATTTTCGAAAAAAAATTTTTGTATGGACGAGACTGCGTGAAAAAAAATTGCCAAAAATCAACGGTAATTTCTAGCTACTTAAAACTTGCACTTTATTATAGTAAAATTGATTTGGCTACAAACCTGCATACCCAAAAAATTACGTGATGTTATTGAGTATTTGCTTTAAGCTTTTTTTTAACTAACTTTTTCTCAGCGCTCTTGGCTACTATAAATTCTGCTATGCTAATCACTTGCGTCAATAATGCTTAACTATTTTCGCCGCCCGTTTTATGTTGCAGTTCATTAGCATTGTAAACGCATGATTAGCCGATTAGTGCAGTTCATAGATATTCAGAGACAGTAGCGCGGTACAAATTTAAAACAATGCGACGATGTGATCAGATAAGTTATTACGCGTGGCTATTACACAGAAAAACTTAAATAAAATACTTGGCATCAATAAAGAAGTAAAAAAACAACAATTTGTTAAAACCAGTGGAAAAAGTACGCAAACGATCACGTGACAAAATAACATAAATTTACAGCTGTCTGAGAGCAACGACTGATTCTTCTTCTGGTTGTCGTATTATTTGTTTATTAAATGTATGCCCACAGTACCGTATGTACATTTGAATGATTACAGTGTGGAATGTTGGGAAGCGCCCCTTTTTAGCGCAAATCATCTAGAGAATTTTTTTTATAGTTGAGGCGTGGCCCATTTTTTGTATTTCAATTGATAGTTATCCATTGTCCATGTGCGGTTGTTTGGCTGTGTTTATACGACCTGTTGCGCATAAGTAGCGTATAACCGTTTCAGTTATACTTTATGTAGTTTTTTTTATTCTCACTTAATTTTAAGGCATATAAATTTACATATATAAACGTAATAAAGTCATATGTCAATGGACGCGGTAACACTTGCTGTGGAAGAGGCATGAAAAAAATGATATGTACATACAATATATGCCTTAAAACACTACACTATATACATATATTCTACTACCGGAGCATTGTTATATTTTGTTCAAACGGTTAATTCTAATTTATTGCGCTAATTTAACAAGAAAAACAATTTTGTGTTTTTGTATAGTTCATTCTTAGATGATAATTATCATTTACATTCAGTTGTAATAATGTTTATAAATATAGTAATCAATAATAATAGTAAGTGAATACCTGTAAAGATAATAATTAGCGTTTAAACTATTTATATGAGAATGAAAGGTTCGACGAGTAGAAGAGAATTCGGTAAACATCGGAGTGCCACTAATTTGAATAGAAAAATTTACATGTAGAAGAAACTATTAATTCTTGCATGCATACATACATATAAACGAAAAACGAGAAGCATTCAAAATATCATGTTCATAGATATGTTATCACGTACATATATACCCACTAGGAAATTTTTTTTGGTGCTGCGAATATTATTCTTAGCAGCATATGCTTTTGCTAGTTTGGTATGTGGAAGTCATGCGCACATGAAATTGGCAGCTATAAAGTGAGTGCCATAATGGAGCAAGCACAATCTTAGCTGGTGCGTCATGAAAGTTTTTATGCTCCACATATGAGACGTGATGTGGAAAATATCAATAATTGGGGCTACCTATCGGCCTACAGGGTGAATACGATTCTTTTAAAAACATATATGTAGATGCATACATGCAATATATAAAATTACATTTTTATATTTCACATTTTAAAACACACATCTGTTACGCTTTGCAACAGATGTGACAAAACTGAGTAAAGCCAACATTAGGTGATTTATTCCAGCTCATTTACTGCAACTAATAGGTTTATGAAACTTTTTTTATGTAAGTCCTTAATCGAAGCAGTTTTCCTCTTTAGCCTGATAGGTAGCCTTTTAAATATTTTTATGACTTAGACTAAAAGGTTAATTAAGATACTAGGCATATCAAACAGTGTTTTCTTAAGAAAACATATATATAAATAACGAATTTTCGTTTTGTTACTATTTTTATGGTACATACAGGCTTTCATAGGTATGCAATTTATACTATCCCTGTAGTCAAATGTACCAGCTATAAACTACCTCACAACTAATATGAACCACATACCCAACTAGTCAGCCAACTATCTGTTTTCCATGCAATCAACTGGTTTTTTAACATGGGGAAGTTCTACGAGACGGCAGTTGTCAGATTTCGGTCAGAAATAAACCAGTTTCATACTAGTTCAAAATAGAAAGAAAAATACTAGTCCAATTATGGACCGAAACCACTACTTTGGGAGTGAAAAAATAAAATGAATTCATGAATATACAATAAAAAACTTTTGATTAAGTACACTTTAATATATTACGCATTTTTATTTAGCAGCCTTAGATTGGCCAATTACTAGTGTTAAATTTATTCACTATTAATTAGAAGGAAAATTAAATACATGCAAGATGTGATTTTGTAAATGGTTTATTTGTACGCAAGTATGATGCTTAAATAATACAATTAGGTTGATATTTAAATTAAATAAAGATAACTGCTGCAGACGGCTGATGGGTTCTACTGCTGATTCCCGACTAACTCTTACTCACACTTTTGATGGCTGTGTTGCTTTTGGAGCGTTTTTGTATTCGTGCTGAGTGTTTCTATGTTTGTGCTGCCACTAGGTCTCTATACGCGTGCTGCCACCGTGCCGCTGTTACATACATAAATATTTAAAATTTCGAACATACATTTAGATGCACTTTTCTGTAAATGTTATTAAAAGTAAAAGTTTTCAAGTACAATAAATACTATAGTTTTTATCTTTTTTAAAAATACTTTTGTTCCTTTTGGAGTGAACCTAAATAAAAATAAAAATGTTCGTTAAATTAAATTAAATTCATTAACTTTGCACATTTCAGTCCTTTCTATTAAAATTTTATAAAAGTAATAATTGGTGCTTAAAATTTGAGATTTGGATAAGAATAAAATAAATAAATAATTCATGTAGTTATTAAATATTAATAATTTTTGTCTATTGGGCTATTTGATTGATAATTGATATTAATCAAATAATTATATTAATCGTATAATTAAAAAAGTAAAGAAATAATTGAAAATGATCAAAAATAACAAAATAATCATGTAATTAAAGTTAATGAATTTATTAACAATTTTTAATTAATTATTAATCATTGAAAAGGTGCTAATAATAGTAATAATAATAACACATTGGCGCTTACACATATGTTAGTGTTTGGCCGAGCTTCTCCTCCGATTTGTGGCGTGCGCCTTGATGTTGTCACACAAAGTGGAGGGACCTACAGTTTTACGCCGACTCCGAACGGAGATTGTATTTTTATGAGAAGCTGTTTTTCATGGCAGAAATACACTCGGAGGTTTGCCATTGCCTGCCGGGGGACGACCGCTGTTAAGAAAAAACCTTTTTTCTATATTTTTGCGATGTTGCTTTGACCAGGGTTTGAACCCAGGCATTGTGGAGTGGAAGCGCGCACTGCTTACCACTACACCACATCGGCCGAAAAGGTGCTAATATTGGTATTTAATCATTACACGGTAATCTTTATGATTATTAATCATTACTTAGCAGGTCTGGTATAATTGAATATATACTATATAGTTATAATGTTGTGTGTACTTTATTGTATTAAACTTTCGAAGGCAAATAACACCGGGCATGAATAAATCGTTTTGTACTTGGTACAAGTCTGGTCATTTACGAACTAGTTCGGTTTTAGTTAAGAAATTCTAGTTGTAAGCTAGAATTTTTCCTGACTAGTTTTGGTTTTCACTTCAGGGATACAGCAATAATAATAAAGCAAAGTTCGTGCCTTAAGTCTTTCGTTAAGCGTGACTAAAATTGGAATAGTTAGGCAGAAGTTTCAGACGAAAAATACGTATTGTATGTACTTGTGCATTCTTTTTTTCAAATTATTAAGGTGCTGTTAAGAGAAGAAACGTTTCTCATTATTTCTATTGTTTGAAAAAGTACTTTATTATTCTGTAAATCTTCTTGGAGAAATAAGTATATGATTAAACCTGTAACATAATTTAAACATATTTAGACTGGATCAATTTCAAATCATGCGAGAATTGAATCCAGAATAAAATATGTTTTTCTGCTTGAAAAATAAATGATCAATTTTTTTTAATTTCATATCATTACTTTTGCATTTTTTAAGGCTTTTTTAAGTTTCGGCGAAAAATAAACAGTTTTTGGCAATCTTTTTGTAAACCTTGTAGTTTCCATAAATTATAAGCTATTTAGTTGCTCCTAAGGTTATTTGTCCTAATTTTTTATAATTTTTAAATTAATCAATAAAAGGGAAAAATTTTAATAAACGATAAAATAATAGGATTTTATGAAAAAAATAAACCAATTTTTTTTCAAAGGCACTTTTTACTTTCCTCAAATTTACAGGGTTTATAGGTGTCAAAACGTACTACCTCCATAAAAATTTCGTTTGGTAGGATCTCTTAAATGCTAAAGGTGTTAAGATTTCTAATTGTTCCTTGAATGAGTTTTTTCATTTTTTGACATTTCTTTGAATATACCTTTAGAATCTAATTATTTTGATAAATAGCAATAAACCTAACTTGTTTGAAGAAACAAACAAAAGATTTATATTCAACGTTCGTTCTCCAAATGTTTAGGATTTATACTTATTTCTACAATATTCCATACAGTTTTCATTTAGTGTTTTGATAAACAGCAGTAGTACCTAGAGGTGCAAAACTATCTATAGTCAGACCATCAACAGTATTCGATATTATTTTCAAAACTATCCATATATCGTCGATAGTATCGCATTTATATGGTTTTCGCTCAATTTTGGTATGAAGATTTCCTTAAAAATACATTCGAAAGACGTTTGGATACCTTTGTAAACTACTGGACACGTTTTTTTTAATTTTTTAACCGTTAAGTTAGAAGTAATGCTATTAAAAATTTGAAATGAATTGAAATTGAAATAAATTGGGCGTTCTGAAATTTTATATTTGTCATATAAATATAAAGCATTCAGCAAGTAAATTTAAATTTTAGAACAAGAAAAATTTTTTTATCTGAAAAGTAATGGTTTTTATTTAGCTTTAATAACATAGCAAATAGTGGTGGCCGCTGTGGTGTAGTTGTAAAAGCGGCCGCTGTGATGTAGTAGTAAGCAGCGCGCGCTTCCACTCCGCAGGGTCTGGATTCAAGGCCTGGTCGAAGCAACAACGCAAAAATTTAGATAAAAGATTTTTTCTTAACCAGTAGTTGGTAGGTTCACAATCCGCAAATATAAAGATTTAAAAAATCCGCCGTCAAATAAGAATGTTACAGCCTAAAAACGCGATTTAGCTGCTCAGAATGAAAAAAGAAATCGATTAAGCGGTGACTGTCTGTCCGTCCGTACGTCTGTCCGTCTGTGCACACGATAACTCGGTTAAAAATTAAGTATCTTAACGAAACTTGATATGTGTACTTGTTTTAAGCGTAGGTCAGATAGTATTGAAAATCGTCAAAATCGTACAGTAACCACGCCAACCTCCCATAAAACGGTAATTTTCAGAAACACGAAAACTGCGATATTTTTGTAACTAGCGAAGCTTATTCACAAAAAATTTATATTTATAATGATTTTGAGACGAAAAATAATAATATTATAAATTAACGAAGTTATGGAAAATGGGTGTAGCTACGCCCACTTATGATTACATGTGTATATCTTGGTAACCACTCCACCACTTTATCCCAAACTTGGCACAGCTCTTGGTCTTGGTACAGCATACCAAACGGCTGAAAATTTTTAAAATCGGACAATAACCACACCCACTTCCCATATAGCGGTTATTTAGAGAAATACGAAATCTTCGATAAATCAGTTAATACTGAAGCTAATTCATGCAAAATTGATGTTTGCAATAATTCTTTAGCAGAAAATACGTTTGTGATACAATTTTTGAAAATTGTGGCACCGCCCTTTTATGACCACACTAGTAGACCCGGCGAACTTCGTCCCGCCCAAAATTTTTATATATTTTATTAAAACTTTTTGGTCCAACATTTTCACCAACAATTCACGTTTACGATTTTCATTGGCAGATTTGTCTGCTAAGATTAAGGTTTGGTGGTCATTTGCCTCTTTAAATAACCTAAGGAAAGTGTTATATCCGTTCTTGAAATTCTCCAGTTGTGCGGCATTTCATAGCACGGTTATTCGCAAAGCGAAATAAATTTTTTCCTCTTCACTCCCTGGCGGCAACAATGACCCGGTTCTATAGTGAAAGTCCTAGAAGCTTTGCAGTATAGTAGGTGGCAATTTCAAAATCGGTGCGAATCATTGTTCTACAGAAATGCAATATACATATACTTATTTAAGACGAAATACCTTAAAAGTTTGAACGCATAATAATATTGGAAAGTCACATCCATTGGGACAATTGCAACGCAGGAGCGTTCAATATACTCAATGATGCAACATGT
>NW_023458557.1:54797485-54801461 GCF_013731165.1 Rhagoletis pomonella
TTGTACATATCAATTTTGAGTGAGTGAGCTTGAGTAGATACTAAAATATCTCAGTTTTCGTATTTCTGAAAACTACCGTTATATGGGAGGTAGGCGTGGTTATCGTCCGATTTTGCCCATTTTTAACACCATCCGTCCTACGCTCAAAAGAAGTGCACATACAAAGTTTCGTTAAGATATATCAATTTGTACTCGAGTTATCGTGTGCACAGATGGACGGACTGACAGTCACCGCTTAATCGATTTCTCTTTTCATTCTGATCAGTTATGTATACATTTGTCTATATCTATCTCGATTCGTTTTGCCTGTGACAAACAACCGTTATGTGAACAAAGTTATAATACCCTTGCATACAAGTGCGCTCGGGTATAAAAATACTTGACATCCGCATTCGCATCCGCATCCGCGGATGTTAGCGTCTAAACATCAGCATCGGCATTCGCATCCGCGGATGTCTAAAATTCCACATTCGCAACATCCCTGGTCAAAATGCCGCAGCATAGGAGTCTAAACGACATCTCAGAGGGAGGGAGGAGTTAACACAATATTTCATGAACTTCTCCACATAGCCAATACAACATTTCATTAATTCCATTCCCACAGAATAATCTGCAAACATAGAAACCGTTCGCATATTTTGGAGTCTTCTTGCAACCCAAAAGTGCAATTGCGCTGCACGCGCATCCGCTAAATTCTTAGTTAATGAAACTAAACACCTTTAGTGAGCGAAACACGCGCAACCGCTTATTCACTCACCTGACCAAATACTTCTGCTGAGCGCTACACGCGCTAACCCTATTTTGCTGACCAAGCATCTTTGGTCACGTAAGCAGGCTCAGGAAGGGTAGCTTATAATTTTAGCTTTAAGAATATTTCAGTCTTAGTTTTAACTTCAAACCAACAGGCACATAGTGCCGCCTAATCAACTTAATGTTTAATTTAGTTTAACCAAAAGGCACATAGTGCCGCCTAATTGACTCAATCTTTACGTTAGTTTAAACAAAAGGCACATAGTGCCGTATAACTAATTGACATATTGTTAATTATAGAAATAAACGAGAAATTTTTAAATAAACGAAAATAACGTCGTGTATTTATTTACATAAGCGCGCATATATTAGTTTTCTAGTTGTCTGTCGTATAACACTATTTGAACTTTGTTTTATCAAAACCGCCAGTTTGAAATCACCTGTATCGGGCTTTTTAGTATTAGATTAGTTCAAGGGCATTCACGTTTTAGTTTTTTTAATTGTAAGTAGTTTGACCGCGCGATACTATGATCCGCTCGATGCCCCGAATCACGAGCGAGTGATAGTACTGAGAGTAGTGGAGTAGGTAAACACCTCTATATCTTGTTGGCAAGGGTAAATATGTATGTATGAGCGGTAGGGTAAGTGGTAGGATTTTCAAATTTCCCACAGGTTCTCAAACAGTATGCTGGTACCATCACCGCTGGAGACCTAGGTGAGTACAAGTTGAATTTGTTTCTCTTATTACCATATCAATACGTATATATTTAATACATACATACATATATATATTAATAGCAGTAGCAATAGATATGCAGATACATTTCATTCACTGTCTCTACGATTAATTTTTATTGTTGGTTGAGATTTGGAAAGTTCAGGGTAGAGTGGTTTTTTGTTTTAATTGATATTATTAGGACTTTTGATATAGGCAACACAAACGCGGGAAATCAAAATACCTATGTATGCATGTAGTAGGAGTAGTTGTTAATGAAGTCGTTAGTTTCAAATAGAAATAGGTGAAGGAAGCTGAATTTGGATAATATTTAATATAAATATAGTGTCAGGAATTACCACTGTAGAGAAGGTTAGCAGTAGGATATGCACTTGAATAAGTATAAGAGGAAAAGAATTATAGTAAAATTGTTAATTCATTGTGGAGCAAAGATAGAAAAGAAAATATGGTTTGATTCTTTTTGTCTTTTGAAGGGGTATTGAACATAACCATGGAGTGCTAAGCACAGGTGTGGGTGTTGCACTTGTGCAACAGAGGGGAAGAGGGAGTGTGAAGACGCAACGACAACTGACGTGAAATGACTGACTGATTGATAGACGGATTTGTGTCAGGTTTAGGGGCGTTGTAAGAAGGAGAGGAGTCACGACAACGCCGAAGGCTTCGAGTGGACTTCACGCAGAAGGAGGGTGGGATGATTCCACCTGACAGGACGGGACTGCACCATTTCTCTGTAGTGATTTCTCTTGCTCATTTTCTTATTTCTCTTTGTTATTTGTGACCATCCGCACTAGTATTTCTCCACATCACCAGGCACGATTAACTTTTTGTTTGTGTAGCGGCTACCAAGGCAGGCGGATATGACAACGCCCCAACCGACGAGCTAGCTTGGGATGCAAGCGTGCCTGCATGCCGCCTCGCCGGGTACAAATATGCAGCTACATAACAAAAGGTTGGGGACATTTTTAGGGAGCCCATGGTGTCTTTATCTGATTTAGGTATTTTTGTAGCTCAAATTATAGATTAAGACATTCAAATTATTAAGAAAGAAGGTATAGACCATAAGTATTGTGCTATTCCAGTGGGGAATAATTTTATTTTAATTCCCATGTTACATAACGTATTTTATAATTTTACTTAGAAAGAAATGGAATTAAGTTATAAATATAATTGATGGAGAGGAGGAGCCGGATATAAGTCAGGCAAATGGCAAGAAGAATCAGTATTCATTATATTAGTGACACTCTCGTAATTGAAACGTTCTCATTGTAGCTGGAGTATCTCGCCGTTTCGACGTTTCTCGCCTTTCCTCGACCGTATGGCCACCCAATCTGCCGTTGATAGTGACTCAGGTACAATAATAATGGAGAGTAAAATTTGTAAAACTGAGAACGTTACATGAGTTAGAAGGAAGATATAGGTAGTATAGGGAAGGGTAAAAAAGAAATAAAGCGACGCATGACGGGTACGAGTACCTACATATGTATATATGTATGTTTGAATGCACGTATGTATGTATGAACGAACTCATTGCGCATTTCAGCTCTGCCGCTACCAAGAAATATATGTATAAATGATGCAAGCGTGCTTCGCTTAACTACATCCATTTCGCATTCGCAATAATCAATGCGGATCTTTTGCGAATGCGAATATTGAAGGGACCGAAAATAACAGTTACTTTCTTTACGAGTTGCACTTGGCCAAATATTTTTTATTCCCAACTAAAAGTCCTTTCCGGACAATAAACAAACCGCTTATCTAGATTAAACAAGTTTGGTATCAAATGAAAGAGGACTTAAATAGCTTTAAAACTGAAATGTCTAAACGAGCAAAGTCACCTATTGAAAAATATTTCAATAAAAAATGTTAATTAATTACCATAGAACAAACGTTGAGTCAGGTATATGAATTTCTTTAGTATTAAATGATATAGAAAAATATATAAATAGAGGTGGTAACCTTCGATCGTTCATTCTGTTTAAAAGCTACTTCAGTCCTCTTTCACATGATACCAAATTTGTTTAATTTTGATGAGCTGTTTGTTTATTATCCGGAAAAAACTTTTGGAATAAAAAATATTAGACCAAGTTTAACTCGTAAAGAAAATAACTGTTATTTTCGGTCCCTGGAATATTATGCAAGTGCAATGATAAAACGTATATCTGGCCAGTCACAGAAGAAAGGATCAAAAATGAATTACAAAAACGAAAATCGAAAAACGCTGTTGATGTTACTGGTTCTCCACATTCAGAAACAACCAAAAGAATAAGAATGAAGAATTCTTTGGAAAACAACGGTGTTTAAACAACGATGCTAGATTGTGAAAATGAATGTCAGGAGGATACATCAGACATTTGCAGTCCCGATGCAATTCTCAAAAGGGAATTATTGCACCGCATTAAAAAAAAAAATAAATATAACTGAAAGTCCTCTGGACTGGTGCAGCGTCAATCGAAAAGAATTTACAATTTTGTCAAGTTTGAAGTTTTTCAA
>NW_023458557.1:54801561-54804236 GCF_013731165.1 Rhagoletis pomonella
ATGTTTTAGGCTAAAAAAATTTTACTTTTTTTCGGGTAGGTGGACCAGGGACCGGTCTATTCGAAAAAATCTCATTATAGTCCGATTTGCTTAAAATTTAGTACGTAAGTAGCTTTTTAGCATATATTAGCATATATGATCCACTTTGTCCGAGAAGTGGACCAGGGACCGTTCTGTTCGAAGAAATCTTATTTATGGTCCGATTTGCTTAAAATTCGGTGCGCAGATAGATTTTTAGCATGTATTAGCATACGTGATCAATTTCTTCCGAGAAGTGGACCAGGGACCGATCTATTCAAAAAAATCGCATTTATTATCCGATTTGCCTAAAATTTGGTATGTAAGTAGCTTTTTAGCATATATTAGCATATATGATCCATGTTTTCCGAGAAGTGGACCAGGGACCGATCTGTTCGAAGAAATCGCATTTATAGTCCGATTTGCTTAAAATTTAGTACGTAAGTAGCTTTTTAGCATATATTAGCATATATGATCCACTTTGTCCGAGAAGTGGACCAGGGACCGTTCTGTTCAAAGAAATCTTATTTATGGCCCGATTTGCTTAAAATTCGGTGCGCAGATAGCTTTTTAGCATGTATTAGCATACGTGATCAATTTTTTCCGAGAAGTGGACCAGGGACCGATCTCTTCAAAAAAATCGCATTTATTGTCCGATTTGCTTAAAATTCGGTAAGTAAGTAGTTTTTTAGCATATATTAGGATATATGGTCCATTTTTTCCGAGAAGTGGACCAGGGACTGATCTATTCGAAAAAATCGTATTTACGGTCCGATTTGCTTAAAATTCGGTACGTAGGTAGCTTTTTAGCATATATTAGCATATATGACCCATTTTTTCCGGGAAGTGGTCAAGGGACCGATCTATTCGAAAAAATCGAATTTATGGTCCGACTTGCTTAAAATTCGGTGCGCAGGTAGCTTTTTAGCATGTATTAGCATATGTGATCAATTTTTTCCGAGAAGTGGACCAGGGACCGGTCTATTCGAAAAAATCGTATTATGGTCTGATTTGCTTAAAATTTGGTACGTAAGTAGCTTTTTAGCATATATGATTCATTTTTTCCGAAAAGTGGACCAGGGACCGATCTATTCGAAACAATCTTATTATGGTCCGATTTGCCTAAAATTTGGTATGTAAGTAGCTTTTTAGAATATATTAGCATATATGATCCATGTTTTCCGAGAAGTGGACCAGGGACCGATCTGTTCGAAGAAATCGCATTTATAGTCCGATTTGCTTAAAATTTAGTACGTAAGTAGCTTTGTAGCATATATTAGCATATATGACCCATTTTTTCCGGGAAGTGGTCAAGGGACCCATCTATTCGAAAAAATCGAATTTATGGTCCGACTTGCTTAAAATTCGGTGCGCAGGTAGCTTTTTAGCATGCATTAGCATATGTGATCAATTTTTTCCGAGAAGTGGACCAGGGACCGATCTATTCCAAAAAATCGCATTTATTGTCCGATTTGCTTAAAATTCGGTAAGTAAGTAGTTTTTTAGCATATATTAGGATATATGGTCCATTTTTTCCGAGAAGTGGACCAGGGACTGATCTATTCGAAAAAATCGTATTTACGGTCCGATTTGCTTAAAATTCGGTACGTAGGTAGCTTTTTAGCATATATTAGCATATATGATCCACGTTTTCCGAGAAGTGGACCAGGGACCGATCTGTTCGAAGAAATCGTATTTATTGTCCGATTTGCTTAAAATTCGGTACGCAGGTAGCTTTTTAGCATATATGCTCCCTTTTTTCGAGAAGTGGACCAGGGACCGGTCTATTCGAAAAAATCGTATTATGGTCTGATTTGCTTAAAATTTGGTACGTAAGTAGCTTTTTAGCATATATGATTCATTTTTTCCGAGAAGTGGACCAGGGACCGATCTATTCAAAAAAATCGCATTTATTATCCGATTTGCCTAAAATTTGGTATGTAAGTAGCTTTTTAGCATATATTAGCATATATGATCCATGTTTTCCGAGAAGTGGACCAGGGACCGATCTATTCGAAGAAATCGTATTTATGGTCCGATTTGCTTAAAATTCGGTACGTAGGTAGCTTTTTGCCTGGATAAGCTTATAGATTCCTGTTTTCCAATTTTCATGCAATTTCGAATATAAATAGCTTTGAGCAACGACCATATCAAGGGGCGAATTCGTCACTAGGCAAGATTTTTTTGCGCCAATCAGAAACAACGGATACTGTCAAAATATAAATAGAATATATAATATATCTCAACTAATATATATTTTGAAAGCCGTTTTTTTAGTTTACCCAAGGCTCAAGAGCGGTTGCACCGATTTTTTTTAAACTGCCACCCGCCGCACGTGTCCCAAAGATGGTTTTAGGCTAAAAAAAAATCTATATGTAAAGGGGGCGTGGCACTTCCCATACAAACCGAATTTCTCATGCTACATATCTCTGAAAGTGTTCATGGTAGAGTTCTGGAACTTGGTATGGAGATATACGAAATCAATCGCATACTCATGAAGAAAGAGGGCAGCTGTTGGAAAGGGGGGCGTGACACCTCCCATATAAATCGAATTTTTATACTGCATATCTCTGAAAGTATTCATGGTACAGTACTGGAACTTTGTATGGAGATATGTATGTAGTTGAAATCAAGCCCATACTCATGGAGACGATTTG
>NW_023458557.1:54804336-54805411 GCF_013731165.1 Rhagoletis pomonella
CTTCATCTTCATCTTCATCTTCATCTTCATCTTCATCTTCATCTTCACAATAGACCTAAGGTCGCAGTGCACATCCTCTAACAAATCTATCTATAATCTTCCTCTTCATATTCACCTTCGTCTTCATATTTATCTTTTCCTTTATCCTGATCTATATCTTCATTCTTTTCTCCATTTTCGTATTTACCCCCACCATTGTTATTAGGTTAGGTAGTTAAATTTTCCCTCCTCTTTTTCTTTATATTGTTTCTTTAATGATATCATGTCATGTGTTGAAATTGGGTGTGGTGAGTTGCAGGGTGCAGGGTGTGGGAGTTACGGTGTTATGAATTCAGGTGTGGTGGTCTTAAGAGGTGTGGTGAATTTAGTTGTGGTGAGTTGAGGTGTGGTGAATTAAGCTGTGGTGAGTTAAGGTGTGGTGAGAAAGTTGAAGTGTGGTGAATTAAGGTGTGGTAGATTAAGGTGTGGTGAGTTAAGATGTGGTGAGAAAGTTGGGGTGTGGTGAGTTAAGGTGTGGTGAATTAAAGTGTGGTGGATTTAGGTGTGGTGAATTAAGGTGTGGTGAATTTAGGTGTGGGGAGTGAAGTAGTGGTGGATTTAGGTGTGGGGAGTTAAGGTGTGGTGAATTAATGTGTAGCGAACTCAGGTGGAGTAAGTTTTTAAGCGGAGGTGAGATGAGTTGAGGTGAGTTAAGTTAAGTTAAGGGGTTAAGTTAAGATAAGTTATCTTTATCTTTATCTTCATATTCATCTTCATCTCCTTCCTCGTCTTGGTCTTCATCTTCTTCTTCTTCTTTATCCTTTCCTTTATCTTGATCTAAATATGTCCATTCTTTTCTTCATTTACATATTCACCCCCACCATGTTATTAGGTTAGGTATTTAAATTTTCCTTCCTCTTTGCCTTTATATTTAGGTTTCTTTACTTTTGTTTTAATTTCTGTATTTATCCCTTCTTCTCCATACCCAAAATTATCTTCATCCTTGTTTGAGGCTAATCTATTCATGTACATACATACATACATCTTATACTGCTGCTTAGCACGTTTCTTTAATTCACTATCAATATTAAAGCAT
>NW_023458557.1:54805511-54812172 GCF_013731165.1 Rhagoletis pomonella
CATCTTCATCTTCATCTTCATCTTCATCTTCATCTTCATCTTCATCTGCATCTTCATCTTCATCTTCATCTTCATCTTCATCTTCATCTTCATCTTCATCTTCATCTGCATCTGCATCTGCGTCTTCATCTTCATTCTTTACTTTTATCAGTATCCTCATTTTCATCTTTTTCTTTATATTTATCTTTGTTTTTACTTTTATGTTTATTATTTTCTTCATCTACATATTCCCCTTCACCTTTGCCCATATATAAGTAAAGTGCTTAAATTTACCTTGGTCTTCATTTTTGCCTTTATCTGTACGCATCTTTGTTTATGTTTTTATTCTAAGTGGTTTTTCTAAGTGTTATTCTTTAACCTTTTATTAGCAAATTTTTGTTAAATCATATGTACATTCAAGAAGCACTTGCTTCCGTCCCAACCATTTCCGTTGCACCATTTCCGTGTGCAATTTCCGTTGAATTTGCCAATTTACTCCCAACCAACTAACCGCCGCTAAAGAGGTTTCACTTCACTAATTTGCGACAGATCAAAACCTTTTTATAGTCTCCTTGTAGAGACATATTCAAGTTTTGCAAATGTTCCATCATATCGGTAAAGAACATTAAGTCAGAAAGCCAATTTTTATTCTCCAATTGCGGGTAATGTTCCGCTCTCAATTTGCTTATGTGTTTATAAAAAGAATAGAATAAAAAAACAACACCATGGAAAAGAATGTCCAGCAAAGAAACACATATGTATTTTAAAAAGTAAAAAGGCCAAAATGTTCTAAGCAAAGAGAAAGTAAAGAGAGCTGCAGTTTGCTAAGAAAAGGGCGGCATTTGGCTCAAAGAGCCGCGTTTGCCCACCGTTGATATATGCCTACTAAATGTTGGCTGTGAACAATATTTTTTTTTTAATGACTGGCAACACGTTCTTGCTCGCACTTCAGATATCAGCTGATCGTGGTTATGGCGGAAACCCAAAATTCAATTGGTCTGGTATGGTGGGGGGTATGGTGCAGGGATGAAAAATGGAAATTTCAGATTGTACCTAATATCATAAAATAAATGTACCTAAATGAGACAGATTGTACCTAAAACAAGTTACATCATTCATTTGTATTTCATGCTTTCCATTTCCAGACAACCGGTCAGGTACGAGCATGATTTTTAATTTCGACCAAACTCAAATACATTGTTTGGTGGTCCAAATAATGAGACACGTATTTTTTCTTTTGGCTCGGAAAAATTTTTCGGCCGAATTAAACGCGATTATGTTTTTCAGGCAAAAATCGATTATTCGAATTGACAGTGAGAATGTTTTTTTAAAATTCCCATAACTTTGTCAAAATTTAATAGATTCCAACAATGTTTTTACTCAAATGTCAGTAATTCTTGTCACTTCAAGATAGAATGATATAATTATTGATTTTCATTATTTAAAATTTTTTATTTAACAATAAAAAAAAGTGCATATTTTTTTAAATTTAATTTCTCAAAAAGTGTATTTTTTTTTCTATCAAACTTTTATACCGGGAAAGAGACACTTTGAACTACAATCAACCTAAATCTCTAATAGCAAAGATTTTTTTTTCTGAGTTATGATTTTTTATAGAAAATATACGTTTTTGTGGTACATACTAAAGAGCTGCGCAAAACCTTCTAAAAGGCACACTTTACTACTATGCAGTACTTCCAAGCGGCGTACTACAGGTAGCGTTAACAGCAACACAAAATATTCTATTGCAAGCTGCGCAACAATACAAACACTTCAACATTCGAAATAGAATTTGCTACAGCGACGATAGCGCTTGAGTTTTGGGGTGAAGCAAATTGTAAAACCAAAAAGAAGGGTTGAAGTAAAATAGCGGCAAATCATAGCAAGACAACCGAGTGCACTAGAACATTTGTATGTATGTATAGCAACTCATTACCAATTGTTAGCGCAAGCCACGCAGTTCGCAGTCAACGTCAAGACCGTAATTAATAAAAATGCATATTTTGAAACTGTGTGTTTTTTTTGTAAATACATACATAGATACATAATATATGTACATATATGTAGGAGCAGGCAAAATCGCAGATGCTTAGCCAAAAACAAGACAAAAAAAGCGTGGTGGTTTGCAAACGAGCACTCGTTAAGTACGAGCGCACGCGCTGAGCAGCCAGCGAGCGAGTAAGCAAACGAGGGCAGCGCAAGAGTAGAGCGGCAAGCAACCGAGGGCCTCATTAGCTCTGTCCTCGCGAGGGCGTCGTTGCGAGCGAGGCACTCATTTGCAGCAGCAGACGAGCGAGGCGAGTAAACGAGCGAGGCAAATGAGGCGAGTAAACGAGCAAGGCAAATGAGGCAAGCAGATTAAGACAGGCAAACGCGTTGTTTGGTCGGCAAAAATGTATGGGATCAAAATTGCAGCAATTTCGAGTAAAGGATTGTATGCACGCATGCAGATATGTATTTACATACATATGTATATACATATATGTATGTATATATTTATGTATATATTCTCATGCACAGAAGAATAGATTCGTGCTATTTTGACCAGTTTTATCTACTAGGTAGGCACATATGTGCATACATATTAGAGTCCAGCGCAATTGTATTTGCCGCATTTCATTCAATAAGTACTCCTTGCATTGTACTCTACTCCCAACACATTGTTACTTTTTTCCGCATACATACACTACTTGGCGTTGAGAGAGTAAATACTTGACGTACTTGCTATTACTCCACCACAGTACGTACTCTACTTTCCCTCATCGCGTACGAGAGATATTTGCTGCTGCCAAAAGGGAGTAGCAAATCTACTCTCTGTATACTTGTAGTACGGTAAGTACTTGCGTATTAAATTTCAATTCTGGTTGTTAGCCTACTAGTTGATATCGTTTGCAGCGCTGGTCAGTGAAATTGAAAGAGTAAAAATGGAATATGGAAATCGACGATGTAAGGAAATGTTTACGGCCTTATTTATAAAAAATAACGTAGATGTAGACAGTTGTTTAATGTGACATTTTCATAAAACTTTTGTATTCAAGCAGCTTTTTAAATCTATGTATGTACTTAAATTTTTATGAAAGTATTATTTCTCGTCTCTAATTTTCTATAAAACTATTTGCAGTCATTAACCAACAAATAAGTTGTCAAAAACGATAACTTAAGCAATGCTGCTATACGAAATAAAATTATTAGTGGCAAATCAAAATTTTGAAAAGTGCCGATTTTCACATTCGATAGTTGGACATGGTAGCGACGAGATGTACGAGCATTTTTTTCTTAAGAGCTGCATACTGATTTAAGAAATTGTTTATAGAAGAAAATTTATTTTCCATTTATTGTGCGTAATTTTATATGAATATTTAGTTTTTCTTGAGAGCCTTTACAAATAAAAAAAATTTCGGAATATGTACATACATATGTACATACATACGCAGCCATATAACTTGATTTCAAGAGAAACGAATTTTCATTTGGCACGTTCAGAAGGCGAAACAGCTCAGTAACTGGTGCGATTGCACCTTCTGAACGCGTTGTTGCGTACTTCTGATCAACTGAATAGTTGCGTGTTAGATGATCGTAATATTTTTCTGATCATTTGAGACAACATGTTGGTGTGTACCTTTGAGAGTTGAATTTGACAGCTAATGTATGAAGTCGTTCAAAAGACGCATAACGATCACTGATTTTTGTTTAGCAACGGTTGCGCTCAACTGCTGCGCCTTCTGAACCTACCTATTGATAACTTTTTTTTTTGATAACACTGCGACAGCTCAAATTGGTATTGAGTAAACCCAAATGCAAGATAGAGTTTTTGAATTTCATTGAGTTTTTTTAATAAATACTGAAATTAGAGGTGTATGAATGGCGAAAGAAAAACTTCATCCGATTTTTTTTAAATCGAAACTACATTTTAACATAATATGTACATATGTCCATGCATACATAAATATATTTAATATGAACCCATGGTTTCAATTCTACGCATATCGTCAGGGTTTTCCTCACAACTTGGTTTTGCTGCAGTGAAGCGACAGAACAAGTGACGAGAAAAAATATATGCGGACACTTACATATATATGTATCTATGCACATACGTATCTATGCACATACGTATCTATGCACATACGTATCTATGCACATACGTATCTATGCACATACATACATATGTACTTAGGTATGTATATCAGCATTTTAGTTGAAAGTACGTTTTGTTCGTCGCTCTCTTCATCGCTCCACTACATTCCTGTCCTTAGTTTTTTTCAGATACCACAAATGCGCGATCCAGAAAATTCTTCTATCATTCTTGCCACAAATGTATGTTTTCTTCGAAAATACTCAAGTACTACCAGTAGAGTACTCTACTGTCAAATACCTTTTACTCGCAGTAGTTGCGGAAGGCAAAGTAAATACTCTACGCGTGTTGCTATTGATCGGTAGTTTACGTACGCTTGCTGAAACTGGTTTATGCTTACTCACAATTGACCCGAACGATGAAAGTAGGGGATGGAAAGTATTTGCGCGGCGATCGGATGTCTTGTTGGGCCGTTTAAATGGAATTGCGCAGGAGTCTAATACATATCTATGTAGGTATAATGTTTTTAATGTTCAATAATTTCTTATAAAATTTCAACTTATACACTTAGGTCTTTTTTTATGCGGATTTGAATTTATGCGGTTTTTCAAACACTTTTTTCGCTGTAGCGATTTTGCTTTTGAGAGCATTTATAACTTTTTTTCAATATGTAAGGGGCAATGCTTCTGATAAATAATTTGTCTTTGTATTCTTACATACAAGTAATTACTAAGTAATTTGACTAAGTAACTATGTTACATATGAATAAATGAGAATATAATATTTATAAAAATCATAATTTTGTCTTTCATTTCATAAATGAGTAGGACATTAGCATTTTCAAAAAAAAATATTCCTGGTTTAGCCCCCATACATATGTATGTATGTAGTATAATACAAACTACTATCTGATAATTAAGGCTGGTCCACATAGAACTTTCGCGTTGACTTTGTAGTTGGCGTTGGTTTGACAGAACGCAAGTTAAAAGTATGCGTTCTACAATGAAGCTTGGCAGAGGCTACTTTGGCCACTAAATTAACATATTAACGAGAGATAAATTAATATTTCATATCAATAATTGCATGAAAAATTATATTTCTTACCTTCATTTGATTAAAAGGAAAAAACATTTGATTAAATTTTATTTATTTGCAACAGCTGGCGACCGACGCAGCGATCTTTCTGCTTTGTGTTGGCCTTATGGTCTGATTATGCATACTTCACACAACTTCGCATAAACTTCAAACTGTAATTTCGTATGTACTTTGTATGTATTCCATTACCCAGAAATTAGCAGATTTTTTAAGAACTTAGCGATCTGTTGAGTTTAGATTTTGCTTCACATTTTCTTAAGTTACATTTTTAGTGCATTGGTACAAATGGTTGTGCGAAGTTATGTGAAGTATGCATAATCAGACCCTTAGCGTTGCCAAATTTTTGATATGTGGACGGCTGCTTTGAAATTCGACGCCAACGCAACGCCAAAGTTGTATTCGAAACGGTCTCTATTCTTTGTTTACGCAAATTTTCCCATGTCTACATATCCATATATACATGCATACATATGTACATATGTCCTTGAACAACAGGCGACAAATAAATTTTTTCACCAAGGACTATATTTCATTCAGGTATACAGCATAGCAGCAGCTACAAGTAGCAAACTATTTTGGGGGGTTAACAAGGGCTTACTTGTTTTTTGTTTCTGCGGAACAAACGATTATATCTTCGTTACTTACTTTTCTCTGTAAAGACAAAATACATGCATATGTACATACATACATAGATAAATGCATATATACATAAATACGTACATACAAACATATATAAATTTGCATGTTCTGTGTGTACACATGTATGAATATAACTCTAAAAAATAATTCATTCCATATTCTATGCTTATGCATGTAATAAATTTTATTTGTTGTTGTAAATGCTGCCCTAATATAATACTTCACATATATATATGCATATGTACATACAATTATTAACATACTTTCGTACATAATCTATTGACATGCATTCCCACATTTTTATGCACAAAAATGCATGTGTTGTATAGTACACTCGGAGCGCTCGCTCGTCGCTCACTCGTCTTTCTTAGCAGAGTGAGTATGCAGACAGCCACTCGCCTCGCACTGCGAGCGAGGGAACTCACAACAGCCTCGCTCGTTTAATAGGAGCGCGAGCAAACAAGCAGCGCTTCTTGTGCCTCGCATCATTGCTGCTACGAGTACGAGCTGCGAGCGCCTCGTTGTATGCGAGGCATTGAGTAGGAGTTTGCTCGCTCGCTCGCTCGAACTCCGAGTTTTTTCCCACCCTGCCTATATCTATAGACTATAGTCTATTAGGAATCAGAGAAGCGTTGTTTATGTCTAATTTTGACTACTGAAAAATATTGGCGAAAAAGACAAAAAACACACTTTTCGTAGTATACTTCTTTATTCTGATTTTAATAAAACAACAGGAAAGGTCTGCTAATTTATCAAATTACTTTTAATAGGTGCAGCAAGTTTAGAGAAAATAATCAAATTGCCGAAAGTAACTTCGAAAGCATTTTAAATATACTAGTGTTCGCCCAGCGGTTGAAATTCAACCGCTAAAATTAA
>NW_023458557.1:54812272-54817013 GCF_013731165.1 Rhagoletis pomonella
GTCGAGCTATTACTAAAAATAGCCAAGTGAGAAAAGGGGCCGTGAAGGTCAGATTAAATCGACATGTTGCATCATTGAGTATATCGAACGCTCCTGCGTTGCAATTGTCCCAATGGATGTGATTTTCCAATATTATTATGCGTTCAAACTTTTAAGGCATTTCGTCTGAAATAATTATATGTATATTGCATTTCTGTAGAACAATGATTCGCACCGATTTTGAAATTGCCACCTACTATACTGCAAAGCTTCTAGGACATCCACTATAGAACCGGGTCATTGTTGCCGCCAGGGAGTGAAGAGGAAAAAATTTATTTCGCTTTGCGAATAACCGTGCTATGAAATGCCGCACAACTGGAGAATTTCAAGAACGGATATAACGTTCCAGGTGACCACCTCCCATAAGGTTTATTAATGGAGAAAACAGCTGTTCCTGCAAATCGTGAATTTCGTGAATATCGTGAAGCATCTGGAACGCAATTAATATGTTGTGTTGTATTGATTCACGATGATGGTGCATATACGGAACATGCGAGTAACGAGATTATTATCCCTGCCAGCCACGGCTCACCACTTTCCCCTAAAATTCAAACGATTTACAAACACATTCACAACTTTTTAGTCATCTCACCCACACACTTACAAATTTTTTGTTCGAACTGTCAAAAAATGTCCCTTTGTTAGAGCTACATACCCGATAAGAATTCGTACTCTAACAAGAATTCTATGCGTTAGAGCGAGCAAGTTAGAAACATCGGAGTTTTGATGACAGTATACATACTGTGAAGAAATGTCACTTTGCGAAAATTTTTAAGGCAAGGATACGTATTTAACAATTTAATTTAATCATAATGTAATTTCTTATTTTAGATTGCAAAACAGCAGCGACTTAGTCACATTCTTAAGGTATGTATTGAGACTTTTTATATGTTTATAAATTTTAATTGATATTTTTGCTTCTTTACAGATTTGGGATTCACTATCAGTACCTTCAACGCTTGCATCTTCATCGCCAGGAGCACCATTAGAACCTTCTGCCCTCAGCTTCTTCATCGCCAGGAGCACCACCAGTACCTTCTACCCTCAGCTCCTTCATCGCCAGGAGCCCCATGAGTACCTTCCGCCCTCAGCACTTTCAACGCCAGGAGCACCTTCAAAGTGTAGGCCCAACTTGTCAAATTTTGCAAAGTTGTAAGAAAACTTAATTTTTCTGAACCACCATAAATGATTTGCAACTGTTAATATATCAAAAGAAAGGTAAACCGATTGCCTTTCTTTTGATTATAACACCGTTAAAATTGCTTGACGTTTTCATAAAAACTTTGCAACTTTTGTAAACAGCTATATATAAGCAGTGGAAAAGTGGTAAAATTTTGCAAAGTTGTAACAAAACAGATTTTTTGTGAACTAGTGTAAATGATTTGCACTGTTAATATATATCAAAAGAAAGGTAAACCGATTACCTTTCTTTTGATTATAACACCGTTAAAATTGCTTTACGTTTTCATAAAAACTTTGCAACTTTTGTAAACAGCTATATATAAGCAGTGGAAAAGTGGTAAAATTTTGCAAAGTTGAAACAAAACAGATTTTTTGTGAACTAGTGTAAATGATTTGCAACTGTTAATATATATATAATATATATATAATAATATATAATAATATATAATATATTTATTCTTTCTTCTTACAAAATCAACATATCAAAAGAAAGGTAAGCCGATTACCTTTCTTCTGATTATAACACCGTTAAAATCGCTTTACGTTTTCATAAAAACTTTGCAACTTTTGTAAATAGCTATATATAAGCAGTGGAAAAGTGGTAAAATTTTGCAAAGTTGTATCAAAACAGATTTTTTGTGAACTAGTGTAAATGATTTGCAACTGTTAATATATATCAAAAGAAAGTTAAATCGATTACCTTTCTTTTGATGATAATATTGTTAAAATCGCTTAACTTTTTTATAGAAATTTTGCAACTTTTGAAACCATCTATATATAAGTCGAAAAAACGGAATCAAATTTTGCAAAGTTGTAATGAAACTGAATTTTTGTGAACCAGTATAAATGATTTGCAACTTTTAATATATATCAAAAGAAAGATAAATCGATTACCTTTCTTTTGATTATAATATTATTAAAATCGCTTAACTTTCTTATAGAAATTTTCCAACTTTTTAAACATCTATGGGCAAATGAGTAATACTAATAATAAGAAATTAAGCCAGCGCATATGTATGTATGTAAAAATATATTTATTTATATATTATTTATATGTTAATTACAAGTTTTATTCATAATAGTAGTATATTTATGCCGGCTCTGGAGCCGGTGCAGCAGCGCTGCTAGCATATGGTTTGCTGTTGCTCCGGTGCAGAACCGCTATACGGTTTGCTGGTGCTCTGCCGCAAGCTTTGCTGCTCCGCCAAAAGATGTCGCCGATCGTAATCCAAGTTCAGAACCCAGATAAAAGCCGCAAGGTGTCGCTGGTGACAAGTCTGAGTCCGGAACCGGAACCGATCACAGGGTGTTCCGCTGATGGAAATCCGAGAAATCCGATACCATTCAGAACCGGAATCGATCACAGGGTGTACCGCTGATGGAAATCTGAGAAATCCGATACCAGGTGGTTTATATGTCGAAAATTAGTAAAGTGTGTTGGTATGCAGTCAGAAATATATACAAACGTACATACGTACATATGTATATACATATATAGATGCTCCACCCCTAGAAAAGTGTGTTAATAATGTGTACATTGTTGATTGCTAAGTATTTAATATGTATGTGTATATGAATGGAAAGGCCTGTTGATGTTGATGATGAGAACAAATAAAATTTAATTTGAAATAAAAGAAAGTTTTATAATTACTTATTTATTTTGATAATAAGAATTTTAAGCATAAATGTCCACAATTATATGAATTATAGCTTTGCTGTTGATTATAGTTATAGTTAATGTTTTTTCCTAAATACTTTATTATTTGCTTAGGAGGCTGTAAGTTTCCAAAGCTATCGAAGTAATCAATCTCATTATCGTTTTTCCAGTAAGCTACCCAATGCGTTCCCGGACCCTTTGAACTATCCAAATTTATTATTCCACATTCTCTCTTAAATGGTTTACGTGGTAATTTGTCACACATAAATACCCCTCTAAAATTTGAAATAAATTTTGAATACTTCTTTAAGTCTACATCAGTAAGAGGTCTTCTGGGTAGCTTTATTAAGAGTTTTTTTGGTATGGTTTTAAATATAATCCGAATCCCTTTTTATAAGGCTTTCAAAACATTCCTTTTCCCATTGAAATAGCTTCCATTGTATTATTATGACGTTTCGCCTCCAATAACTACTCCTTTCCAGTTTTTATAGCATTGATTGTTTTAATAATTCCTGCTGTACCGCCAGATAGACTTCCAAGTGCTCCTAATGCTACGAATAAAGGCGCTAATGGGAGAAATCCTCCAGATTTAGGTAATGGTATTACACGTGGTGCTTTTATTATAGATTTTTTTCCTCTAAAAATATTATTTACAACCTTTCGTGAAATTTTAATTGCATCTTTTAAGTTATCACTTTTCTTTAAATTTTGTTTAGCACTTTTTAAAGCATGTTTGAAGAGATGATAACCAGTTTTTCCTCCCACTTTCTTAGTTTTACTATAAATGTTCCCCATACCGAATTTCGTTTTTGTCTTCATTATATTTGTAACTAACCAAGCATTTGTTTTCCCATTAAGATTGCTATCCTTCGGTTTAACTCTTTCCTAAGCCTTCTCAATTAATTTTTTATCAGCAATATGTCGGTTATCTAAATCTTTATTATATAAATATGATATATCATGTTCTCTACAAGCAGTGTCTAGTAGATTAATCCCTCGATCTCCTCTTACTAAAAGTTTCCGTAGTTTCGTTCCAGGTTCACATAATTGATAACTAGGCAAATGAAGTTCAATAGGAAGCTTATTAATTATATTATTTATAAAACCTTTTCCAACGACTAACGATTTAAGAATAAGCCTATTTTCATAAATAACTCTCATATAAAATATTATTATATTCAAATAAACGCTGAAGTTTTTTTAATAAATCTATAGTTCTATATAATTAAATTTTAAATTTCTAAATACCAATTCAACAGTTAATTTATATTCAAATACAATATTGTTATATGATTTAGAATAAACTTCTACATCATACATCGCTTCCCTATTTGTTCTACTATAATACTTTAATTTAGTCTTAATATCTAAACCCCTTCTTTCATATTCATGTTGGTTTTGATGTTGCTCCATTATGTACTCCTCAATTTCACCGCCACAAACGTTTAGGAATTTTCCATTGTCATCCTCTTCATCCCATTTTTTGTTAAAAAAAAAGCATGGGCTACTCTGACTGGGATGCCCAAAACCTGTAACCGGGGACCCTCATCTCCATCTTCAATACATATATAAGGGTTTTTCATGTCTTCAAAGCACAACATCTCCAATTCGAAATCGAAGTTGTACTCTCCATGATACTCGCTATTGAGGATTCGATTGATTCCAGGCATGCTGTGTTTTATAAGTATCTTTAAACAAAGTAATAATTTCTAATGTACAGTATTGGCTTATTTATACATATTTCATAACTATATAAAAAGCAATGAGGTAAACTGTTGATAAAGAACATATTTAAATATAGATATATGTAGGATGTCCCTTCAATAAATACACGCACACGAGTTTAGTTTTACAAATAACACA
>NW_023458557.1:54817113-54823853 GCF_013731165.1 Rhagoletis pomonella
CATTCACGCTCAGTTAACATAGATGTCCGATTGCCTTATGTTTGGTCCACTCCATACCCACATACATACATTCACCTACAAAAGTATCTGGCAAGCAGCTGGCGCTACAGGCTCGGACCCGCCGATGGTGCCTGCACCATGGAGCGTGTCCGTAAGAAGATTCTTAAGGCGGCTGATTGCGAGGTCTTGTTTCCGCCTAACGTGTGGCCTCGACCCACGACTTAAAGCCGGGCTTCTATCACGCTTCTTGTCAGTCGGGTTCATTCCTGATGGGCATTGGGTGAGTACACACATACATTTATATATAAAGACAGTATCACTGGGCTACTGCTACATCTATACACATCCGTAATGCTTAATTCTATATCACAGGGCAGCTTAGGTCAATAAATAAATAAAAAAAATATCACAGATGGAAATATGCATAAGTATTGGAATATATATAAAAAAATATCACAGTAGATTTATGGTCAAGATAGGAAACTAAATAACCTTAAAATTAATAACATTAATAAATAATAAAAATAAATAAATAAATATTTAAAATATCACAGATATTATAGATTCGTAGTCAAGTAGTAGATAAATAAATAAATCAATAAATAATAATCACACATATATACAAGTATACAATTATATAAATCAATAATCACAAAAATAAATAAATAAATAACATAGAAACGTAAAACATCTAGCCGAACAATAAACACTCAACATTTGGCACAGAACTACAAGAAACAAAGATTTATCTAGCAAAAATGTCTTTAGCGTGGTATATGCCGATCTTTTTCCCACTACTATCGCCAAGCTCGTACATGGAATTGCCTATCGCCTTTAATACTATACATTTAACTTGCTTTGGCGCTAACTTGGCGTTGTAGTTTTCTACTTGTGAGCTTTGTTTGAAGTTTCGGCGATATACCACTTGTCCAATTTGAAACTTAACATCCCTACTCCTCGTATTATAAACCTTCTCGCTTCTCTCATGGGCTAACTCCAGCTCTTTCAAAATCTTATTTCGTAGAAGTTGTAATCGATCGCTTGCTGCCTCCATCTCGCAATCCCCGTCTCTCAAGGCGCCCAGCTTTCGGTATAGCTCGTATGATGCAGCATGCTGTATCATAGGCATACCGAAAGTGGCATAATACGGCGAGGTATTGATTGACGAGTGTACCACGCTGCGGAGTGCGAAGGCCGCATCGCTGACATGTCTGTCCCAGTTTCTTTGATTTTCCTTTATGAAGGACCTAATAATTTGTAACACCGATCGGTTCACCCTCTCGGCGGCATTACCCTGGGGTGAGTAGAACGCGGTTTTTACATGTGTGGTTCCGTATTTTTCCAAAAAGCTATTAAACATGTCAGACGTAAACTGTTTTCCGTTGTCCGAATGGACATATTCAGGAACGCCGAATATGTGGAAAACATCTTTCTCTAAATACTTTACGACTTCAGCTGAAGTTGCCTTGCGCATCGGTTTTAAAAACACGAATTTTGACAAATGATCAAGACACACAAAGACGTACACATTACCGTCACATGTACGAGGATACGGACCCATAAAATCTATATACAAACGCTGAAAAGGTCGCTCTGTTACGTGCTGTTTTCCCATCAGTGGTTTGTGAAAGGCATTTTGCGTTTTATTACCCTTGCAAATATCACAGTTATTCACATACTTTTGAACGTCAGTCACCATACCTGGCCAATAATATTTTTCCCTGATTCTTGCCAAAGTTTTATGTATTCCGCCATGTCCGGCGGAAGGCGAGTCGTGTGAGGACTCAACTAGACCCTGTCGCAGCTCAGTTGGCACCCAGAGTTTCCAGGCATGGTCCTCTTGAAGCCTGTCCCCCCTATTAAACTGTGTCCTTTTATAAACGTATCCGTCCGATGTACATAGTTCAGGCAATTTGTCTTGGTTATCAGCGACAGTCTTCTTCAACTCTTCATATTCTTCTGTCCTAAAAAATGGCGAGTTTAAACATACGTCTAGTATTCGGTCAGTTATTTTAATTTCGTCCATGTCCACTCGGGATAGCGCATCCGGCACTATATTTTGTGTTCCCTTGCGATGCTGGATGTCAAAATCATAGCCCTGCAGCTTCAGGCTCCATCTCGCGAGTCGGCCTGAGAGGTCCTTCTGGCTCATTAGCCATTTTAAACTCGCATGGTCTGTAATTACCGTGAAAGGTAACCCCTCTACGTAAGGCCTGAATCTTTTAATACTGATAACCGCTGCGTAGCATTCCAGCTCGGTTATGCTATAATTACGTTGAGCTTTATTTAGTTTTGCTGATATGTACGCGATTGGTCTTTCGTTATCGTCCTCGTCTAGTTGGAAAAGAACTCCCCCCACTCCGTCAGTCGATGCGTCACACTGTATATAAAAACGTTTGTTAAAGTCCGGGTGGGTCAACACTGGGGCGGATATGAGGCTTTGCTTCAAGCGCTCAAAAGCTGTCTTCGCGTCATCTGTCATAGTGAACCTTTTAATTTTTTCCTTTGTGAGGCAGTCGTGCAGCGGCGCTGCAATGGTCGCGTAGTCTCGTATGAACCTGCGGTACCAGCCGGACATCCCCAAGAACCTCCTGAGCTGCTTAGGGGTCCTTGGTTCTGGGAAATCCCTCACAGCGGCGATCTTGCTAGCATCTGTTCGGATGCATCCGTTGCCCACAACGTAGCCCAAATACCTGACTTCTTTGAAACAAAATTTACTTTTTTCGACATTTATAGTCAACTTTGCCTCACGCAGACATCTAGCGACCTTTTCTAACAAACACAAATGAGACGAAAAATCAACTGAACAAACAAGTAAGTCGTCTAAATACACAAACACAGATTCACGAAGGGAAGCGGGGATGACCTTGTCCATGAGCCTGCACATTCGCTGTGCCGCGTTGCACAAGCCGAATGGCATTACTGTAAAGTGATACAAAGGCCTACCGGGCACAGTGAATGCAGTCTTTTCTCTGGACTTTCTCTCAAGGGGAATTTGCCAGAACGCGTCTTTTAGATCTATAGCGGAAATGTAACGAGTATTTTGTAATCTACTTATGATGCCATCAATATGGGGCAAAGGGTACGCGTCTTTCACCGTGCGCTCATTTACTTTTCTCGCATCAAGACACAAGCGATTTTTCGTGCCCTTTACAACCAGCGATACAGGCGAGCTCCAACTACTATTACTCTCTTCAATTACCCCCATCTCCAACATTCTGTCGAGCTCACCATAGATCAGTTTTTGAATCGCTGGAGATATGGGGTAAAATCTTTGTTTCACCGGCAAACTTTCATTTGTCACTTCGATGACATGTTCTTCTACGTCTGTCTTTCCTAATCCTAAAGCCGCAAACGACGGGAACTGGGCTTTTACGCGCTCTAAAGCTAGAGGTCCGCAACGACAGTGCTGCCAGATTTCCCATTCATTCCTTTACTTACTACATTCATACCAAAGACCTGCCAGAAATCCACGCCCAAATAAACTTCTTGTTGTAAACCTGGCACAATTAGAAACTCCATGTTTTTCGTCATATCGTCCCATTCTACCGGGAGCGTTACAACACCGGTTACCGAAGTTTCCCCACCATTTGCCGTCCTAATGCTCTGACCCTTAATTGGCATTATTAGGTCTTCCTTGCCTTTAAGTAATGTACTCGCGTTTTTCCCTAAACAACTCGCTCCTGCTCCAGAGTCTAACAGTGCTAATACTTCATACCCCCCTATTTTAGTTTTGGCAAAAAATCTATTATCCCCCTTTAAAGTGACTATGGTTGAAACAATCTTGTTTCGTATTCTCTTTAAGTTCTTCTTCTTTGCCCTCATCTTCTCTATTTTAATAAAATTTCTATTTTTCCTCTTCTCTATAGCTTCCTCACAAAATATTCTTCTACGTGCTGCTTCATATTCTATCTTCCTTTGATGCAAAGTTTTTCTGTTGGCTTGTCTATCTACCTGTGTGTTTTCCTGCCTTTTATCTATTTTCTCACTGGGAACGGTTTCTCTTTTTAGTATCCGGATTTCTTGTTTTCCGGGTGCTCCTGCCTCTGACCTGAGTCCCCGGTTACCTCGGCCAGTTTCGAGTTTCCCTCACAAAACGATGAGTTGCCCCCACACGAAAAACAAACCATATCATGGAACGACGACTTACAACTAGTATCTTTTAAAGCTTCTATGGGATTCTTTGAAAAATGATCAACGGGCATGTCACAACTAAAACACAACATAAGGTGGAACGGGGACGGACAAAATGACGCAATGGTGGACGAAGACACATTAGGACGATTTGACTGAGACACATTATGTTGGACAGACACGGGTGGTTGTGGCTTGCTGCGTTGATTTCTGCCTATTTCTTCTACTATGCTATCCTCGGCCTTAACCCCTATTTGAGTATCTGGAAAGTCTACTTCACTGACTTGTTTTGGCCTATTCCTATTCTCTTTCATCACTTTTTCGGCCCTCCTACATTCACTCTTGAGGTCGGATAGAGATTCCATTTTAGAGGCAAAGGTTAAATTTGCTAAATAAGGCTTAAGGTTTCCCCTAATAATGCCAACTAGCTCTTTCTCCGGAATTTTCTTACGGAGGCGGAAAGTTAAATTATGGACATCCCCATAAAAATCGTCAAAAGATTCTAAAGCTTGTTGCTTTCTTTCCATGATTTCTCTTATAATTTCATAGTCTGATTCGGCCGTCTTGAAGTGGCTCAGCAGTTCTGATCTAAGCTCAGAGTAGCCGAAGCCTTCATCATCTGCATGATCCTCCAGGACCTGCCAATACCACTTCAAGGCGTTACCGGTAACCAGACAATGAAAGTCGGTAAATAACTGGTGATGGGTTATACCGTATTGCTCTCGCATTTTCTCTACCCTAAAAATAAAACTTTCGACAGTAATCCCCTTTCCAGTTCCGTCGAATTTCACGTGCCACTTATCCAGGTCGATTCTTTTCCTGGCACTGAAATCATCTAGTGAACGCGAATAGGTTCTTCCGTGGGCTTCATCTCCACCTCTGCCTCCTTCCGTAGTGCTCGATCTCTCCCCTCTAGCTTCTGGTGTGGATGCCATGCCCGGTCGTGCAGCATGTGTGGATGTTTCCACTCCAGCTACTCGTTCGCCTAAGCTCGTCACGTTATCTCGCATGTGGCGAACCTCGTTCATGCATTGAGCCAACATGTCATTTTGTTGCGCCATCATTGCCATCATTCGGCTCAGCTGCTCAACACTTATTGCAGATGAACTAGGTCCCCCACATGCGGATTTTGAGCTTCCGGCTGCAGAGTCGCTAGGTGGAACATTCCCTTGGTCTTGCTCTGACATCTCAAGGATTTCTTCCAGCTTACGCGAAAAGCTAAGGCTACTATTTGTTATATTCGTGGTCACCTCCTCGGTAATCTGGATAGCAGAGCGATTTTCCCCACTACCTACTACTCCAAAGACTCTAGACGTGCACCTATTTAAGTAGTCGGTGGGCACGAAGTCCCCCAAATCTCAAATCAAATGAAATGTCAACCTCACGGATTGCTAGCGTCTTTAAATATTTAGCGATTAAAAAAACCAATTCAACGAAGAAAAATTCAGCAAAAAATATATATAAACAACAATCAATCGTCACGGAATTCAAAACAAATTCAAAAAAAAACTATAGATATAAAAAAAAAAAAAAATCGGAATTCGTTTCTGTACACTATCGTCTAGAGCTTACAATAGGGTATATGCAGGTTATATGTAGGTATGTATATGTATATGTGTGGCTAATTCAATGTGGATTCAATTCAAGGTGTGCACAAATATACATACATATATATATATAGGCGTGTATATGTTTATATTAAAATTAAAAATAAAAACTGATAAATATGTAATGAAAATATGTAAGTTGCATGTAATAAAAGTTATGCTAATAAATAATGTGATAATTCGTGTTTATAAAAATATAACATAAGTAAGAAAATCCTGATAATAAGAGAAAAGGTAATATAAAAGCGGTAATGATAAACAAAATAAAGTAGGTAATGCAAAAAGTGGTAAATGTAATGGTGCGCTTAAAATTAATTCGAATAAAATTCAAAAAATCTGTATTTTCTTTTCAGGAAGTGAGTTATTTTTATTTGCTCGCTTTTTTATTAAAAATTGTACGTACAATTTAGGATTTTGTTTTGTTGTTGCTTTACGTAAGTGGATATATATCTAGATTTACTTTGGTGTGTGTTGGTGTTGCCTTGGCGAGGTCATTGAAGGAGTGTTGGTCCGTGAGTCTACTGTCCAATGTCACAGTCATCTAAACCCCCTCTTGCCATTAACAAGTGTAGCACAACAGCCTTCGGAGTCTTGGCTCCAATCGCGCTGCTACACTTACCCTTAAGACCCCTGCTGGGAAATCTCATAGCCTCACATGCATGCGATGCTAGACCGCATACACGGCAGCATAATGGTCTAACTCAACAAACTTAAAAATTCTTATTTTGCCACAGTCGCATCTTCAGCTCCCACTTCTAAGTACGCTGGCGTCCTTACAAGGCACTCTGAAGATGTGACTGGCCACACCCCCATATTTGCCAGTTGGGCACAAATCACCTTTGATGATCATAAGTGATGATACCCCCCTGACCCTACACGTCCGATAGAAAAGAAAGTAAATATGATAGTGGAATGCAAGAAGAAAAACTACTGTGAAATGAAATGTGAAACGGTGTTAGTAAGAAAGAGATGGGAAAATATGAAAATTAGTGGGCTATT
>NW_023458557.1:54823953-54834641 GCF_013731165.1 Rhagoletis pomonella
AAACGAAACGCTGGATATAAGTAGCTGCAAATTAGAAAATAAGAACAAAAATTTTTACGTCGCGTCGTTTGGGTGAAAATATTTGAATTTATAGAAAACATAACAAATTCGACCGCCGAGCAAGGAACACTAATTTTTATTACTTTACACTACTGTTTAGTTTCTCGCTAGTGCGCTGCCACTTTTTCAAAACGCTTAATTTCATGAATTCGCAAATTATGCATAAACGGGGCCCTTTTTGAATCCATGAAATGAAGAATTCATGAAATGACGAATTCACGAATTCTGTCGCATAAACGTAGTAAAGGGGGGGCCAAATAAGACCTACCATAGTCTGCTTAGTTTGCTTAACAGTGTGCGTAGTCGCTCCATCTTGTTGCTGCTCTGCCGTTGGCTGCAAAAAGTTGTTAATCAAATTTTTTTAAGATGAGCATTTATTGACCTAAGGTTGTTTTACATTTTCCGCAATTTTAATAAAAACAACGAATTTTATAAGTTTAAGTGCTGAAAAAAGAACTTTTAAAACCGAAATAGGGTGCTATATTTCGAGTTCCTTGTAACACTTATTTGTATGCACATACTTATATAAACAATGAACTAAAAGTACTTTACAAACTGTTAAAATCTGCGATTTCAAATATTTGAATTGACTATAAAAACTCGGGGTTCGAAAACTTTTTTCGCAAAATTTGTCTGAAAAGTTTTACTTCCTTTCTCCTTAAATATAAAATTAGTAAGGTAAAAATTAAATCCACGCGTTCTAGGCCCCAACACAATGAAAACGACGAGCTACGGACCACAACTGTCAAATTATTTTTACACGTATTCTTATGTATATAATTATTTTGGCTACGCTACAGGGCTACGCGACGACTGTGTTTGTGGTTAGATTAGATAGTATATTTCTATGTTTTCAGCGACAGAGAAGGTTCTTCCTCTTCTTTTATGTCAAACTCATACAAATTCATAATGCCGCTGCCGCGTAAAAAAAAAAAGCATGTCGCCATCGACAAAGCGTTTAGATAATGAATATAACAAATTGGAAGCTGTGGCCCGTAGCTCGTCGTTTTCAATGTGTTCAGCACTTTCAGGAAAACGATTTTCTTCTACACAAATGTATGAAATTCCACGGAATTTCGAAATTTGTAATTTTATCTCCGATTAAGATTTGGCTTTCCTTTTCTATTGTGGCCGCTTGCAAGAGAATACACCGCCTGAGCTTATTGGAGCGAGTTACTGCCCGGTATTATTTGTGTGCTCCCGCGCACGTTCTAGAAACTAAACGACTTACTTGCCCATTTACCATTTGCTTACGCGCCATTTGTATTAAGAATGGAACTTTTCTAAATATTAATCGAAATAGAATAACATGAAGGTATCGAAAATAGCCTGAGATCGCCAAAGCCAAATAAATTTTAGTCAACACTTTTACAGTAAACTTACAGATTTGTAATTTTAATATATTACCAAACATAACTAGAACATTTTGGAGATAAAAAAGCCTGATTCCCAAGACTTCTCTCTAGGTGAGACAAAATAAAAATTTGCAGGGCAAATCGCCTTTGCACGGTTATTTTTATGCAAATTGTGTATAACTACCTGATTTTTGGTGTGATTATGCTTCTTAGGATGTGTACTGTCTCTTGACCTCACCAAGTTTTTCCGGTCAGCCGCTTTCTTCCAACGCTAACTTGCGCGGACGGGGCTTTAGGAGTCCCGCTAACTTCCCAGCGATTGAATGTGTGAACCAGTTTGCTTATATCCGCCAAAACACCCGCAATAACCGCATATTATTTATATATTTATAAATACATATATTATTATAGAGCCTCCCACTTCAGCTTGTTCTGCACCTGGCTGCCGAACTGTGGATACCTAGACTTCCCACAACAATGCTGGCTACCGCCTTCTACTTGCACAGCTCAATACTTGCCACCTTACAAGTTGTGTTTCTGATCGCCTTTTGTTGCCTTCTCTTTTTCTATTTTTTTTACAGTCAACACGCGTAGTGTCTCAAAAACTGTCGCCGTTATATAAAACCTTGGCGCTGTACTTATTGAGATGGACAAAAACTTCCTCACTTTTGTGTTGTGGCCGATTAAGCTGGATAAAATTACAAGCTATCTCACCATCGTCTCCATCGAAAAGAATTCGATCAGCCGGATAGGTCTACTTTGTTGCGGTTGCTCAGAGCCCTTTAAAACGCATACAGGTAACCACCACCTTCGTGCAGAGTACACGCTGCGCTCGCAACTTGCTGTAATATCATTCGGTGTATGTACACCCATCAATCATTATCAATCGTAACTAAAGAAAAAAATTTGCTAATTTATACTTAAAAAAAAAAACACAACCAAATCAGAAAAAAAAACGACCAAACAACCCAATTCCAAAAAAATATAAGAAAACCAACCAAGTTTGGTGGAAACAACTATCAGTCGCAACCGTGTTTTCAATGCGAGCAAGGTACAATTGAGAAGGCGATGAAAATTGTAGGTCATTCCGGCACTCATTAGAAATAGCAGTACTTAAAGTGCAGCAGAAAATATTTGGTCTTCCGGAACAATCGTGTAAAACACATTGGAATTCTACTACTATTGGATCAACTGAACTAGTTTTCATATAGTCAACATTTAGATGTGTTGATCTTTTTTATAAATTAAGTTTCCTATATAGTCAGTTTAAAACTAACCGAAGAAGAATGTGGATAAATTTTTAGCCTGGCCGCAATGTTGGAACCGTCTGATATCACAACTTCAGTGATGTCATCACAAACTAAAGTCACACTGTCGATGGTGCGTCCTCTAATACATCGGCTTAAAGACAATTTTTTGCGAGAGAGTGGAGGTGATACCATCTTAATGACAGAATTTGAAAAAGTGTTAAAAAAAGGGCTACCGGTTTTTACACCAACTTCTGCAATTGATTAAGAGCCGAGCTGCGCATTAATTGCTCAATTTTTAGGTAATACGGGTACATATTAATACAAAATTTTATCCCAACTTGTATACGTACATTTGTAATATGCATACATATTAGGGTGCCCATTGAAAATGTTTTTTTTTTTGGAAATTTCAAGATGAATATTGTCTTATCTTTTTATAGATTTTTTAGGTCAGAAAATACGATTTTGTAGACTTATGAGGTTTTGAATGACTATTTTTGGTTCGATTTCAAAGATCGAATATGATCTGAGAAGAGAATATATAGGCCGTTAAAACGGTATAAAATAGTTTATTGTCGGACTTGACTTGTTGGGATTTTTTATCGGGTAAAAAAACCTCACATTTCTCTCAATTTTTTAAATTTTGACCATCGATAATTTCCACAATTTCAAAATATGTAGCATTTTCTAGAATTGCATTTATTTTCAAACAAACTGATATCTCATTTATTAAAATCGCATAAAAATGGTCGAAGTTAGGCAACTTTTCTTAAATACGGCCTTGAATTTATATTTTTTTTGTACCGGACTTTCAGATTTTTTGAGCAGTGTGGCTAAGGAATTCAGCAATATTTATTCAAAATTGATATATACAATCGGTCTTTAGCAAAAAAGTGGGTTTTAAACAAATTTTAGGAAAATGGGGGTAGCACTGGCCACTTATATGATATATGCGAATCTCAAAAACTACTTGACCGATCTCGACCAAATTTGGAATACACATTGCGCTTAGTCTCCTTAAGCACTATCCGTAGAAAAAACTTTTAAATATTTTTATGCAGTTTTTTAAACTCAAACTGTTTTTTACAATTAAGGTGATTTTTTTCTAAAAGATACTTTAATAAACTATTTTTATTCCTAAAAAAATTAATTTTTGGAGGTGTTTTCGAATCGTGTTATTTTTGAAAGCAGACCAAACCTACTCCCCCTAAAATATAGCTAGCTTTGAGTTTTTTGATATTACCGCTACGTTGGTGAGCCCATGGTTTTTGTCCGATTTCAAAAATAACACGATTTGAAAATACCTCCAAAAATTAAGTTTATTTTATGAATAAAAATAGTTTATTAAAGTATCTTTTAGAAAAAAATCACCTCCGATAAAAAAAATAGTTTGACTTTAAAAAATTTCATAAATATTTAAACGTTTTTTTTCTACGGAATCATAATAATGAGATTTGCTGTTTTAAACTTTTTTGAAAGATTGGTTTAAGTAAATCGTGGATGATAACTCAGCGAAAACTATACCGATTAGGTATCATTAGAAAGGTACTTACTCACTCTTTATATTTATTTTCAAATAAACTCATTTAAGAGAAAGGTATTTTGGCGCAAGTCTTAAAATGTAATAGATTTTATAATTCCAATTGAAAAACAATACCATTTTTTCTGTATGGGAAGTAATGCAGTCTAATGTACATAAATGCATACATAAGTGTATGCAAGTGATAGCTCTATCAGTAATTTATAATGTTTAATTCAATGGGTAAACCTTCACTAGACATTTCATATTTAATAGATGGCAACATTTTGTATGAAAATTGCATCAGCCAAAATTTCTTAAGCTATGAGCTTGACCCTGAATCATGAATTTCAACTTAAACTTTTTAAATGCTGTAAACATTACAAAGGGAAACTGTTTCGAAAGTAGTGAGGGGCAGTATCGGCCCTGGCCGTAGATTCTCCATCTTCAAAATAATCGACAACACCCAATTCTCAACTGTATCAACACTACAAATAATTTATTATTTGTTCTCAAAATCGATTCATAGAGTACCCAGTAAGAAATTTAGCGAACATATTGGTTGAACTCTGTCTATATATCGAGTTGTATTTGCGACTACATATGTCGTAAGCGACAATTTACACGGTGTTACAAAAGAACACGAAATGGGTACATACATCCGAAACCAAACTTAGTGTAGGATGTAGGTAAGGTCGAGTAGATACAACATGAAAATAGGTTCCGTATGTTTCCTGAGCACTACATTTTTGTATTAAGTATTTACAAAAAAAAACTGTTATGTTCGTACTTGATGCACTTATCTATTAATAGCTTGACTATTTGTCATCCGATTTTGAAAATCAAACATGTTTTGAAAAGGAGATTTGCAGACCTTTAAAATATATATATATTTCTAGACTTCGTTTGTTGGGACTTTTCATAGATTAAAATTTTAAAAACCCCTACTTTTTCAAAATTTTTCAACTTTGACTATCGCAAATTTCAAAAATGTTTATGAAAGTTGCAAAATACGTAGCATTTCTCTAAAAGTACATTTATTTTAAAATGAATTGATATTAATGATTTAATGCAATTGCATACAAATTATCGAAATAAAGCAATTTATGAAGAAATACGGCCTTGAATTTAGTACCGAACTTTCGGATTCTTTTAGCAGTGTGGCAAAGGAATTCATTAATATTTACTAAAAATTGATATACGTATGTAAGTTAAAGATTTGTTTTATTTGTCAGATGACCAATTTGAATGAGCTTTAGTTCAAGACTGACTTATTACAAAAATTTACCTACTGGCTAACTTAATTGCTTAGCCTAATTAATTGCACCGGCCTGTTGTTGTGTCAGGGAATTTGCGAACTTAGGCGTGTTGGTTTGGCTTCCGCTCCCACAAAAATACGTTTTTCTGCTGACTGCGCGTCTGGATTTTGTTGGGAATTATGGTGCAATAGGAGTTGCACTTCCGCTGTGCTAAACTTGTTATTGCTGATTGCTAATTAATAAGTTTAGCGAATGTTAACATTTGTCATGTTAACACTTCCCCTCTTAAAAACGATCGTTGTCAGAAATATGGCAAGTTGTTAAAATTTATGTAAGTTTGCTGATGTTAGAAAAATCTTTGACTTTATTTAAGTTTACATTTGCTTGAGGCGTCTGATTAGCATTCAGATTTGAGGATATTATCTTATTTTGGTGTTTTCTCCAAAATTTACAAAAAATTGTGACTACAATGGTAGTTGCAACTGCTCCAAGAGAAAGTGAGCTATTGAATATTGTTGCTGTCTTGAGAAGATCTATTCTCCGTATATTGTTTATGTGAAATTCTTTTAAAACTTCTAGAGAAAGTAATTCAATACGAGTTTTTTCGATTGGTGCAGGTTGCAAGACTGCTGGGACAGCGGGCGGTGGGATCAGATCAAATACTACGTTAATGCGTAGGCTAATTAGCTAATTATTAATTATAATTCACGAATTCATTTCATGAATTTGGGTAAAATTGGCTGCATAAACACCATTTCGTGAATTCGATTATACACGAAAGTTAACCATGAATTCGGCATCATTTCATGAAATTGTGAAGTGCAAGTCCGGCAACGCCACGTTGTACAAACAGCTGTTTACTAGGGTTATGATGTTTTTAGATTAAAAAGCATGAGTGGCATAAACAGGATTTACAACACTGGAAAAGTTACGTGGAATTCTTCAAATATAAAATAAATTCAAATAGATTAAAATGAAAATATATTAAAACCACTTTAAATATAATATGGTTCATTTCCTGGCACCAACAGGTTTTTCAAATTCAAAAGGTGGCCAAAAAAGCCACAACCCTACTGTTTATTTTCTCGCTAGTGCGTTGCCACTTTTTAAAAGCTTTTATTTCATGAATTCGCGAACTATGCATAAACGGGGCAACTTTTGAATTCATGAAATGAAGAATTCATGGATTCTGTCGCATAAACGTAGTAATAGTTGATGTAAGGTTGACTATTTATTTTTAGGATGGAGTTATGAAAATTGATAATTTGTGTCCCTGACACATTTTTTTGTATACCGTTAGCGTCAATTTGTCCTTGGAAGCCATTGAGTAGTAGAATACCAGGTTTTATTTCTTCAATTTGTTGAGTGTGGTGGCCGTTACTTAAGGTGCAAGTTGAATTTAAACTTTTGATTATTCTAGGTAAACAAATACTATTACTTATATTAACTAACTTAATTTGTTTACAAATTTCAATTTTCTTATAGCTATCGCGAAAATTCCATAAGTTCCTTTTTTCCTTTTATTATTTTTTCATATTCGACATTAATTATAGTTTTATTTTGTTTAACAACTGGTCTTATAATAAGTTTTTAAAAATCTTCTTTAATTGTTAGTGGTATCTTTACCAAGTAAAAAATTGTCATATTTTTGCTAATAACATTTATATGTGATATTTCTAATGCTTCTTCCGCATTTTTAAATGGTATTTAATCGTTTTCTAGTTTTTCTAGAGCAATTTCAATTTCATCCTTATTTAATAATATTGCATTCAAAATATCTTTTTTTGCCCATTGTATGTCACATTTAATATTAGTTAATTCTTCTTTAATTAGCCTTTTTCTATTTTGCAAATTAATAATTGTTTCGTTTTCTACGTAAGTATCTTTTCTAATGTTATTTAAAAGATTATTAACTATCATGGTAATATTATTAATTTTTTCATTCATGGTAATATTATTAATTTTTTCATTAAAAGTTGCATTTATAAGTACTCGTTTATTATTATTATTATTCATTTGATTAAGGTTGTTTGCTATTACCTCCAGATCTTCGTGATCGGGGCTTCCGGCGATGAATTTCCATGCTATCCCTAACATATTTATAGCTCTTTTTTGTCTTTTCCCGATTGGTTTTATAGTGTCTAAAATTTGCAGTGATTGGGTTAATTCGTGTTTTAGGATAGTTATGTCGGTGGAGATGAATCTTTGGCGGACATAGTCAGAAATTGCTCGTATCTGTTGAGGTCGATTATATGTATAAGTCTGAAGGCTCCGTTCTGAATTTTAGCTATTCCGTCATTTATTGTCTCAAGTTGCGCGTTTGTATAGTCGTAAATGTCTACTGTCGCAGTGGCAGAGTAAATCAACAGGAGTCTGAAAAACAAAGGGTAAACTTTAATTTCTAATATTACTTTTATGGACTAATTTTCCTGTTTTCGTTAAAATGGTTGAATTTCTGTCTTCCTTTACTATTTCTTTTCTAAATTTAGTGGACATTTTCGTACATATTCTTTTATGGATTTTCACATATACGGCTTCTCCTGGGTAATAAATTCTTATGGGATGCCGGGTTTTATTATGATAAGAAAGATCTTTTAGCTGCTTATTTCTTAACTCAGAGATATTTTCTTCCCTTGCTCTTTCGAATTGTCTTGGGTCAGTGTAGACTAGGGCTGCCAGATATCTCTGTTGCCAAACCGGGACACTTAAGGGTGGGAAAGGCCTCTCGCTCCCTTCCCTTTCGTTTCGACAAAAATTACGTACGTAGTAAAATTTTATTTTGACAAACAAAAAAAAACATAAAAAATGAGATCATGAGATCATTACAACGTACACCAGCAAAACAAAACAATTTATTTCCTTTTTGGTTGTTGTTGTTTCCGACAGGGTGGGTGTATGATGTATTATGGAACGAATTTCCGTCATCCCTTGTCAAATTTGGTTTGGAGACAAACCGGTTTCGGCGTTGTGCCATCTTCAGTGTCATTTTTCGTTCTGCATAATTTTTGTTGGTTGCTCGTATTTATACTCCTTGTTAACTACCTCTTTCTTTTGTTAGGTACGTCTTTTTAGTTTTGCAGTGTTTGCGGTACTCAATAGGTAGATGAATTGTTTTGGCTCGTTTTTGACGGCAGGTAGAAGTCCGTGATTTTTAACCCCTTTGTTTTTGCAGTCGGTGTATTCCCTTCCATATCTGTCCTTAATATTTTCTTGTTGTCATTCTTCTTCTTGTACAGTAGTTTTAGAGGTTCAAACAGTACGTCCGATGCAGTATTTATTTGCTCATTTATTATTTGTCCTTTGAAGGTCTTCTGTTTATATATTTCCATATTTTCTAATATATTCAATCTTTGTCCTTTATGTTGTACACGGAGAAGTTCTGTTGTTTGTCCAATCTTCATTGGTGTGCATTTATTTTTGATCATGTGATTCGCGAAGTTCGATTCTATTGCAGCCTCTGGTTTTCGTTTTTTCTTATTATAATCCCTTATGTGTTCTCGATACCTTGTTCTTATATTTCGCCCTGTTTGTTCTATGTAACTGTGTCGGCACTCACACGTTAACTTGTAAACACCCTGTTTATTAGCGGGTCTTCCTCGCTTATTTTCTCTTTCAATATATTTCCCACTGTGTTCCTTGTTTTAAATGATGTCTGAATGTCGTACTTATGAAAGAATTTGGCAAGTTTGTAAGATGTCTTTCCTGTGTAAGTTAGAGCTGCCCAAGTTTTTTTTATTGTTTTCCTCTTTGCTAGTCTTTTTCGATTTTGTGTCCTTTCTTAACTTCTCCACCAGGCCTCTCCTATATCCGTTATTTTCCGCAATGGCATATATTGTATCCAGTTCCTTCTTGTAGCATTGTTCTGTTAGAGGGGTCCTTTCAAGCCTCGTTATTAGTTGTTTAAATGCTGCATTTTTGTGTTGCTGTGGGTGGTTTGAGCTATTGTGTATAATTGTGTCTGTGGCTGTTGGTTTTCTGTATATTTCGAACTCTATCTTGTTCGTGGTATCGTTTATTTTAATTGTTAAATCCAGATAGTTAATCTTTCTTTCCTCTTCCGTTTCCATGGTGAATTTTATATTCTGGTGTTGTTTGTTGAGATAGTCTAGTATCTGTTTCTCTTTGTTTCCCTCTATTAGACATATTACATCATCGACATATCTCGCGTAGAATTTTACTCCTAGGTTGGTCGATAGGTTTTTCATGTATTTCTCCTCCAGTGTTTGCATGAATACTTCCATGAGTATTGCTGACGTCGGATTGCCCATTCCTAACCCGAACAAAACAATTTATCACAACTAAAGCACAGAGAATTTTTCACAATCTATGTACCTTTTTTGTTCCTTATAAAAATACCGTTTATACTAAATACATCAGAAAACATAAAAATAAAATTTCTAAACTTTGTTCAAAACTCGGGAAAATGCAATAAATTTGCATACAAATTCGTAACTTTCTATTCGGACTTTTTTATAAAAATTTTGAAAATTAAGTTTTGCAGCCCATAAGAATTTAGTAGATTTTTGGTATTGTTTTTACTGAGAGTTTCTTCCATACAAACTACTTCTGTTCGACATTTTTTTGTATGTGGAAGACACTGTCAGCAAAACATAAATAATTGCAAAAAATCAACGAAATTTTCTGGTAACTTGAGACTTGCACTTTACTAATTGGCTCAAAAGCTACATTTTCAAAATTTTTCTAAAAGATCTGATTAAAAATTGTGATCTGATGAAAGAGTCTCCGAGCCAATAATTTTGTACGGCACGGTATTCATAAGTAATCTAGGTTTCACGAAAGAAAAAAAATTAAATACAAGGTAACATTAAAATATCTGTTATCTGTTTCGTTGTTGTGAGCTTGTTTGAAAACCTCTGGCTTTTGCTTAACCCTTTCGACCCCAACGTTGCTTGTGGGCAACTTCATATGTTTGACGACTAACGGTCAGCGTTGTTTTTGTTTTTGTTCATGTAACCGTATCGATATCGGAAGCTACAAGTGTTCTCTTTAAGTTGAATAAAACAACAGCTAATTTGATCGCCAATTAGCAAAGTTATTTTCATTAGTACACGTGTGTGTCAAGACAAATATATTTGCGAATTTGGAAAGAGGTTTTTATACATGTGAATTTTTTTCAAAATTATAACAAAAATTTAAAATATTTTTATCGAATCTGTTTTAGTAAATAACAAGTAAAATATTTGTGAATGTTAAATCTTACCATTGCAAACAAACCACAGGTGAG
>NW_023458557.1:54839641-54853881 GCF_013731165.1 Rhagoletis pomonella
TTGTTGATAATATAGTTGTTTGTTAAATGGTTATAATGCCTATATTTTATTAATTGCCCTTTTCTGATTGAAAAAGTTTGAAATTGTTATATCAGTTAGAGTTATAAAAAAAGGTCCAACGAGTACAGAAATTTCCCATCAACAGTTAGAAAATCCAACAAATTGCCAATGTAAAAATATCACGAGCTCGTCCCCCCTTTGCCCCTTTCATTAAATATAACATCTTTTTCTTAAGTCCTTTATTGGGACGAATCGAGAAAATAGGAGGACAACAATGTTTACTCCATATGTATTTGACAGATTTCAATGAAATTTGGTATCCCGGGGTTTTCGTTTTCAATGATTACGAAATTGATATCAAATTCTCAAAATTCAAAATGGCGGACACAATATTTCGGGAGATATCTTAAAAAATTTATAGATAGTTATGAAGCTTAATATCCAGATATTTTCGTCGTCACTGGTTTCGAAATTGGTATTTAATTTTCAAAAATCAAAATGGCGGATCCAATATGGCGGACCATTTTTATACCCGAGCGCACTTGTGCACAAGGGTATATTAATTTTGTTCACATAACGGTTGTTTGGAACAGCCAAAACGAATCGAGATAGATATAGACAAATGCATACATAAATGATCAGAATGAAAAGAGAAATCGATTAAGCCATAACTGTCTGTCCGTCCGTCTGTCCGTCTGTCCGTCCGTCCGTGTACACGATAACTCGAGCAAAAATTGAGATATCTCAACGAAATTTGGTATGTAGGTTTCCATTTATCCAAGGTAGGTTGGTATTGAAAATGGGCGAAATCGGACTGTAACCACGCTCACTTCCCATATAACGGTAATTTTCAGAAATACGAAAACTGCGATATTTGAGTAACTACTGGAGATTATTCACTCAAAATTGATATTTACAATAAGTTTTAGACGAAAAATAAGAATATTATAAATTTTCGGAAAATGGGCGTGGCCACGCCTACTTATGGTTACATGTGTATATCTTGGTAACCGCTGCACCAATTTCTTCCAAACTTGGCACAGTTGTTGGCCTTCGCACAACATACCAAACGACAGAAAATATTTAAAATCAGACAATAACCACGCCCACAAACCATATAACGGTAATTTAGAGTAATACAATATCTTCGATAAATCAGTAAATATTAAAGCAAATTTATTCAAAAGTTTGTACCAAACTCGGTACGGTTGTCGTGCTTGCCACATAAAAGAAAATTGAAATCGGACTAAAATTGAGGCCGCTTTTCATATAACGGTAAATTTCAGAAATGCTTGAAACTTCAATATTTCGGAATTTAAGGACTCTAATTTACTCAAAATTGATACACCCCGGCTTACCATGTAGCGGTAGCTTTCGGAAAGGTGAATAACATATATTTAATACGTGCGCCGGGTATTTAATGTTCGGCTCCGCCCGAACTTAGACTTTCTTGCTTGTTGTAATTATATTTTGTTATGAAACTTGGTATTCAGAGATCCTCATTATCTTTGATTGAAATTAAATTTTCAAAATTCAATATGGGTTCAAATAGTGCTAAAGGTAATGAATTGCGTTAAAAGTAAAACGACTATTGTTCGGGACGCCATATTCGATCCGCCATTTATAATTTTGAAAATTTGATTTAATATTGAAATTAGTGACGACGAAAATACCTAAATACCAAATTTCATTGAAATCTGTCAAATACATATGGAGTAAATATCAAGCTTTATAACAGTTTATCCATTTTTGAACAAATCGTCCGCCATATTGGATCCGCCATTTTGATCTTTGAAAATTGAAGATCAATTTCGAAATCAGTGACGACGAAAATACCTGGATACCAAGCTTCAAACAATAAATTAATTTTTTTAAACATCGTCCGCTATATTCGATCCGCCATTTTGAATTTTGAAAATTTGATTTAATATTCGAAATCAGTGACGACGAAAATCCCTAAATATCAAATTTCATTGAAATCTGTCAAATACATATGGAGTAAATACCAAGCTTTATAACAATTTATCCATTTTTGACCAAATCGTCCGCCATATTGGATCCACCATTTTGATTTTTGAAATTTTAATATCAATTTCGAAATCAGTGACGACGAAAATCTCTGGATACTAAGCTTCATATCAATATAGTAATTTTTTTTTAAAAATCGTCCGCCACTTTGAATTTTGGAAATTTTATTTAATATTCGAAATCAGTGACCACGAAAATCCCTTAACAGAAAATTTTATTGCTATCTGTCAAATACATATCGTCGCTCCCAACGAAGAGTAGCACATCTCAAATTACCGTGGAAGACTAGCACGTTTCACTATTCGCGTCGAAGACTAGCATATTTCATTATTCGCGTCGAAAAGCAGCACATTTCAGATTCTCGCGTGGAAGACTAGCACATTTCACTATTGGCGTGGAAGACTAGCACATTTCAGATTTTTGCGTGGAAGACTAGCACATTTTAGATTTTTGCGTGGAAGAGTAGCACATTTAACTATTTGCGTGGAAGACTAGCACATTTCAGATTTTTGCGTGGAAGAGTAGCACATTTCAGATTCTCGCGTAGAATACAAAGTGGTACCAGCAGCCATACAAAAACCAAACATACGTGATATGTGATAATTATTTCTCCTCGACTAAGCTGAAAGTTTAATGTTGTGTATGGAGCTTTTCGATCTTTTATTACAAATAGAATAAACGTTTATTTTCCTCCTACTTGTTTTGACACATATTCGCGTCTTCCTCAGGGAATCTATTTATAAATACGAGAAACATATATGTACATTAGGGTGGTCTAAAAAAAGGTAAAGTCGGAATTTTTATGCTCTCACCACCTAAGATTGTTCTATACCGAAAAAATATACCCCTATTTTTTAATTTGAAATCAAAAAATATTTATAGGTCGCTCAAAGCGCCCAAAGTTTTCCATGTATTTTATATGTGGAGAAAAAACTTTTCGCAGAAATGGTATAGAATTCAAAAAAACTAATATTTTTCTATCGGAAACTCTTTTCATATGCAGAAGATTCCAAATTGTTTATTTAACCATTTTTTCATCGCAACTATAATTTATAGGTCCGCCAAAGACCCACAAAAACCCCGAAAAATGTAATGGGGGACAAATAAAAAATATTTTTTTATTTTAAAATAAAAAATAGGGGTATGCTTTTTTTCTATATAGAACAATCCTAGGGGCGAGAGAATTACAATTCCGACTTTACTGTTTTTGGACCACCCTAATGCACATACAGTCATATCAAGAGCACCTCATTTCAAAGTGATATTGTTTTCCACTTATGTTTATTTATTTATTTTTACGAATTTTCATTAAAATAAAGTTCATTCTCTGAAAATATCCATATAATACCATATTTAAAACTTTGTAAAAACTAAAAAAAAATCTAAAAATGTTCATCCAAATTTCAAAATTATTTTCTCGGAATTTCTTGAGTATATAGATTTAAAGCCCTTTCAATTTTATTGCAATAATGTGCGAGTTTCAAGTGGCAAAAAATTTCCGTTGTTGCGGTTTTCTTCCATATAAATTAAATTGTGTTTGTTCGTTATATGGGAGCAAATGCGGCAAAAAGAATCAAAGGTAATTTTAAGGGTCTTGAAACTTGCACATTATCACACTACAATTGAATCGGCTATAAAGCTTCATACTCAAAAAAATTTTAACACTTCTGAGTAAATAAGGTTGAAATTTTAATGAAGATTAGTTGATTTTTTTTTTTTAGATTTCTACAAAGTTTTAAGCGTGGGTTTACATTGTTTTTTTTTTTAATGAACTTTATTTTAATTGAAATTGAACATACTGAAAACAAATTTTCAATGGTTAACCATAAAACAATATGAATTGCATAAAGCTTAAAGGGGAAAAAGGCCTTAAAAAAAAACAAAAGTGGATGATCTCCAGCAAATGATCACTAAACGCTTTATACCGTCTAAATTTCATGAATTTTACAATACAATTATATAAATATAAAATAAGCACTTAATTTCCAATATAAATTATGCCTTTATGATTTATTTTAAATCTTAAATGTGCTACTCTTCCACGCAAAAATCTGAAATGTACTAGTCTTCCACGCAAAAACCTGAAATGTGCTACTCTTCCACGCAAAAATCTGAAATGTGCTAGTCTTCCACGCTAATAGTGAAATGTGCTAGTCTTCCATGCGAATAGTGAAATGTGCTACTCTTCGTAGGGACCGACGATATGGAGTAAACATTTTTGTCGCCCTAAATTGTCGGCCGCTGTGGCGTAGTGGTAAGCAGTGCGCGCTTTCACTCATCAACACCTGGGTTCAAGCCCTGGTCAAAGCAACATCGCAAAAAATATTGAAAAAAGGTTTTTCTTAACAGCGGTCTCCCTCGGCAGGCAATGGCAAACCTCCGAACGTATTTCTGCCATGAAAAACAGCTTCCCATAAAAATACAATCGCCGTTCGGAGTCGGCGTAAAACTGTAGGTCCCTCCGCTTTGTGTGACAACATCAAGGCGCATGCCACAAGTCGGAGGAGAAGCTCGGCCAAACACTAACATATGTGTACGCGCCAATCTATTATTATTATTATTATTATTAAATTGTCGATTCGTCCCTATGTGCGATGGTATAATTTAAGGCATCGGTTGTTAAATGGAATTCGTTACTGAAGTCGGGGTATGAGGTTATAACATCGTCAGACATGAGGGATTTTTTAATTTGATCGAAAGCGTATTTTCCTTCTTCATTCAATTCAATATTTATTTTAGCTGATTTGTTTTTGGATATACGTCCTTCTTCCCCTCTTAAGAGTATTGTAAGGGGTTTGGCCAATATGGTGTAATCTTTAATAAAACGGCGGTAGTAGCCGGAGAGGCCTAAAAATGAGCGTAATTCCTTAATGGTTTGTGGGTAAGGTATTTTTGCAATTGCTTCCACCTTCGCAGGATTCTTTGTTATTCCTCTTGAGGAGATTATAAATCCTAAGAACTCTACAGAGTCCCTAAAAAGTGGTATTTATCCAGCTGAATTTGCATATTAGCGTCTTCGAGAGTTTTAAAAATTTTCTGTGAGTGGAGAGCGAGCTCTTCTTCGGAGTTGCTGAAGACGACTATATCATCGTTATAGACGTAGCATATTTTGCCGATGTGATGACGAATAATGTCATCTAGGGCTCGCTGGAATATTGAAGGGGCATTTTTGAGTCCGAATGGAAATCTTGTGAACTCGTATTACCATTATTGATTGGGATGGCCGTTTTCTCAATATCGGATTACTTGAGCGGGATTTGATCGATACTGCTTGTTGCCTTGCGAGTCAGACTGTTTTGCTACAACCCAAACGTGTGAGTTGATGGTCGAATAATGCCATCATCTGGCATTTTGTTAATTTGGGATTCAACTTCGCCTTTTAGCGACAGAGGGTAGGGATAGTATCTTGTATAAACGGGAGTGTCCTTATTAGTTCTAATTTTGCCTACAACTTTAGTGGTGTATGTAAGTTTGTCATTTGGTTCCGCAACAAGATTAGAAAAGTTTTCCACTAAATTATTGATTTTATTTGTTGACTTGGTAACATGTTGTCTTCCTTAAGATCAATTTTGTTAATTGATCCCGAAGCTTTTTAACAATTGTTTAATGTTTTTAATTTTGGTGGATAACAGCTTCGAGTTCCTTGAGGCTGTCGTTTCCAAGGATACCATGGAACGATCGTAATGTGGGGAGAAGATAAAATTTTAAGTTGTTATCTGCTTTAAAAAGATTAAGGATGGTATGTTCCTTAATTTCGATGTCTCCTGCTATTGATTTCGCAAAAAAAAATTTTCATTTCTGATTGGCTTGGGCACGATAGAAGGTTGAATGTAATTTTTTATAGACCCTGTGTATATTAAAAATTTTACAGTTTCTCCACTCTTCAGCCTGCTGTCAAATTAAGGCAGCGAAGAGTGATTCCTTCTAAAAAATGTAAGTCGGTTGTGTCTATGTAGTTGTCTTTCTGTCGTCCTTCACTGTTGTTGTTGTTGGTATAAGTTTCGTCATCGTAATAACCTGCACTTGTCTGTTCGACATTTGTCATGGTAGGGTAATATTCTTGGGGTTGGTCGTAATCTATGTGAAATTTTTTTTTGGATTTTGTTTGAGGGAACTGGTGCTGGAAGATTGCCAGTAGGAGGTCTTTTATTAGCTGGGTCATTAGGACGTGGCCTGTTCATATAATTTATGTTGCGTGTTGGACGTGGTGGTGGATTGTTTGGCTGCTGAACATAATAATTAGCCTGTTGTGGACGTTGGCCTTGACAGTTCGTCTGAGGTGGTTTATATGGAGTGGTTGCGTACAACCTGGGATGGGGCATGTATGCCAATTCCTGTATGTATGTATGTATGTATGAAATTCCTGCGGCTTCATACCTTGGCCATTATTGCTTAAAGCATAATGCGACCTGAAATTTTGGTTTTCGAGTTTGAGGCAGAAGTGGAGTGCCTGGATCTGCTGGTTCCCTCATTCCAGGGCTTTATCCCTATACGTACGAGTCGGTAGGTGCATGGCTTCTGTGCCGACTTCCATGCAGCCGAGTTTGTTTAATATTAAGGATAAATGAGAGTATACCCGTTGGTAAAACTCTTGAATCGTGAGGTTACCCTGCACGAGAGAGGTCATTTGGTACTCAAGCGTACCAAGATCGCGCTTATCCGCGTAATGGAGTGTCAGGCATTTTGATATAGCCTGCCAGTCTAATGGAGTATTGTATGACTCCAGAGCAACGTCAGCGTTGCCCACAATTTTATTTCTTATGACACTAAGTATCCCATAATATTTCGGAGTTCCTCTTTGAGGCTCAAATATTTGAAGGATTCTGTCCACACTTTTCCTCCAAGATGTGAACTCTCCTGGGTTTTCAGAGAATTCTCGAAGACATCTTATGACATTCGGGATTTTGTCGAGCTCGGAAACATTACCGGTTAGGTTTGTATCGATGGTTATGTCCGTGAAATTTGTAAAATTCGCGTTGGGATTGAGGGCGACTTGAACTATGTTTCGCCTTTCAGTTCTAAAGATATTGTTGACTATTCCTGTAACCACATTTGTAATTTCTTCCAACGAAAATTTGCTGGAAGTACGTGGAGCTGGCGGACCAGAAGGTGCATCTGGTGGACGGGATGCGTTAAGCATTGGTGGACGAATGGGATTGCTCGGATTCATGTCGATCAATTGATTATTAAATTTTCCATCCTTAAGTTTATTTATTATGATTAATTTGTTTTATTAATTGTGGTATAATTTCGTTGTATTACTGGCTTTGAAATCCTTAAATAATTGAAAATGGAAATTGTTAAAATCTTTCCTTTAAATTATTCACAAAAAGTTGTGAATTTAATTAATTTAATTTTCGGCAACTAATTCACTTTATCATATAAAATTTCGATTTGGACAAATATTTTTCTTGAACTTTTACAGTGTAAAGCCTACTCAGTGACCTTTTATTTTTTTTTTAAGTTAATCTTTTTTTCCACAAATTAATATTTTCTTTCACCTTTTTTAATTTCGCTTTTTTTCTTTCTTCGAGACAATTTCTCTTAAGTATAAAATTTCTCAAATCAATATTTTCCTTTACTTGAATTTCAAAATAATTTTTTACAATTTCACTTTTCAAAACAATTTCTCTTAGATATTTATTTACATATTAGATTTAATAAAAATTTTAAATTTTACAAATTTTTTTACATTTTCTTATTTCTAAACTTCCATTTTGGGGAAGGTCCTTCTGCGTACCGGCTGACGTCTTGGCGTCTCCTTTTTCTCCGTATGATCGGTCTGCTGGGGGCCGTTATACGCTCCTACACACTGGCCTCTGTTACGGCTTTCGTTGGAGTATTTCCGTTTTATTTATCCTATTTGCTTCGTGCTCGCTTTTTTCGCGCGATTTCCACGGTTTTTTTGAAGAGTTTTCGGTACGGGATTTAAAGGATATGACTACTTTTTTCAACCCGCAAACAACCGTAGGCCCCATGTTGTGCGCCAGTTAACGATTTTGTTTTACGGAGAAATAAAAAAAAACCGTTTTATTGGTCAGATGACCAATTTGAATGAGCTTTTTTTCAAGACTGACTTATTACAAAAATTTCACTTACTGGCTAACTTAATTGCTTAGCCTAATTAATTGCAGCGGCCTGTTGTTTTGTTTCGGCTGCGCGTGTTGGTTTGGCTTCCGCTCCCACAAAAATACGTTTTTCTGGACTTTGTTGGGAATTATGGTGCAATGGGAGTTGCACTTCCGCTGTGCTAAACTTATTATTGCTGATTGCTAATTAATAAGTTTAGCGAATGTTAACATTTGTCATGTTAACATCTATATGGAATGTCTCCTTGGCAAAAAATTGGTTTTTCATAATATGTTGGAAAAATGTGCGTGGCACCGTCCACTTATGTATATAACATAATATGTTTATCTCAAAAGCCATTTCACCGATCTCGACCAAATTTGCACCGCCTTGAAATCGGACTAAATCATGGAAGGTCGCCAGATTTTTGTTCTCAAATTCAGTACTTTCAGCGCTAAATAATCAGCAATAAATTTCGGTACACACTTGTTAGACGCAAAAATCGAGCAATTCAATTGGGTTTGTTAAACACACATTAAAACAAAAATAAAAATCACATATATTTGTAAATAATCAGCGTGTGTGCTTCTAAGTTAGACGAGCGTTTCAAAATATGGTTATCAATGGACACGTTCAGAAGGCGCAACAGCTCAGTAACTGCTGCGATTGCACCTTCTGAACGCGTTGTTTTGTACTTCTGATCAACTGAACAGTTGCGTGTTAGATGATCGTAAAATTTTTCTGATCATTTGAGACAACGTGTTGTGTGTTTTGAATTTGACAGCTAATGTATCAAGCCGTTCAGAAGACGCATTACGATCATTGATGTTTTTAGCAACGGTTGCGCTCAACTTCTGCACCTTCTGAACCTACCCAATCGCTTCTTTTTATGAAAAAAGGTTTCACATGAAAATATATTTTGGCAATTTAGAAAATAATAATAATAATAATATTGTTTGACACTTTAGAGACGAAAAAATGAAAAAGAAATTAAATCAGCTGGTCCACTGATACCACCTGCTTAATATGCCTAGGTTTTTACACTCAAAGCTCGTGGGCACACCTTTGTGGTGAAGTAATTAACTGGCAAAGCAAATTGGAACAGAAAGAAACATGTATATTTCATTTTATAAAAATGGCGAAAAAAGTGAAAAAATTATAATAATAGAGTATATTTTTGCATATATTTTATTTCGTTAAAAATACTTACGTTTAATGCAAATGTGTACTTCGAATTTCTGTTTCAATGTAGTAGACTGCATAAGCTATCAGATGTTTGATGTATAACTTCTAGAGGTGTCAAACTATCGATAGCTTTATTTTTGCCACTATCCATGAGTAGTGATCGTTTGACCGCTTAAACTATCGATAGTAAACTAGTACTACAGCGGTTTCTATCCATAGGTATGGCATGACCAAGCCAGCGTAGTCGTTGTATTTGAATTCTCTGCACCACATATATGTATATCGTTGTAAAGCTCATACTGCTCATCAGTGATTGGACTTTAAAGAAATTCTGTGTGGTAGAATCTGGAAAAAAATGTGGTAGATTTCAAAATAATGTGGTAGATCTCTAGGTTTGGATCTAACTTTAGTTCTGTTTTCGTATTCTCCAGCAAAAAATTTCCAGTAACTTGCCAGTAACAAAATTTCGGAGAGTAAGCCAATATTTACTCCCAATGAGTGAAATATGCAAGAAAGTACGAAAACGCAAAACCAGCAAGAAGTTGCTAGTTCTATGAACAGCTGATCAATTTGTTATTTTCCGATGCAATTTTCTTAGAAAACTAGTATTTTCCATCTTATTATATATTTAAATAGGTTTATTTTGTCAATTGCAACTCTAAAAGCACCACAAAGAATTATTTTGTTAATGTGAATTACATTAAGCATCACGCCATCAGCTGTTTTCTTACTAGCAAATAGTTGCTAGTAAAAAGTTATCCAGTAAAAATCCAGTAAAACTTGCAAGTTCAGCTGTCAATTTTGCTCTCTCAATTTCCCCTCTTTTGCTAGTTTCTTGCAAGTTTTTGCGTACGAAACCCAGTAAAAAACCAGTAAAATTAGTACTGGAATTACTGGAAAGTGCGTACGCGAACAGGGCTTTTGTACAAAAATTAAAAAAAAATCTGGAAGGTTTCACCTAAATTGCAAACTTTTTAATTAGAGTCTAAAAAAATCCATTTTAGTATTATAAAGTGCAAGATTGAAGTTGCTAAAAATTGCGTTGAGTTTTGGCAATTTTTTTCCTTGACAGTGTAAAGCAGTTCCTTCCATGTTAAGATATTTTTCGAACATATTTTAAGAGAATTCTGCAACCTTGCGGAGTGCTGCCAGCTTTTCTTTTTATCACAAAGTAGCGAACAAATGAGGAACGTTCCAGAAACAACTAATTGGGATTTGCCGATTTTGACAATTCTCAAGTATAAGTAAACAACACCTCAGAAACTGTAGATGCACTTAAATTTGATAATACTTTCACAAAAAACGCTGTTTTTTAACATTTTCGCTATTAATTATTTTTATAAATCATATATTTTGCAATTTAACACAATAATCCACGTTTTCTCTCGAAAAATTTATTACTGAGAAAATTTACTATTTTACAGTTTATTTTATCCTCCAATTCGGCTTTGTTTACTTTTACTTGAGAGATTTTATCGTCGCCGGGAATGCGGAATCTTGTATTATATCATTCTTGTTATCATACGCAAAACGCGAATATTTGGTAGATTTCAGACCTTGAGTGGTAGATGTGGTAGATGCTTAAAAAAGTGGCAGATCTACCACAATGTGGTAGAAGTCCGATCGCTGCTGCTCATAGTTAAATCCTCTGCGGTATTCGCCATCACCAACGCGCAAAGGCCGAAACATTTTGGTCACTTTTCTACTGGATTGGGCAGAGCACACTCCAGTAGTCAGGCATGCGTTCATCTAAGTATATTCTGGATGAGAGTTGATGCACGTACCTTATCACCTCCTCGCAGTATATACACTTATGTATAATCATAAATCGAAAACCGAAAATCGGAGTGCTCTGTGTTTAAAAAAAATCTGCATATTTCTTTATTCTAAAAACCACACGCATTGCTTTATGTAGTTAACTTTAACTTTGGTACTTTGGCAAAATCATACTCTATTCAATACGTATACATAGCTGGCCATGCGTAAAGCAATCCTCTTGCTAGGGTCTGAACTTGAGACTTGATTACTGTTACTGCGAACGCTACAATAATTGTGAAATGGCGACGTTTAAATACAAAAAGAAGTGTTGGTTCGTTAGACTGTTAATTCATATGGGGTACTAAAACTCGTTTCTCTTGTGAATAGGTACATATTTGTACTGTAGTTATTTAACTATTAGGCGAGGCCATTAACTCACCCTTCATATGCAATGTTTGAAAAACTGTCAGCATAGCAGCAACAGCACTAAAAAAAACCTGCTGTTGCTGTGCTGCGAAAGCAATTCTTTCCTTTTGAAACTTTTGTGACTTTTCTTTGCTGCGCACATATAACACTGGCTACACACGACGAGACTTGATTACTGTTACTGCGAACGGTACAATAATTGTGAATTGGCGACGTTTAAACAGAGAACGTATATTTATAGAGAAGGTCCAAGAACTGTGAATGCCACATTTTTCGAGCCAACTAAACTGGCGAATCGCATTTTAAGAGCGACAAATATTTGGAATACTTAACAGCGAAAGCAAAATACAAAGCAGAAAAGAAGAATGTTAACAGAGCTAAATCTCACGAGAGCGTTTGGAATGTTAATTAAATATGAATATTGATGATTTTTGTGATATTTTGGGAAAATTTTCAAAAAGAAAACCCAAGTAAAAAAAATTAATTTTGTTTCAATGATTTGTACAAGTAACATGAAATTAAATCGAAAATAGTATATAATATTTTCCGATTTTTGTGATATTTTATTAATAATTCCAAATAGAAAGGTCCCATGAGTGTGTTTTTTGTGAAAATATTTTTTGATAAAAAAATCCTTTTTCCCGGTGATTTCTACAAATACCGTGAAAATAAATCGAAAATGTTATATTTTTAGATTATTGTAATATTTTGTTAGATTTTCAATTATAAAACTTTATTGGTATTAGATTTTTTTTTTGTAAATAGAGTTTTTAAGGGGAAAAAACAGTTTCTTCGCGGTGATTTGTACATACAACGTTAAAATAAATCGAAAATATTATATAACATTTTCCAATTTTTGTGTTATTTTCAAGTCAAAAACTATTGGTATTGGATTAAAAAAAACTGAAAAGAATTATTTTCCTTTTTTTTGTAGAGATCTCACAAAACTAAGTCGAAAGTCTGTATGAATTTTTTTCCATATTTTCGATATTTATGGAAATAACTCAGTTTTTAATTGTTTTCGACTTGGAAACTTTGTTTAAAAAAACTAAAAATCAGAAAACGTCGGATTTTCCGAGCAACTAGTAAAATCTTGCTAATCTAAGCCGAAACTATTTGAGAAATTTTTCAATATTTTCAATATTTATGGAAATAATGCAGTTTTTACCATATCTTTTCTAGTGCAAGAAGTTGCCATTGGATGGGTGGCAGCTTCGCTACTCATGTACATATTTCGTCGCCTCAGAAAACGGATGACGAATGTGCAAAATCACGATTTTGGGATTTTGATGCAGATTTACTAAGTTGGACATGCTCTTTCGATTTCTGCAATCCATTTTTTTATATCTCCATTAGTTTTTGAGATATTTCGTACGCATTTTGTCGTATGTTTCATAATATTAATGATTGGGTATGCCTTTTGTTGTATGTGCTGAAAATGCGTCACATACGACAAATTCCCATACAAACGTACATTTTTTTTAATCATAAAACGTTTGTCGTATGTGGCACATACGACAAATTCCCATACAAATGTAATCCTTTTTTAATCATAAAACATTTGTCGTATGTATCGCAAAACTTTGAACTTACGACAATTGGATGGTCCTCTACTATAACGATAAGTAACTAATTTTAAAATTTTAAATTTTTAAATTTTAGCTTGCACTGAGTCTCCAATGAAATGAAAGAGATAAAAATGTACAAAAGACTGAATTTAAGTATTGTTTTTTGTTTTTATATAAAGAAAACGTTCGTAACATATTTACAGCATAAGAGATGTACAGATTTTTTTTATTAAATACATGATTATGTTTTTGTTATGTTTTTTCTAACAAGTAATCATTATTTAATAAATATGTCTGTTTTTTTCATCAAATTATACCATCGTCGTTGAAATAGATACTTTACTATTGTCGTATGTGCTGTGGACAAAACAAAGTGGTGAGTAAACGCTACTTACGACAAATGTATACGGAATGAAAAGTAAATTTTCTCATTAACGTTAAGAGATATTAAATGTAAAAATATGGGAAATCAAAACTAATAACACCAACTACGTCTCCTTCAAAAGTTACAAAGATCTACCGTACAGTTTCGGATTAATTCGACCTTAAACTTCAAAGTCAATTTTCTCAAAACCGTGTTTTGTAACATTCGACATCCGTTTTCTGAGACGACGATTTGTCCACCACATTGTCATTTACATATCTAATTAATTAATAAACCTAAATTTATAAAGCAAATATTTGCAAACTGCATTTCATTGATATTACCTATTTCTGCTACCAAATTTTTCATGCAACCAAAAAGACAAACAAATGAGAACGTAAGTATGTATGCATTTATAAATGTACATATGTACATACATACATATATACGATTGTTCTGCTTTCGTCTTGCCCTCGCCGCTTCCGTCTTCACAAATTATTGAATTTCTGCGAATCGCCTGCAGATTGCCACGTGCGCGAAACCATTAACCCTACGTTTACGAAATATTTAGATACTAGCAATTACCCGGCGTGCTTCGCTGCGCCTTAAATGTATTTTTGTGTTGTAACTCTCCCCCTAAGCTCTTATGGCCTCATTTACAAAATATTTTTAAAGAACTTTATGAAGTTAGATTTAAAAGAAATCGATCTATGAAGCAGTGTTTATTTTTTTTTTTGAGTTAATATATTTTCGAAGGTAATTAGAAAATATGTAAAGAACCGACTTTCTCTTGGAAATTTAATTTATAATCTTATAACTGGAGTCTACTATCGCACCCTTTC
>NW_023458557.1:54853981-54855181 GCF_013731165.1 Rhagoletis pomonella
TATAACATTTTCCAATTTTTGTGTTATTTTCAAGTAAAAAACTATTGGTATTGGATTAAAAAAAAACTGAAAATAATTATTTTCCATATTTTTTGTAGAGGTCTCACAAAACTAAGTCGAAAGTCTGTATGAATTTTTTTCCATATATTCGATATCTATGGAAATAACTCAGTTTTTAATTGTTTTGGACTTGGAAACTTTGTTTAAAAATACAAAAAATTAGAAAACGTCGGCTTTTCCGAGCAACTAGTAAAATCTCGCTAATCTAAGCCGAAACTATTTGAGACATTTTTCAATATTTTCAATATTTATGGAAATAATGCAGTTTTCATATCTTTTCTAGTGCAAGAAGTTGCCATTGGATGGGTGGCAGCTTCGCTACTCATGTACATATTAGTGCCCCCCACATTGTCATTTACATATCTAATTAATTAATAAACCTAAATTTATAAAGCAAATATTTGCAAACTGCATTTCATTGATATTACCTATTTCTGCTACCAAATTTTTCATGCAACCAAAAACACAAACAAATGAAAATGTAAGTATGTATGCATTTATAAATGTACATATGTACATACATATATACGATTGTTCTGCTTTCGTCTTCCCCTCGCCGCTTCCATCCACACAAATTATTCAATTTCTGCGAATCGGCACCAGATTGGCACGTGCGCGAAACCATTAACCCTACGTTTACGAAATATTTTGATTTTCGCATAACTTTGCATTGAATATGGCAATACTTGTACACTTTGTATGGAGAATAATCTAATCTATCTAATAAATTTTATAAATGTGAAAGTTTGTATGTTTGGATGTTTGGGAAATCATCACGCGGAAACGACTGCACAGATTTGCATGAAATTTTGTACGCGATAGCTTATGGGCCAGATTGGTTAATAGGCTACTTTTCTTAAGAGTTGCCACCTGTTAAAAAAGTTTCATTAAATTAATACGCAGATGTGACTGAATGGATTTACATGAAATTTTGCAAGCAGCATTTGTATAAAAGCGCGGGGTGAAACCCGCGGGTATAAGCTAGTATTAATTAATTTAAAATTCTGCATGTAACCATGTTCTCGACGATACATGTAACTTTCATCAATATTAACCATAACAAGTAAGAAAGTCTAAGTTCGGGCGGAGCCGAACATTAAATACCCGGCGCAAGTATTAAATATATGTTTTCCACCTTTC
>NW_023458557.1:54855281-54856107 GCF_013731165.1 Rhagoletis pomonella
ATTTCGATAGTTTTTAAAATTTTGGAAATTATCCTAAAAATAAGAAATCTCAAGAAATTTTATAATTTCATAAAATTCAAAATTTTGGAATTTTTATTATTTTCTAAACCTGCGAAAATATTCAAACTTGCTATGTAAAATAGTACAAATTCGAAAATACAACAAAAAAAGTAAAAATTTTAAATCAAGTAATTTGAAAATTCAGTGAATTTCAAGAGCTGATAAGCATTTTTCACCAGTGTGTTATAATTATATGATACAAATATAATTTTTCAGAAAAATAACGAAATTGATCAATCATTGCGCAATTATGCGGACGCAGATACGGTCAATAATTGCGCAATTCTGTAAGTGCTCACGATGTTGCAGGAACATCGCACTCACGTGTGTTCACGTAATTCTTTTTTTCTACAAAAATGTATAATATTGTGGTACTCGTTCCAAAAGGGCTATTTTTACCTTAACGATAAAAAGATAATTTTTCAATTATCTCGGCACACGCACAACACGGTTAATTGCACTGCTTTATATTTAATATAGGGATCAGGGGCCAAGCAAAGATTACCAAAAACTCATGAAACAGAACGAAGCAAGAAAAAAACTATCAGTATTTTCTTTAAGTTTTCCTAAAAATTACACTGTACAGCACTCGGCTGGGTATTGGACCAAACCAATACTTTATAATAGGTTCAGTCATAATTAAAAAACTAATTTCTCCGTTTTTCGAAGTTAGCCTCAAAAATCGAGCTATGGGCTTTCGAGGTTCGAAATTGGACCTTTGGTAAAAAATTATTTTTAATTACTATATGTAAATTACTAAAAAAAA
>NW_023458557.1:54856117-54859677 GCF_013731165.1 Rhagoletis pomonella
TTCTAGCGAATAAATAAACAGAAAAACTTATTCCGAACGTTGGGAATGAATAAAGAAACACGCCCTCTGTCTAGTTATAATGCACGGGGTGAATAGTAATTGATTTTAGATTTTTCCGTTTTAAGTAACGTACATCGTAACCAGAGTTGCCACAACGATTGGTGAAATAATTTTTTGATTAATCATAGTTCTAATGAATCAAAAAATGTGCTTTATCAGATTCTGAGGAATTATTGTTTACTCATACACATACTCTGAGTTACTTTTACTACGTTTTTGCGAATTTCGAAATAACTTCATGAATTTGGGTTAAAATTGGCTGCATAAACACAGCTTCATGAATTCATTTATACACGAAAATTAGCCATTATTTTTGCGTCTTTTCACGAACTCGTGAAATGAACTAGTCCGGCAACGCCGCGTTTCCCAAACAGCTGTTTACTAGGGTGTTGTTTTAAATTCAAAAGAATGTAGTGGCATAACCATAATTTAAAACACTGGAAAAGTTACGTGGATTTGTTCAAATATAAAGTATATTCAAATAGAAGACATTCAAATGCATTACAAGCAGTTTATATATAACATGGACCATTTCCTGGTACCAACCGCTTTAGCACATTCAAAAAAGTGGGAAAATACCACAAGTTTAGCACGGTTGCCAACTTAGTGCTTTTCGCAGTAAATTTTGTGCTTTTCTTAATTCAAAACGCGAAAATTTTTGAGTTTGGTGCTTGGTGCGTTTTGGTGCTTTTTTTTTAGTTTGAAGACACCAAAACTGTAAATCTGAAACAAAAATGGAAGTTAAATTTAGAGCACTTGGAAGTTTCCTAAGGAACTTTACAAAAATTGAAACAAAATCATCGCACAGTGACAGTCATAAGCGAGAGAGCATATATTTAAAAAACAGAATTACAACCGGTAATTAGCCATTGCCCGCTAAAACGTCCATGTTGCTGGGACCAGGGCCCTTACCAGGGATGAAAAAGTAGGTACAATTGCAGCTTTTTCCGGATTTTTCGAACCAAAGGTACATTCGGTACTCTGAGCTCAATTTAGGTGTAATAAGACGATAGCCACATAAAAACTGTGTTGCACGCAAAAGAAAAATTTAACAAAATTTTTGTAAACAAGGAACATTGTGATAATGTCATTGCGACAACAAGAAATCTTAGCAAAGTGGCCCGGTTTCTCTATTAAATTCTTTGTGAACAGTGTAAAACTCCTCAGAGCTTTCTAGCAAAGTGGTTACATTGTATGTGTGTGAATTTAAATTGTGAATGAGTTGAAAATACGGAAAAAGCAAATAATAATTAAAGGCGGAAATTTTGAGCAAAAATTTTAGCTCAAGTTGGCCTGTCCATGAAATCCCACATAAGGTTTTGCATCAAACGGCTGGTTTACATAATAGACCCAAATGCTTTATGTACGCAGCGCAATCTAGGCCAAATAAAAAGCGTCGAGCCTTGTCTTCAAGTGCCCAATTTATTATTATTTATTTAGGGACTTCTACCTAGGACCACTTCTAAAAGAGTTAGAAAGCAACCCAATGTATATATTCCAAATGACCGATTAATTTACAGTCAGGATGGTGTGTCTCTGTGTAGTTAACTGTTTCCGATTCAGAGCCAACATATTAAATGAATACATTGTGTAAACTACTGTAATTTTCTAAATACTTTTTTAAGTATGTACTTTCAGTTTATTTTTGAATAATCATGTAATTTTGAAACATGTAAACTCAAATGTTATTATTAGAAAGCCTACTGTTTATGAGCGGGTTAAATAAAATCAATAAATGAATGATACCTAAAAAAGTATACCCCTGTAATTTTTTTTGAATCAAAAAATATTTAGAGGTCGCTCAAAGCACTCAAAGTTTTCCATGCATTTTATTCGGGGAAAAAAAGTTTTCATAGAAATGGTATAGAATTCTTGAAAATCGAAATATTTTTTAATCTGACAACGTTGCTTATCTTTAGGAAACTGCCAATAATAATACCCAATTGTTTTTTTTACCATTTTTAAATACAAGCAATTTTTTGAGGGTTTTAGGGGTCCTATAAGAAATAGTTAATCACAGAAAATGGTGAAATAAACAATTGGGTGATATTATTGAAAATCTCCAAAAGAGAAGCAAAGTTTTCCGAGCGAGAAATATTAATTCTCAAGAATTCTATATCATTTATAATAAAAATTGTTTTTTCCCCCGTATAAAATACATGGAAAACGTCTAGTGCCTTGAGCGACCCCTAAATATTTTTTAATTTCCAAATAAAACTACTTTTTTCGTATCGTTGTATAGGTGAGGAAAAAAACTTCCCAGCCGGCATAATCATCATAAACGAGCTCGTAACTGGATATTTTCTCGAAGAAAACCCGGCTAAAAAGTCGGTTATGATAGCCGTTTACGATTGATTTTCGAGTACTTTTTCGCTTGAAATTGTCGAGCGCCTGCGAACAGTCCTAAACGGATCGAAAAAGCATTCGTATGCGAATATTATATATTATAAAATATTGTGGTTCAAGAAAAATTTCTAAAAGAATGAAATTATTTTCTTGTGCTGACAAATTACTACTTTTCTTTTCTTTTTTGTTTTATCGTTTAAAAGCCTTTCTCTAACTTTTCGCCGTTCGAGAATCCCTCGTAAAACATAATGTTCGTACAATGTGCGTTTTCTTGCTGGCTGGGTTCTTATAGCCATTTTCTTCAAGTATATCGCAAAATTTGTAATACAACATTTTGCCTGTTTAAAGCAAAGCAAAACTCCATACAAATCAGAGGGATTCGATCTTTATTAAAATATTTCGTACTATTTTGGCCTTATAGAATTTTTTGAGCTTTTCTTGGACATAGCAAATTTCCCTTTCATTCATTCATTGAATATAAAACAAGGACCTTTACCCTATTCGAAACGATGCATTTTTAATTTCTCTAGCCTCCTCTATCAAAATATGAGTTTTCGTAAAAAGTGGACTAAGCAACTTTTCACTCTAAGCTAGCTGTATCTTTATTGATTTGTTATGAATATTAATTAAACTGTGCTGATATATTAATCACTTTCTTATTAATGCAAATAATGTAAAAATTTATTAAATTGTTACCAATTGTCTGAAAATAATAAAAAAAAGTTAACAAAATAGTGAGCTGCTTTTTAGGTACATTTGACAGCAAAAAGGCACATTTCTATTGTCAAATTTGTTCGAATTTTAACGATTGGTACTATAAAAGAGTTAGGCGTTCCAATAGAATTTCTTTTCGGTTCGAACTACAGAGTAAGGGCCTAGGAATCGCTCTTTAGACCTTTAGCTTGGGCACCAGCATCCCCTAACAGCAAAATGAATAACGAACCTTTTTAAAAAGGAATAATCGAGTAAGCGGCTTTTTTTACACAAAAAAATTATTTCCACTATGCGCCGGTGGATGCGCTCAAATAAAACACTTTAAAAAGGGAAATCAAATTTTGTTATGTTTCAGGTGTGAAGTGGTCGGAAAGAAAAGTTCTTTACGTTCCTTTAGTTCACGAGATCATAGGAGACTACAGTGTATATATAAACTTCCA
>NW_023458557.1:54859777-54861934 GCF_013731165.1 Rhagoletis pomonella
TTAGTTCACGAGATCATAGGAGACTACAGTGTATATATAAACTTCCAAATGTTCAGCGCTGCCACATCGGTAACATTTTGTTCCTTTATTTTCAGAAGCTGTGTTTAGTGTTAGTTTTTTTGTTCTTTTCTCTTTCTTTTTGTGATGCACTTTGTTGACAGTTTCTACACCCGCTACTCCCGCGCTTTGGTGTAGCTCTACTCCTTCTTTTTCTGCAATTTCATAGGCTTTGGCTGTATTGACGGCATCCAATAAAGTGAGATCTTTCTTTTCAAGCAATCGGCTTTGAATTCTTTGGCTTCTAAGTCCAAAAACGAATTGATTATTTCCAAAATTACACCCTGCAGCTAAACGGCGAAGTGCAACCAAAAATTCACTGCAAGATTCCTCCGATTTTTGTTTGCGAAGATGAAGTCGGTAATTCTCCAGAATTTCGTTACCTTTCGGGTTAAAGTTGTCTTCTAAAACCTGGACAATGTTTTCATATGACATGTCCTCCGGAACTATGGGTAGAACCTTGTCGCAGAGAAAATCATAGGTCGCCGTTCCCATGTAGTGTAACAATAGCTGGCGCTTCTTAGTTGAGACTGCATTGAAAATCAATAACGCCGTCTCGAATTGTTTTACCCAACGACCCCACGTTGTCTTTTTCCCGTCGAACGCACCAAAGTGGAATGCAGCCATTGAAGTCACTATATGAGGCTGCGCTTCTACTCCGGAACCTGCTTCTGCTCCAGTTCTCGATTCACGTTCATTAAGGGGCATCGCTCCTACTTAAGCTCAGATTTTTTCTTTTTTTTTCACTCGTCGCCAGAATTGTGGTAACCAACCACATTAAAAGACAGTTATTCGCAGACTGATTCGTATGGTTTTAGTTCATGTTTTGTTTTGTTTGACATTTGGTCTATGACAGGCGGTCTTTAAACTTCGTGGACATTGAAAAGGTTCAATTTAGATTTTGGGGGGTGAGAATCATGTTGCACTTTTTTGCAATTTTTATAAAATGGGCTTTTTTCTTAGCAAACTTCTACGTATATTTTGCTGTGCTTTTCGATGTTTGGAATGAAGCAGTCAATAAAGATGCAAAAGAGACCGCATTTTTAAACTATATGTTGGAAAATATTATTAGAGGGAACATTGCCGAAGAATATAACACCTACATAAAAGAAAAAGCAAGAATGGTATGCAAGAAAATATGTGAAAAATGGGAGAAATATCATAGACAGCGCGAAATTTTTTTTATTTAAAATGCGAAATGGCTTCAATCAAAAACAATAATAAAACAAGTAAGAAAGTCTAAGTTGGGGTGGAGCCGAACAATAAATACCCGTCGGAAGTATTCAATATAGGTTTTTCACCTTTACGAAAACTACGGCTACACGGTAAACAGGGATGTTTTTACCCCTATTTTAAACATCTTCGATAGAACGTTCAGTTAGAAATAATAAAATGAACTTATGTAGTCATATGTGGGCGGCATCACGCCCATTTTCCAAAATTCCAAGTAATGTTACTTCTTTTCAAGGGATTGTTGTTAGTATCAATTTTGAGTAAATTAGCGCCCTTAAATTTCGAAATATCGAAGTTTCAAGCATTTATGAAATTTACCGTTGTTTGAAATGTGGCCGCAATTTTAGTTCGATTTCAATAATTTCCAACGCTTTGCTTTTATATGGCAAGAACAATACCTATACCGAGTTTGGTACAAATTGGTATAACGGTTACCGAGATATAAGTGGGCGGGGCCACGCCCATTTTCCAAAATTTTATCATAATCATATTTCTTGGTAAAGAGTTCTTGCAATCATGAATTTTGAAAACATTAGCTTTAGTATTTACTGATTTATCGAAGATTTGGTATTTCTCTAAATTACCGTTATATAGAGTGTGGGTGTGGTTATTGTCCGATTTTAAAAATTTTCAGCCATTTGGTATGTTGTATCAGGGTAAACAACTGTGCCAAGTTTGGGAGAAATTGGTTGCCAAGATATACACATGTAATCATAAGTGGGCGTGGCAAGGCCCATTTTCAAAAAATTTATAATATTCTTATTTTTCGTCTAAAAATAATTATAAATATCAATTTTGAGTGAATAAACTTCAGTATTATTCCAACATATATCGTGAATAACATACTAAAATATGTAGTATGTGCTG
>NW_023458557.1:54862034-54862340 GCF_013731165.1 Rhagoletis pomonella
TTATTTTGAAAAATTTCTGCAACCTTGCGGAGTGCTGCCAGCTTATCTTTTAATCACATCAGGATGTAGCGAACAAATATGGCACGTTCCAGAAACTGCTACTTGGGATTTGCCGATTTTGACAATTCTCAAGTAAAAGTAAACAACACTTTAGAAACTTTATATGCACTGAAATTTGCTAATACTTTCCCAAAAATCACCGTTTTTTATCATTTTCGCTATTAATTCTTTTTATAAATCATATATATATATATTGAACTTCAAATGCCGGCACATGCGGTATTAAATAGATAGTAACACATTTTT
>NW_023458557.1:54862440-54866648 GCF_013731165.1 Rhagoletis pomonella
GCCCCTACACACGATACAGCTGTTTGGCTAAAAGGGATTTAGCCACTTGGCTTAATTAATTATTATGGTCGATTTATCAAAAATTTGAGCGATATCGTATATCCACTAAATCGCTTGCTGCAAAACAATGTGCCATTTGTGTTCGACTCGAATTGCAAAAAAGCGTTTTGCGATATAAAAAAGCAAATGCAATCGGATACGGTGTTAACGCACTACGACCCACAATTACCCGTAGTATTGGCGGTGGACGCTAGCCCCATAGGCGTAGATGCAGTTTTAAGCCATTTGTATGCAGATGGAACAGAGAAACCGATTCAATTTGTCTCGCAAACATTAAACAAAGCTCAACAAAGGTATAGCCAAGTGGATAGAGAAGCATACGCGATTATTTTCGGCGTACGTAAATTTTATCTATATCTTTTCGGAAATAAATTTATACTGGTGACTGACAATTAAGCAATTGCGCAAATTTTTTCGGCGCAGAAGGGTTTACCTACATTATCAGCCACACGCATGCAGCACTACGCCATATTTTTTAGAAACATTTAACAACGAAATTCGAGTAAAGAAAAGTAAAGAGAACGCGAATGCTGATGCTATGTCGCGTTTGCCGACTACCGACTTGTATAACCAAATCGAAGAAGTGGATGTTATTGAAACCGAGGTCATCCAAAATCTCCCGTTGACAGTGGAGGAACTAAGTACGCACACGAGAGCTCTTGGCGAAGTAAGAGTACTGGTTGACTGCTTAAAATATGGACGCGAATGTGAGGGGAGGAATAGGTTTGGTGTCCAACAAGAAGAGTTTGCCCTACAGAAGGGGTGTCTGCTAAGAGGAATACGAGTGTATATACATAAGAGCTTGCGAGAGAAAGTATTGAGCGAGCTGCATTTCGGTACTTTAAAGATGAATGCGCTGGCACGAGTATATTACTGGTAGAACCGAATTGACTACGATATTGCACAGCTCTTTAGCAACTGCGCGGCATGTCAGGTGACCCGATCAGATCCGAAGGCGGTTCCTGTGTATTGCTGGATGCCACCGAGTAAAGTATTTGAGAGAGTACACGCTGACTTTGCCGGTCCTTTTATGGGAAAGTATTTGTTCGTGCTGGTAGATGCTTTCAGCAAGTGGCCAGAAGTACGTATCGTGCCAAATGTGACGGCAGAAACCACAGTTATAGAATGTGAGGAAATATTTACGACTTTTGGCATACCGAACGTCTTTGTGTAATTCCAGAATTTTTTTAAGAGGAATGGGGTTGTTCACAAACAAGGTGCGCCATATCATCCGGCTACAAACGGCCAAGCTGAGCGGTTTGTTCAAACGTTTAAAGCTAAACTCATATCCATGAACAGCCAACAAAGGACGATGCATCGAGACCTATCGCGTATCGTAGAGCAATACATCCGGTTACAAAAAAATCGCCAGCCATGGCAATGTTTGGTCGCCAAATTCAATCGCGATTAGATCTGATGCTTCCACAAAATGCAATTTCTGCTACGGAACGAAAACTTCTGCCAAAACACTTTAAGTTAGGTGGGAGAGTGGCTATACGCGATTATTTGTCTAGCAGCAAATGGCAATTTGGGACAGTATCCGAAGCAATTGGAGACCAACACTTTAATATACAGCTCGATAACGGTCACACATGGAAGAGACATATAGATCAGGATAGGAAAGTCGGCGAGCAGCTGATAAGCCCACACAGCGTTAAGGAAACGCAAATTGAAAGCAGCCCCGCTGAAACAGTTACGCTGCCATCAGAAACGACGCCTGACGAACCGGCTGACCTCGCTGCAAATACACAGCAACAAATAGAAACAAAAGAGGAGCCAGCGAAAGAGAACCAGGGTGAACTGCGCCGATCTAAGAGAACAGTGCGCGCTCCAGAGCGTTTACAATATGATCATTAATTTTATATCGATATTTTCACTATTTCTTTCCTATTCATTTTTCTCAATCTTAATTTTAAATTTAACATTCCATAAAAAAAAAACCTTCAAGTTCGGAATACATTATCATTTGAATTAACTGAATTTCCTAGAATGTTATACTGTATCGAATATTTACTTAACAACAAGTGTTGGAGAGATGTCATAGACCAAATGTCAAACAAAACCAAACATGAAATAAAACCATACGAATCAGTCTGCGAATAACTGTCTTTTAATGTGGTTGGTTACCACACCGCCAAATGAAGTCAATTTCTTATAGCTCTACTTAAAGTGAGATATTATTACACAAATTATAATGCATTTTGAAAAGGAGGTTAATTTTTACTTAGCAAGCTATGCACAGGCTTTTTTCGTTAATCGCACAAATATTACCTTTGTTATTCATTTCTAGGGCCCTGAATCTCATGCACTAAAAATTTTAAAATATGCGCATATACTTAAATGCACTCAAAATTTAAAAATATGCGCTATAAACAAGTAAAATATGCGATTAAAAATATTTTCCTAATATTTTGTGGCCAGTAAAAAGAGATAAATCATACATATAAAAAAAGAAAACAATTCGCTTCAGAATACAATACATATTAATGTATGTATAAAATTAGTATATAGTCAAGTAGCCAGTAACAATCTTGTGTAAATAGAACATTGACAGTTTAATAGTTTGAAAAAGTTTGCCATATTGATTCCAAAACCCGTGTAACCGACAGCCATTTGGTGGCTAGGTACGTCATACAGGGAGCGGCAGCTGTACTCGTAAACATTCTGCAGCAATGGCTTGCAGAGTGTATTTAGCCTCATCCTTGCGAGGGCTGGGCACTCGCACAAGAAGTGTTCGGATGCCTATTTTGAGCCATTGTCGTCGCAACTGGGGCAGAACCTGTTGAAGGGAAATGCAATCCTTTCGGCATGTACCCCAACAGGCCAGTACCGTGTGCATACTGCAGTAAATTTGTAGGTATCTTCTTTGCTGCTTTTCTGGGTCGTAGAATACCTATAACTGCCGGGTAAAATTTCGGTAATTGTTGTTTTTATCTCCCTGAGCGAGGCGCCCATGTCCACCGCGCGGAACACATTCAGTGCGGAGCCGCACATTGCTAGTTCGTCCGCTCCCTCGCTTCCGTAAGTGTTCCCGTGTTCCAGGACCCATATTGGAGTAATTTCGCATTGATCAGAGATATAGGCCAGATCTCTCCTACAGTGTTCCACCGGCAATTTTTTTGACAAGGGGAACTTTTTTAGCACCAAAATTAAATGGTTGTAAATCAAAACAAAGCAAAAATAAGCAAAAACCATATGCATTTATTGTAAATACATATGTATACTAAAATACGCGCAAGCAGGTATATTTTGGCAAATATACAAAATCATGCATTTACTGCAAAATATGCAAAAATATGCATTTACGATTGAATGCGATTTTAAAGGAACCTTCATGATTCGTAAAGATAACATAACCAAATCGATTTATCGATACTTTAAAAAATTACTTTTGCCCAATGAATAGCAGTTCCCAGACCATAGTGCGCTGGAGCGACTTAAAAGCGAAGGCGTACGAGATCATTGCAACAGATATTAAAATCTGAAAAAAAAACAAAAAGTGAGTTCGAACCTTTTACAACACAGAAAATTCAAAAGTGAAAAACAGCAAAAAGTCCGGATGTTGAACTAACTCATTATACATACACATGTATATCCCATCAGTGATTTAGTTTGGAAGTTTGTCATTTTCAATCAATTATCGACCGCAGAACAGCTGCTTACTATATATCAACGTTTATATTAGGTTTTTTAATTGATGGCACAGGGCACCACTGATTTTGGTGCGGCAAATATTAAAGCTGTTATGATCATGACAAAAACATTAGAAGGTAAAATCATTCTCTCAATTCTTCATGATTTTTTCTGACGTTTGCAAACATTTTAAAACCATATAAAATTGAAAATAAAAAAAAATGAAATTGTTCTCAATTGTTGTTGTTTGAGATTAAAAGTGAGAATGTGTGTCTTGAGTTCGAATTTTAAAATTATATTGCAGGCAAACGTCAGACTGCCTCTCAGTGATTTTACCTTTTAAAGTTTTTATCATGGTTATGCATGTTACATTAATTACACTGGTCTACAAGGGTTTTGCGAATAAGACGGGACCTGGTGTTTCCGAACGGATTTTTCGTGCTGAACACGAATCTGGGGTCCAAAACTTCCCATCACGTCACGTTTTCGAGAAAAAAGGGGTTGAAACCCCTAAA
>NW_023458557.1:54866748-54874938 GCF_013731165.1 Rhagoletis pomonella
TCGTTCGAATGGACACCGACGCTCCAGCTCTGAAAGTATTCAACTCGAAATCCGCTGGTGGTAGCAGAGGAAGAGGGAGACCCCCACTGTGATGGAAAGATCAGGTGGAGAAGGACTTGGCTTCACTTGGCGTTTCAAAGTGGCGTCAGTTGGCACAGAGGAGGATTTACTGCCGTGCTTTGCTGAACTCGACCAAATTCGCTTAAGCGGTTACAGCGCCAAAAAAGAAAGAAGAAGACCTTAGATTATGCCATTTCACCTCAACTACCTTTATCCCACCTCAACTCATCTCAGCTCACATTAACCTATCTAATCTCACCTTACCTTATTAATCTCACCTTACCTTTATTGCATATATCTCGAAAAGTTATCCATAGAACAAAAATGATCTTGATTTTCGGAATTACCGAAGAATTCTACATGGGCACTGGATGGTGGCATCCATAGAACATTTTTGCTGTAAACCAGTGTTATTATGCGCACCCTGGTTAGACAGACTTGCCGCATAATTCTGTGTTTTCTTGATAAGGTATTTGTAAAGAAATTTTATCAAGTAAAAGCTCCCGTCGCATTCTCTGTCAATATTTATAAAATAAAAAGCTACGATTTGCACAAGAGGGGAACTGATTTCCACAAGTGGGGAACAGATTTCCACATGAGTGGAACTGATTTCATTGTCACATATGAATGATATGAATTTAAAAGCAAAAAAGCTTTTTGACTGCCGTAGCCGAGTAGGTAGAGATGTCGGCTATGAATTCTGTGTGTCCCAGGTTCAAATGCCGGCACATGCAGTATTAAATAGATAGTAACACATTTTTTAAAATACAAAGTTTATAATTTTCATATGAAATTTCAATTTGTAAACGCTTGTAAATAGCATTTTCAATCTTGATAATTTATTAAGAAAAAGCTTTTGATTTCTGTGCTAAATTCTTGATAAATAATAATAAATTGACAAATTATAAAATATATTTATTTATCAAGTGCACACAATCGGGCTGTTAGAACCATTTCAACAATGTGTTTGTTCCACAAGCTACTCGAAGTCACTTCGAGTTACACATACCCGTTCCACAAGTAAGTTTTAGAGTTTATTTGATATACGCTGATAGTTTGAACTTTGCTCGAGTTTTTCTACAAGTAGCTTGTGAAACAAACCTAATATTAAGTGGACTCTCTGCCCATGTACACATTCGCATTCGCAAAACATTCGTATCATTTGATGCGATTGCGAATGTCGAATGCGAACGTGTAAAATGATGCGAACTATTCACATAACGAATGCGAATGCAAATATTCGCAGCATCCCTAGTACATACTTAATATAATGACAAATGTGGGGGTGAATATCCAGATGAACAAAAGTTGAAGATAAAGATCAGAATAAAGGTAAAGGAAATGATAAAGATAAAAATGAAAAGATAGATATAAAGATAACGATAAAAAACGATAGGGACAAAGACAGAGATAGACAAGTAAGAGCAGCGCTGTCTTCGGCTATGCCGAAGGCTTCATACCTTTCATGAACATCTGCAAATTTTACTTTGACAGATTACTGCTTTTGAATACATCTGCATACATCGATAGAGGAGTTACATACTTATATAAAAAATCGCATCTAAACAATCAGAGGTATGGAAGATATACTTTATATGACACCAATCTAAGTGATTTTCACTGCTATGTGATCAGTATGTAAACCGGTAACACAATTTATTGGGTTTAGTTTCCTACATAAAGGAGATATATCGCAAAAACTGGTATCTGAACAATCAGTGCTATAGGAGATAAAGCTTATACAGCATAGATTTTGACGATTTTCTCAGTAGACTTTGTATTATTATTTATAAAATATCTTACGAAATTTATCGGTTTTAGCTGTTCAATTAAAGGAGTTTTACAGTAAAATCCCATATCTGAACAATCAGATGTATGAAGATATATGTTGTAGTCACCCGATCCTTGTTATTTTCACTGTACGTATTCTGTTGATAATGAGTGAAAATGGTGCGAAATTTGATGTTCCTAGCTGCATAAATGGAGGAGTTATGATAAAAGACCTCATATCTGAACAACCAGTTGTATGGGGGCTGCAGGTTATAGTGACCCGATCTTTGTTATTTTCGCTGTAAGTCTTCTGTTGATAATGAGTGAAAACAGCGCGAAATTTCATGATCCTAGCTACATAAATGGATGAATTATAACGAAAAATCTCATATCTGAACAATCAGTTGTATGGGAGCTATAGGTTATAGTTACCCGATCTTTTTAATTTTCACTGTAAGTTTTCTGTTAATAATTATTGAAAACAGTGCGGAATTTCATGTTCCTAGCTATATAAATGGAGGAGTTATAACGCAAAATTTTATATCTGAACAATCAGTTGTATGGGAGCTATATGTTATAGTGGTCCGATTCTTCCGGTTCCGACAAATGATTAATACATTATAAAAATACACCCACCTACCAAATTTGATCCGGATATCTCGAAAACTGAGAGACTAGATTGCATACAAACAGACAGACAGACGGACAGACGGACATGGCTAAATCAACTCAGCTCGACGTTCTGATCATATAAGTATACATTTTCATGGGTCTATCTCTTTTTGTTCTGGTACTTACAAACATCGGACCAAAGTTATAATAACATTTCATGCTGATGCAAAGATACCATGAACAAAATAAAACTGATTTAGATATATTATGTTATGTTATGGTGTTATCTTATTGTATGCAATAATATGTTATGTTATATTACGTTATGCAATTTTATGTTATGTTGTTTAATGCTATTTTATGTTATGTTATGTTATGCTATGTTATGTCAAGTTATAATAATGTTATATTATGTTATGTTTTGTGGTGTTACGTTTTGTTGTCCAACGCAATTCAACTCAACTCACCACAACTCATTTCAAATCACCTCTTAGCAACTGGTCTCAGTTCACCTCAACTCACCTTAACTCACCTCATCCCAACCCACTTCATTTAAACATAGCTCACCTTAGCTAATGCCATTTCACCTCAACTACCCTTATCCCACCTCAACTCATCTCAACTCACGTTAACCTATCTAATCACTTCAATTCACTTCACCTTAATTCAACACAACTCAGCTCAGCTCTCCTTAATTTTAGTGGATGAATTTCAACCGCTGGGCGAACACTAGTTTTATTAACAAGTAATTTTTAGCAAAAAAAAAACCGACTTCAACTCTCATATAAAAAAAAAATATATATATATATGTATATATCTCATGATCCACTGATCGGATCTTAACCAGATTAGTATGGGACCACCTCTGAGACACTACCTTTCCGATGAGAATTATCGAAATCGGTTGACGTGGTCCAAAGTTATGCGGTAACATACATAAAAAAAAAAATAAAAAAAAGATTCCGACGAACTGATAACCTCCTCCTTTTTTGGAAGTCGGTTAAAAATAGGTAAGTTTAGGTTACACTATAATCAGGAAGAACAAGTCCTTTCATTACCAGGATAGCTTTATAGCTTTATCAATAAATTCGCAATATTTAGAACTAATAGTAATAAGGGGAGGTCATTTATATAGAGATTAGTTCGATATTAAAAGATAGGAAATAGATACAAAAATTTACGTTTCAAAGTTAAAAATAATGGGATATGTGCATGGTCAAAACAGAGTTGAAAGTATAAATAATTTCTGCTCACTTTAAGCACTTTTTAAGAAAATTTTGTCAAAAAATTCGAAATTATTTTTAGCTTCGCCTTTGATTCGACGTTGAATATGCCGCATTATATTTTAAATTTAAAGAGATTTACAAATTAAGCATACAAATTAAAAACATTAATTAATTAAAAATCAGCTACACTTTTATAAAAAAATTATTAAAATAAAATAAAAATAAATAAATAGTCGAAACTGTTCAATATGTGGGTATCGTATAGCTATGATAAGCACTATTAAAAGGATTTTAAGTATGCAGTTTTGTAATTGTAGTACATTAAAGAGCAAGTTTTAAGTAGCTACGAATTATGTTCGACGATTTTTTATATGGAGAAATGAGGGACACCTTCACCAAAAAAATGCCAAATATCAAGGTTATGTCCTAGCTACTTCAAACTGGCACTTTAATGTACTACAATTGAATTGGCTACAAAAATACCTTTTTAAATATCTCATTGAAAACTTCGATATATTTACCAAGTTTGAAAGATAAATTTATTCGGTTTTTGTTAAGGAATAACCCATATTACAAAAAAAAAATAATAATTAAAACTAAATAATAATTCAAAAATTGTCAAAACTTGTCTATATATGGGTGTCTTATAGTTTTGATAACCATTATATAATGAACACTATGAGACATATTCCTCACAGTCGGAATCTAAATCCCATCCAAGCCCCAACTAATATTATTCGCTTCAAGTTCTACTACTAACTCCATAGCTTCGCCAAAGAAAGGTCTCCGGATTGTAACTACTGGCAACAACCGCGTGCAAGTAATCAGAGGATCTGATGAAAGTAACTGTCTATTAAAAATGTCTTTTAAATTGTGAGCGCGACGCGTTTTCCAACTATAGATCTCTATAAAGTTTTTGAAGTCCTTGTTCAAACTAAATCCGCTTCTCACTAAAGATTTTAAAGTCCTTGTTAGAACTATTTCCGATTTTGTTCATTGAGCAACCTTAAAATAATACATAGTTTAAGTTCGAAATGAAACAGAATCTAACTTAACCAGAAGTATATGTTTTTGCGTATAACTAAAATCAAAGTGAAATTTTTAAAACCAATTTATTTAAAAATGCGCAAAATGGTTTTAGTCAAAAACTAACAGTTTCTGTGTAAATATTTTGCACTTGTGTTAAAGCCTGCGCCTTTAGAAAAAAACTAAGCTACCAATGAAGAAAATCGATGTATAAATAACAAATGAAATGATTGGTCAAATGAAAATGCGCAAGGATTTTTTTTATGAAATATCAGCAGAAAAGAGTGTTACTCATGCGCCACGTACACCTGAGTAGGTAGAGTGTCTGCATCGAAAACAAGAGGTGTCAGAAATGATTAATTAATTTCTCAGAAACTATCAGGGCTTTCGAAAAGTGATTTAAATACGGTTTATGAAGAATTTTATATGCTTTCATTTCCCGTAATTCGTATTACTATTATTCAATATACGTGATTAAGTGAAACCACTATTTTCAAAAGCTGAATAACGGTAAATTGCATATATCTCGAAAAGTTATCCATAGAAAAAAAAAGATCTTGATTTTCGGAATTACCGGAGAATTCTACATGGGCACTGGATAGTGGCATCCATAAAATATTTTTGCTGTAAACCAGTGTTATTTTGCGCACCCTGGTTAGACAGACTTGCCGCCTAATTCTGTGTTTTCTTGATAAAGTATTTGTAAAGAAATTTTATCAAGTAAAAGCTCCCGTCGCATTCTCTGTCAATGGCTGCGTTTCTTTATACATTCCGGATAATCCCATTTCACAGCCGGAATAAACAGAATGCTTTTGAAATATACGTTAACATATCATCAGGAACGTTCTAAAGAATAAGTAAAGAGAAAAGTTTATTCCAAACGTAAAGAATAAAGAAATTCAGCCTATATTTATAAATAGGGAAGACAAAAATATGCACCAAAAACTTAATTATATGATCATTAAAATGATCCCAAAATAATAAAAATATGCTTGATATATGCCCCAAAAAATATATTTTATTAAGAGCAGTTACATTGAACTATCATATGTTTTTTGATATTTTCCAACGAAAATTTTTGTCGATTATCGCATAAAAAGTTTTTGTATATTGAGAATGAACGCTCTACGTCACAAGACGTTGTTGGACGATATTTAAAAGATGACAATTCTCCAGGTGAAAACATTGCAATAAATTCATCTGTTGCCCCAGCGTTTTTGTATAAAACATTCCGTATTTCCTGCATACGACTATATCCTGGATTTCTTTTCAAAATTCTATTTAATTTTTGAACGTATTTTTGAGATTCCAATGATTTGATGCCACTATAAATGGACTCCATTATTTTGAAACTTTCATCTAAATCCAATCCTTTTGTTTCTAGATTGGTACTAGCAGCGCCAATTTCGTAGAAGTGTGTATGTATGTATGCGAGATCCGTTTCGGTTTTCGGATTACTGAAATTTTTCTTTGACAAACGAATCGCCTCGGCATCGTCATCTAGGAAACCGTCTATTACGGGTTTTACTTCATTAAAACTCTCGCTGTAGTAAATTGCTGCATTAAGCCAAGTTCCCCACCGAGTTATACATGGATTTGGTGGTAGTGGCAGTTGTGGATATTTCGTATTAAAAGCGAGTTTACGTGATGTTGCCTTTAATTATAAAAAAAGGAATATATGAATACATATGTATGTATGCATACCTTTAAAAAAAACTGCTTTAACATTTGCAATTAGTGCATTGACATCTGGAAATTCTGATCTTATGAATTCTGCAATTCTATGAATGCCGTGCGCAAAGCATGTTAAATGTATCATTCTCGGAAATAATATCTGGAGAGATCGAACTGCACTCAACATGTAGGCTGCTGCATCTGTTACCACAGCAAAAACGTTGTTGTATTTTATACCTGTTTTGAAAATAAAACTAAGTTATTTTTGCATCAAAAGTTAATACATATTTAACCTTCTGGCCACAGTAAATTTAAAGAATCGTTGAAGAATGCAGCTGCATTACTCGCATTAGAAGCATCCAGTTGAGCTATGTTGAGTAAATAGGATTTCCCAACTTCAGTATCGCCACCATCTAATATGCCGAACATAAAATTGGCAATTAATCGCTGTCTTTCGTCCGTGGTTTCATCAATTGAGACCCATATTTTTCTGTCCTTGGCTTTTGATCGCATATATTGAAGGCGTTCTTCGTATAAAATGGACACATACTTCGAGCGCAAGATAGATTCACTTGGCAGTTTGAACTTGGTGTATTTTTCCAATAATTCTTTAATGCTCGGATGACTTATTTTCTTAAGTGGAATGTTAGCTTCGAAAAAAGCTTTACACAAATCCATATTGAACGGATTAACTCCTTCCTCAATACAATTTGGTAGAAGTGGCTGAATAGTTTTTTTGCGTTTCAATGCTTCTTTGTGCTTGTCCGTATTGAAGTGTTGCTTCACACAAAATATTTTTTTTGCTGATATTGAGCAGTTACAATAGGTGCAGAATAAAACTCGCTGATCAGTTCGCAATACACCTGGAAACTGGTGAACAGTTTTCGCAAAAACGAACGCAAAGATTCTGTCTCTTTCGGCATATTTTCAATGAATTTTTTAACCACCAAACACGGGTTTAGCGCCAAACTTCACTATTGTAAAACAGTCGAAATATTTTTACGAGTATAGTACAATTGTTTGCTAGAAAATAACGGGACTTTCCGTTGTTTGACAGCTTTTTCTTTTTGTCAATTAAACAAACTTCGCTAGCAACCCTGGCTATCTACGCAAAGGTATTGCCAGATGAAATTATGCGAAAATTAATTTATTTTTTACCAAAATATGCATTTTAATGCATTTTCGCCAAAATATGCCTTTTGTATCAAAATATGCATTTGCATATGCAATATGCATTTGCATATTTTTGTCTTCCCTCATCATAACCATCATGGTATAATAATTACAGGTATTGTCTTCCCAGAGAGTTTTGCTTTACATCGAAATTCATGCTCCCTTATTTTCATTTTGACGCAGTTCAATGTTGATTCTTTTACTTTTATTTGGCTTTGCTTTTTGTTTTCGCTCAATTTAATTTTTATTACTTTTCAAAACAAAAGAAAAAAACGTTTGAAATGGATTGAACCATACAAATTTTGAATTCATTTACAAGCAAATGTTTTTTACCGGCTTTTGCAAATTAAATAAGTGCTCTGAAAGATGTTTTGTTTAAAAAATACGTGTACATATATGGTATATGGGGTATGGAAATATCCCTTTTCACTAGCAATAAACGTTTTAGTGTGGGCAACAATGATATTTTTTAAATAAGGCAGATCGGAATATGCGCTCTCTGGCAAGACAATACCTGTAACACTGGTCTACAAATTTCAACTTTTTTTCTGCGAATAAGACGGGACCTGGTGTTTCTGAACGGATTTTTCGTGCTGAACACGAATCCGGGGTCAAAAATGTCCCATCACGTCACGTTTTCGAGAAAAAA
>NW_023458557.1:54875038-54881714 GCF_013731165.1 Rhagoletis pomonella
AACTCGGTGGGGAACTTGGCTTAATGCAGCAATTTACTACAGCGAGAATTTTAAGGAAGTAAAAACCGTAATAGACGGTTTCCTAGATGACGATGCCGAGGCGATTCGTTTGTCAAAGAAAAATTTCAGTAATCCGAAAATCAAAACAGATCTCGCATACATACATACACACTTCTACGAAATTGGCGCTGCTATTACCAAGCTAGAAACAAAAGGATTGGATTTAGATGAAAGTTTCAAAATAATGGAGTCCATTTATAGTGACATCAAATCATTGGAATCTCAAAAATACGTTCAAAAATTAAATAGAATTTTGAAAAGAAATCCAGGATATAGTCGTATGCAGGAAATACGGAATGTTTTATACAAAAACGCTGAAGCAACAGATGAATTTATTGCAATGTTTTCACCTGGAGAATTGTCATCTTTTAAATATTGTCCAACAACGTCTTGTGACGTAGAGCGTTCATTCTCAATATACAAAAACTTTTTATGCCATAATCGACAAAAAATTTCGTTGGAAAATATCAAAAACATATGATAGTTCAATGTAACCGCTCTTAATAAAATATATTTTTTGGGGCATATATCAAGCATATTTTTATTATTTTGGAGTCATTTTAATGATCATATAATTAAGTTTTTGGTGCATATTTTTGTCTTCTTTTGAAACACAAAATTTATGATATCAAATTCGTGACGAAAGTTATACACATTTTCTAACTGCCTTGGAAACTGACGGAAAATATTTTTATTTATTCGGAACATGTCGTTCGTATGGACAGAAACGCTCCAGCCGGGGCCGCGATGCTGTTAACAGAGAAAGAGGAAGGCCTCCTCTGCGTTGGAAAGACCAGGTGGAGAAGGACTTGGCTTTACTTGGCATTTCCGATTGGCGTCAGTTAGCACACAAGAGAAATGACTGGCGTGCTGTTTTGGACTCGGCCAAACTCGCTTAGGCGGTTACAGCGCCAATAGAGAAGAAGAAGCCAATTTGACGTCAAACTTACAAACGTCAAAGTTTTCGGGAGAGTAAAAATGAGAATGAGCATGTGAAATGAAAAATTAAAATTACATTGCACTGGTTTAGTTTTATTTATTTATTTCTTTAATGTAAATTGGTTTATCGTTTATTAAGCAATAAAAACTTGATTGATGAGTTCCGCCAGTGTTGCTAACTTTTGATTTTTAAAAAGCACCAAACGTTGGAAAAAAGAGCGTTTTACCGCACTAAAAGCACTAAATTTTTTTTTAAACAAAGGATACTTTCTTTTATAAAAGTTTGTAGTAAACAAATGTAAAAAAATAAACAATATTTACATGTGTAAATAAATACACATTCATGCTTACGAAGTAATACCGAAGTACTGCACATTAAAACTGGTAAATCTGGAGAAAGAACAATCGAATCGCAAAAAACGAAATGGAATTTTGAAGGGGAAGAGTAATACTTAATGATACCCTAAGTAGAAATGAGCGAAAAAATTTGTTGTTTTATAATAAACCGTGTTTTTACACTTAGAGGTTAGGATATCTCAAAATTCTGACGTGGTAGAGAAATTCTGCAGCCAGATTTGGATTCAGCACCGAAAAATGTAAAAACCGATGAACTCAGGTGGCAAAAAAAGTTAAAATTTTTCGGACTGTGTAATCAATCAATAATCAAGAAAATACAAAGTAAACACTTAACTTATCTGCGTGCTAGCATTTTCAACGCGAATACAATTTAACAAGAACGCAAGAACGTGGGTTTGCAACTTCATCTTTTTATCAATCATGGTTTGCATTTTAGTGCATTTAAATTTGTAGATTCCTGTAAATTCAGAAATTTTAGTGCAGAAAAAAGCACTAAACAGGGCACTAGGCACTAAACCATTTTTTTTAGTGTTTTAATTTTCAAAAAGCACTAAATCTAGTGCTTAAAGCACCAAGTTGGCAACTATGAGTTCCGCTGTTGTCAGAGGGTATTTTCGGTAGCTCTACGTCGCAGCTCCTTTTCCAACGTCCATGCTATGACTGATAATGAGGAATGTTTAGAAAAATTGATGGTATGCGCATTATATTTGACACCAACGCGGAAAGGTATTATGCGCGTAAATCCTGCGATTGGCGTAACCCGAGTTTACATTTTCTGGCAAAATGTTAGTTTTACCTCATTTTCAAATGGGTTCCCAGCGATCAGAGCAGTGAAGGGTGACTTGCCTTAAAGTTTGGACCATTATCTTTCTTATGGGTGGAGACATCAATTTTGTTTCATATCCCCTCAAATATTGAACAGTAAAAGCATGTTCACATTATCGTAATTTGCGGCTCATTTGTAATTTATAAGCAAATCGTGCTGAAATCAAGCAATTGCGCTTTTTAAAATTTGTCAATAAATTAAATAGAAATGAAATAATTTATCATAAATCAAGAACCAAATGAAGAAAAATAACATGTTTCATTTATTTTAGCCACCACTGTTGAGGAAATTTGAAAAAATGCCTAAAGTAACCTCTTTTTTGAAACCAAATACAAAGCACACGTGCTATAGAAATTATGAAGGAAAATGTGAACGTGAAGTAATTTAAAGGATTCGCAAGCCACCATAAAAGTCGTATTATGAAATCTCACACCGTTAAAAAGTATTTGGTTGTGGTTTTAAGTCCTCTAAACACTTGTTTCTTCTTCTTCTTGTTTGGCGCTGTAACTGCCTAAGCGATTTTGGCGGAGTTCAGCAAAGCACGCCAGTCGTTTCTCTTCTGTGCCAACTGACGCCAATTGGAAACGCCAAGTCCTTATCCACCTGATCTTTCCATCGCATTGGGGGCCTCCCTCTTCCTATGCCACCACCAGCGGGTTCCGAGTTGAATACTTTCAGAGCTGGAGCGTCGGTGTCCATTCGAACGACATGGCCAAGCCAGCAGAGCCGCTGTATTTTAATACGCTGCACCATGTCCATGTCGTTGTAAAGCTCATACAGCTCATCGTTCCATCGTCTGCGGTACTCGCCGTCGCCAACGCGTAAATGCCCGTAAATCTTCAGCAAAATCTTTCTCTCGAACACTCCAAGAGAGGCATCATCGGATGTTGTCATTGTCCATGCTTCTGCGCCATATACCAACACGGGCATGATGAGTGACTTATAGAGCGTGGTTTTCGTACGTCGAGAGAGGACTTTACTCCTGAATTGCCTACTCAATCCAAAGTAGCACTTGTTGGCAAGAGTGATTCTGCGTTGCATTTCAATTCTGACATTATTATCGGTGTTATTGCTGGTTCCCAAGTAAACGAAATTCTCTACTTTCTCGAAATTGTAACTATCAACAGTGACGTGGGTGCCAAGGCGCGAATGTGCTGACTGTTTGTTTGTTGACAGGAGATACTTCGTCTTGTTCTCGTTTACCACTAGACCCAATCGCTTTGCTTCCTTATCCAACTTGGAGAAGGCACAACAGACTTCGCGGTTTTTGTTATCGATGATGTCGATGTTATCGGCATAAGCGGTTCAGTTCTGCAGCTCTTATTATCTTCTCCAACATCAGATTAAAGAAGTCACATGAAATGGAGTCGCCCTGTCTGAAACCCCGTTTGGTGGCGAACGGCTCGGAGAGGTCTTTCCCAATTCTGACGGATCTGGTGGTATTGCTCAACGTAATTTTACACAGCCGTATGAGTTTTGAGGGGATGCAAAATTCAGACATAGCGGCGTATATGCAACTCCTTTTAGTGCTGTCAAAAGCGGCTTTAAAGTCGAGAAATAGGTGGTGAGTGTCGATCGTTTTCTCTCGGCGATTTGGCGTATTGTGGATACCTGGTCTATGAAGGAGTTGCCAGGTCCTAAGCCACACCGATAAGGCCCAATAAGTACATTTCCGGTGGGCTTTCACACAATACGCTCGATAAGACCTTGTAACCTATGCTTAGAAGGCTGAACACGCGGTAGTTGGCGCGAATGGCGGGGTCACCTTTCTAGTGGATTGGGCAGAGCTTATTTAAGTTCCAGTCGTCGGGCATGCGTTCATCTGTCCTTATTCTGACCAAGAGTTGATGCATGCACCTTATCAACTCCTCGCCGCCGTATTTGAATATCTCAGTGGGCAGGCTGTCAGCTCCAGCAGCTTTGTTGTTTTTCATCCGCGTTATTGCTATTCATACCTCGTCATAGTCAGGCAGCGGAACGTCGACTCCGTCATCATCGACTGCGGGCTCGGGTTCTTCTTCTCCACAACTTTCCGTTCTGCTACCATTCAGTAGGGCGGAGAAGTGTTCCCTCCATAATTTAAGTACGCTCTGAACATCGGTTACTAGGTCGCCATTGTTGTTCTTACAGGAGTACGCCCTGGTCTTGAAACCTTCCGTAAGTCGCCAAACTCTTTGGTAAAATATTCTGGCATTCTTCCTGTTGACCAGCATTTCAAGCTCTTGGCACTCACGTATTTCGGCCTCTCTCGTCTTATTGCGGCAAATACATCTCGCTTCCCTCTTGAGATCCCTATAGCGGTCCCACATAGGGCGCGATGCGCCCGATCGCAGCGTGGCCCTTTAGGCGGCATCTTTTTTCTCCGCAGCTTCCTGACACTCCTCCTCGTGCCAACTGTTATTACAGGCTCGCTGAAGTCCGACTACTTCTTCGGCGGCGGTACTTAATGAGCGGGAAATGTGGTTCCACTGCTCGCATATGTCGGTTTGTTGAAGAGTGCTCTCTGAGAGCAGGCGTGAAAGTCGAGTAGTGGAAGCACTCGCTGTCTGTTGTGATTGCAGCTTTTCGACGTTAAGCTGCCCTTGCATATTTGGGCGCGCATTTTTTGCTGCACAGATGCGGGTGCGTATCTTGGCTGCAACAAGATAGTGGTCCGAGTCGATGTTTGGCCTCGGAGTGTGCGTACGTCTAAAACACTGGAAGCGTGCCTTCCGTCTAGCACAACACGATCTATTTGGTTTCTCGTTTTTCGATCCGGAGACAGCCACGTAGCTTGATGGATCTTGTTATGCTTGAACCTAGTACTGCATACTACCATGTTTCGGGCCCCGGCGAATCGATCAGCCTCAATCCGTTGTCGGACGTTTCGCCGTGGACGCTGAATTTCCCTTCCTTGCCCACCCTGGCATTGAAGTCGCCAAGCACGATTTTGATATCGTGACGGGGGCACCCCCCATACGAGCGCTCCAAGCGCTCAGAAAAGAGATCCTTGGATGCCTCATCCTTCTCTTCCGTCGGGGCAGGGGCGCAGATGAGCGAGATGTTGAAGAATCTCGCTTTGATGCGGATTGCGGCTAGACGCTCGTACACCGGGGTGAACGACAGTACTCGGCGACGGAGTCTCTCTCCCACCACAAATCTAACTCCGAGCGAGCGAGGATGCAAGAGTCGGGATTGAGTATAGCCATGCAACTGTAACTGCATACCCAGCGCAGCGACTATACCCCATTTCCGGTCAAAACTTTAGGAAACACGGTAAAACGACATTTACGACACCTTGTGAACCACCTAAATATGTAGAAAACGATAATAGTCCTGGCTAGCTACTTCGTGAAATAGTCAGATGACAAAAAGATACTACAAAATTTTTAAATACTTACATACATATACATATGTATATGTTCACTAAAATTTAATTAATCTAAAAATAAAGTCTTTGGGAACTGGTCATCGTATTTGGTGTAGAATTTAAACATTTTTATACCCGAGCGCAATTGTGCACAAGGGTATTATAACTTTGTTCACATAACGGTTGTTTGTAACAGGCAAAACGAATCGAGATAGATATAGACAAATGTATACATAAATGATCAGAATGAAAAGAGAAATCGATTAAGCGGTGACTGTCTGTCCGTCCGTCCGTCTGTGCACACGATAACTCGAGTAAAAATTGAGATATCTTAACGAAACTTGGTACATGGACTTCTTCTGGGCGTAGGTCGAATTTTGTTGAAAATCGGACAATAACCACGCCTACCTCCCATATAACGGTAAATTTCAGAAATGCGAAAACTCTGATATTTTAGTAACTACTGAAGATAATTCACTCAAAACTGATATTTACAATGAGTTTTAGACGAAAAATAAGAATATTAAAAAATTTTGGCAAATGGGCGTAGCCACGCCCACTTATGATTACATGTGTATATCTTGGTAACCGCTGCACCAGTAGTTGGTCCTGGTACAGCATACCAAATGGCCGAAAATTTTTAAAATCGGACAATAACCACGCCCACATCCCATATAACGGTAATTTAGAGAAATACAAAATCTTCGATAAATCAGGAAATATTAAAGCTAATTTAATCAAAATTGATGCTTGCAACAATTCTTTGCAGAAAAAAAACGTTTAAGGTAAAATTTGGGAAAACGGGCATGGCACCGCCCACATATGATCACATATATGTATCTCGGTAACCGTTCCACCAATTTGTACCAAACTCGGCACAGTTATTGTGCTTGCCACATAAAAGCAAAACGTTGAAAATTATTGAAATCGGACTAAAATTACGGCCACTTTTTATATAACGGTAAATTTGAGAAATGCTTGAAACTCCAATATTTCGAAATTTAAGGACGCTAATTTTCTCAAAATTGATACACCCCGGCTTACCATCTAGCGGTAGCTTTCGGAAAGTTGGAAAACATATATTTAATACTTGCGCCGGGTATTTAATGTTCGGCTCCGCCCGAACTTAGACTTTCTTACTTGTT
>NW_023458557.1:54881814-54883645 GCF_013731165.1 Rhagoletis pomonella
GGTATTTAATGTTCGGCTCCGCCCGAACTTAGACTTTCTTACTTGTTAAGATAAGATTTTAATTACTTTTAAACGGTAAAATTTACTAAAATTACACTGAGGGAAAAAAATATTAAAATCAAATAGAAACGTAATTGATCTTACTATTAACGTCAACGAAAGTACTGTATATTGGAAAATATTCAATTCAATTACGCGCATATTAAAATGACCGCGTTCGTACTGAAAAAGCATCCGTGAAGTGAATAATCAAGACAAAAACTAAAAAAAAAGAATCTAATTTGCATGTTGCCTGCAGGAGAATTCGAACCCAACCATCTCCGGATATCATCAACTTGTGACAAGCATCTTTGCGCACTCAGCTGCAGCCAGACATATAAATGTGCTTTCAAATGTCGAATATCCATCAACAGTACAGCACGCGATTTGTACTATGTATGTATGTGTGTGTTGTCACCGCTATCAGAGCGGCGCTCTGCATGCTTGGGGTGCGCACCCTGTGGGGAAAATCTCTAGTTCTGAACTGATGCGCTTCTAGTACATTTAGACCCAGTACTGGATCGCGATAAATCTCTTTTGCATGCAAGCAACTGGCGAATTTAACATGGCGATGTCTTAGGAAGTGTCAATTGCCGCCCGCTGCATCCCTTTTTCGATAGTTCCGAACTAGTAATAAATTCTATAGTTCCGAACCAGTTCTGAAATCGACAGACGAAAGAAAAAAGTATCATGATTTATCAATCTTTTTGGTTCTTCCGTGTGTGCGATTTTAATTTATTTTGGAAGAAATGTGTTTTCAATTTGAAATTAAATTTGTTTGAATGATTGTAAGAAATGTACGTTTACATACCATTAGCTGTAGCTGAGTTTGCAGAGGTGCTCGCTGTTATTTCTTAGATTCCAGATGGTCCCAAGATGCTGAAATGTTAACATAAATTTTAGTTTTGTGTTACCAAGCTATGAAAAAGCATCTGCGAAGCGCAGAATAGAAGCGTATTTGAACGAAAAAGCCGCCGAACACATATCTATGTAAAGTAAACAAGCCCACCGCTGCATTACTTATTCGATAGTTCCGAACTTGTTCTAAATTCGACAAATAAGATCTAGTTCGTTCTGCATCCCTTTTTCTATAGTTCCGAACCATTTCTAAATTCGTCACTTTAGATATCGATTTCTACTGAAAAAAACTGAAAAAATTAGTATTTTAAAAGCACCACTTTTCGCCGATTTTGGACTGGTGGGGATCTAGGTCATATCGGACTAGTTCCTTTTTGGCGATAAAGACCTAGTACGGAACTAGAAATTTGATTCACTAGTTCGCGGTTTCTCTGCAGGGTATGTACACTCACATATACATACTCAGATGTGAACAGTCAAATACGTGCGTAATAAATTTTGTAGGAAAATATTGTTTTTAAATACGAACATTTTTAAACGATAATCAAATATAAAGTATTCATTTTTACTATGCATTATTTCCCTCAGTGTACTTTATACATAATCCCAAATTTATGATATAAAATCCCCTCTACCAAAAAACTTAAATTGGGTAACGCCGCCTTGAATTATTAACAATTGAGCAATTGTCAGAAATCTGCTTTTTAATCAAAAAGTTGTTTATTGAAATTACCTTATTTTTTGTAACATGGGAAATAAAAACCAAACAAGTTGAAGTTTGCAGGTTTGGTTCTCATGAGAGTAATGTCAAAATGGCTTCTACCTGTATTAATGTGCCTGAATTCGGAATGTTGTAAATACTGTCTACTCTTAAAAACACAAAATAAAACAAGTAAGAAAGTCTAAGTTCGGGCGGAGCCGAACATTAAATACC
>NW_023458557.1:54883745-54896755 GCF_013731165.1 Rhagoletis pomonella
GAACGGTTACCGAGATACATATATGTGATCATATGTGGGCGGTGCCACGCCCGTTTTCCCAAATTTTACCATAAACGTATTTTTTGGTAAAGAATTGTCGCAAGCATTAATTTTGAATAAATTAGCTTTAATATTTCCTGATTTATCGAAGATTTTGTATTTCTCTAAATTACCGTTATATGGGATGTGGGCGTTGTTAATGTCCGATTTTAAAAATTTTCGGTCATTTGGTATGCTGTACCAGGGCCAACAACTGTGCCGAGTTTGGAAGAAATTGGTGCAGCGGTTACCAAGATATACACATGTAATCATAAGTGGGCGTGGCTACGTCCATTTGCCAAAATTTTTTAATATTCTTATTTTTCGTCTAAAACTCATTGTAAATATCAATTTTGAGTGAATTATCTTCAGTAGTTACTAAAATATCAGAGTTTTCGCATTTCTGAAGTTTACCGTTATATGGGAGGTAGGCGTGGTTATTGTCCGATTTCGCCCATTTTCAATACCATCCGTCCTACGCCCAGAAGAAGTCCATGTACCAAGTTTCGTTAAGATATCTCAATTTTTACTCGAGTTATCGTGTCACAGACGGACGGACGGACGGACGGACGGACAGACAGTCACCGCTTAATCGATTTCTCATAAATTTTGTGTTTCTTGTTTCTATAAAAGAAATACACAATTTGGATGTTACTTGTTGTTGTAGGCGTTTTTGTTTTAATTTATGCCTTACTATTATAAAATCACATAACGCTGTTTGCAAGTGCATATGTATTCATCTATTAGAAACACGGATATTTAAAACTGTGTGTGTTTTTTTTTACACCTTACCGTCTTTAGAAAATTTCATGTTAAACGAAAAATGGTCATTCATAATGAATAAAACTCCTTTCGAATTAAGTATTCTACCAGAAAAGTGCAGCTATACTAAAACAGCTAATCGTATATGCAGCTAAACGGAATGTACCATAGTAGACTAATTTTAACTTAGAAATTTGATCGTTACCTAATGTATGAGCGTACATAAATATGAAACCTTAATCCACCTAATATTAATAATGGAACAAGATTTGTAGTACAAGTTATGATCAATATATCATCGCTCGAATAAAGAAACAGTGTAAATGCCACATACACTATTATTAGATAATTGCACCATTGGATAGACAATCCTTTAATTTATCAGAAAAATCTTTAGTTTTCTTAAATATCTCTTTGGCTCACTAATTTATTCCCGAAAAAACGAAATTGTATTTGTATGGTTTGTAATGGTTTATAAAAACTTCCAATTCGTTTTTTCTCAAAACTATACTTTTCATGTTACACTATTTCATTATTCCAGCGACGATATATTAGTTAAAGCACGATAAAGATAAAAGTATGGCTAATAAGGGTGCCTTAATGTAAACAAAGAAAATAGGGAATTAGACAGTAATTGGGAAAAATAATTCGGAAACTATGATTTCTATAGATTTTTGTACGGGCTATCCGATGGTACTATGCGTTTTACAAAATTTTCCCATGGTGAAAATTCTGAACGAAAATTTATTTATAATTTTTCTCAATTATGGTCATTTTTACAAGCTTTTATTTAACTTGGTTATCCCGCGGTAATTTCCAATCGATTTTAAACTAGCTTCTCGACAAGTTAAGAGACTTGAAATTTTCAGCATAGTTCCTATCACGAAGACAATGCAATTTAAAATATAAATGAATTCTCTATATGGTACAGGGGTCATGATTCAAACGTGGTCAAAAATAGTTAGATTTATGGCTAACAGAGCGTAATTTGCCAAAGAACGTAAAACTACTATAAAATTGTTAAAGCTGCCGGCGGTAGTGTAGCAAAGCTAGTTGTGGCAAATTCTAGATATCAACCTAGTCTAGATATGAACCTCGTTGTAGGCATCATATCAAGGAGATACAATTAGAAGACTCCAGATGTCGCCCCGGCAGAAGAAGTTAAATATTGCGCCTAAATATATGTATGCACCATTTACATACGCTACAGCGGAAATGGACAACACGTCATTTCTTTAAATGAAATTAACTGCAGCTATTTGTACATATGTATGTTTACACAAAACGTACGCAAACGACATTTTGCTTGCATAGTCTTCTGTTCTCTTTCATTGCAAGTTGAATTATTTTAATATCTATTGCAAAATTTTGTACATAAAATAAAATAACACTTTTTAATCGATTATTGTTAATTAAATCTAACGCTTTGTATTGCATGCGCTTCACGTTTTTCGTTTTCAAACTCATAAATGGTTTATAATGACTTTTGCTAAAATTTTAAAATCAACAACGGGCCCTTAGCTTAGATGAAAATGCTTCAGTTTAAGATAGACTTTACATATAAAGAACTTTTCTATTTAAAGCAACAAAATATAATCTTTATAAGAGCTGTTTTCATTATAAAGGTTTGCTCAATCAGCAGCGGTATGGTACTGGGCGTTGTAACTCCATATGGTATATTTGCTCATGTATGGATATACATATATATTTTTGTATAAAGTTAACTTACATACATACCCAGTAGAAATTCTATGCATACAACATCGCTGTTGGTGGTATGAGCTTGATCCTGTGTATACTTGTGTGTGTATAAATTTGAATATAATTTGCGATAATCTCCACATTTAGAACAAACATATAGCCTAAATGTATACTATGCACTTAGCTTTAAATTTTAACATTTTCGCAGCTCCCTATGTTTATCTTCATATAAAGCAGGGATCGCAAGATTTGTACATTTTGACAGTTTCAGAGTGGTGTTGTTTGAAAGTTGTTACTGAGCTAAACTCATTATTTCTAGACAACACCACTCTGTGACTGTCAAAATGTACAAATCTGTACAAATGTACAAATGTTGTGATACCTGCTTAACACTTCTTTACAGTGTTCACTACTGCTAGTGATAGCAGAGCGTAATTTGCCGGTGGAACTACATATGTATGTAGGATAGTTTTAGGCGGTGGTTAGATAGATTCTATTCTGAATTCCTTGGTAAGATAAAATACCGGAAATTAGTTTGAATAAATCAGCTGTTAACCCTGGGATATTTCTATACGAATTTCTGTAGAGCAACTACCGGGTGTGTGGTTTGTACTTGATCTGAATGCTTAAATTTAATAACACACCTATTTGTTTCAGATTATGCTCCTAATTCGTGACACATTGGGCGCGTTCATATTGTCTAACCGTAGACTGTTTGTCCTAGAAACTCTCAGTTGAGTAGTTCCGCTCAATTCAACAGGTGCCAACTTTCCGCCATTTTTCCATTGTACAATTTTTTCGCTACCTGAACTGTGTTTTGCTCAGCCTAAACAGGTGATCGAAAATACTTACGCCGCTTATATTAAATGTACTACGCTGATAAATGGAGAGCCAGCCCTTAATAAAAATATTATATCCTGCTTATATAGAATAGAACTTAAAAGTTCAAAATAAAATAATGTAAAAAAATATTTCTTAAAAACAAGCTTTTATTTAACATGTGCAATCAAAGGATTAAAGTAAATTAGTGTATTAAAAGATTTTTTAGCAAGAAAATTTTGTCAAAGCTGCACTAAAATGAATAAAATAAAATAAGTTAAGGTATCGTCAAAGTTACTTAAAGCCATTTAGAGAAAGGAGTTACTCAAACTCTAATAAAAATCACTAACAATTTGTATCAACTAATTTACTTCGTTTTTAAAAAAGCTTGTCGGCGAATTCAGCGTACATGCATAATTGGTTAGGTATGTATATGTATGTATGCAGATATTTAAATGCCGGTTTGCTATTCGCGCGACAAACTTTTTTAAAGACGAAGTAAATTAGTACAAATTGTTAGTAATTTTCATTAGAGTTTGAGTAACTCCTTTCTCTAAATGGCTTTTAGTAACTTTGACGAGGCCTTAACTTATTTTATTTTATTAATTTTAGTGCAGTTTTGACAAAATTTTCTTGTTAAAAATCTTTTAATACACTACTTTACTTTAATCCTTTGATTGTACATGTTAAATAAAAGCTTGTTTTTAAAAAACATTTTTTTTTTTACATTATTTTGTTAATATTGTTTTTAGTTATCTCAGTCGAAAGATCAGGTATTTTTACATTACATTTCCCGTTTTCTGTCTAATTACCAGGTAGTCGAAAAATAGCTTGTTTTGCACCGCTCAGCTCGCTTAGGACATTTGACGTGAATCGCCTCATATACTTAAGTACGAAGGTACAATAGCAAAGGCAATGTGGTGTAGAAATTATCAAAATACACGATATGATGCACAAAATCGGGCATTGTCTGAGATAAACGGACAACTACGTTAGCATAAGTACCTAGATCTGGAGCTCCAGGAACCACAACATAATCACCTGCACCATTGAACATTTCAAATCTATATGAGAAGCCATGTGAATCGCATAGCACAAATAGCTTCACGTTCCATTTATGCTGTTTATTTGGCATATATTGCCTCAGATGATGCTTTATTGTGATGCTACACATCTGCTCATCGACATAGATTCGGGCTATTTTTGGAATTGGATCAAATCGCTCGTTCAATTTGTCCAAAAGCTTCCTGATACGAAACAAAGGATCATGGCCTTCTTCACCTCGTCTTATCTTGTCTTCTTCATTTGAGAAGCACATATACCTCTTCATTTGCTCAAACTTTCTGAGAGGCATGACGTTTCTTACTTTGTTCACTTGAAATTTTCCCCATTACCATCGTGTGTTGGGTATAGTAACAACTGTCATGTACAAAAGTAAACCAAGAAAGTGATGAGCCATTCCGAATCCACATGGAATTGCGCGATAATATTACATTTACATTGAGCCCAAATGCGTCATTTGGGCGAGAAACCTCAAATGCGAGCCAAATCACGCATTTCTCCATACAAATTCACATTTCCAGAATGACGCATTTCGACGCATTTACACAAAATCACGAAACAAATGCGTTCCAATTGCCGTACTATTTTATTGAACGCACTCAGAAACAAAAGTTCCACAAAAGCTTTGGTTTGTCTTTGACATTTGGAATTTTTCAAACACAAAACAAACACAACGAAATAAATAAATCTTTGAAATTTGTGTGTAAAAATTGTTAATTTATACAAGAGCTTTACACATTTTTAGTTTAATCAAAGAATAATTGCCTTTTTGTGTCCAAAAAGCGTTAACAATATAATAAATGTAGTGTTTGTTTACATACATTTTGTTTTTGTCTTCCCTTTTCATTTGATGAGAAGTCAAAGCAAATGCGGATCAAGCAGTGTAAACACCTTCAAATGACTGATTTCAAATCACGCATTTTGGTTCAATGTAAATGTAATATAACATTGTCTGAAACAGCTTTCGCATTTGTCTGCTCTACAATGAAATCAGTTACTTCTTCCGTGAAGAAGTACTTGAAAAACTGATAAGGTATTTCAAAACCTACTACTTTGTCAGGTAACTTCATTGACTTGATGCTGCATCCTTTTTTCGCCATAATTTGTTTTTGAACTCATTGGACTGCTTATCAATATCTACCAAACCTGAGGAAGAGGAAACCGATAATCGTTACCCCAACACTATAATAAAAAGCTTATTTATGACCTACTTTGTGCTGTAAAACCACCTGGACCTAAACGCACTGTTGGAGCTTCTTCTTCGTGTTCAGGTAACGGAGAACGTGGCCCTTTTCTATTGATTGTTGCTGCTTCAGGTGCTGTTGTTGTTGCTTGAGTTGTAGTTGTTGGTGTTTCTACGGCTGTTATCAGTATTGCCAGAACTTCTTGGACCAACCGGCTAAATTGACAAAAAATACCGGCTAAAAACGGCTAAACTGTTTCAACTAAATTTCACATGTTTTATTTAAATAAAGACTGGTTCTTGGAGAAAAGTTGCAAGTTCAAGCTGGAAAAAAATTTGCAATTAGGAAAAACATATGACTGTGGCACATGGTTGGATTTTTTGTCGACGATAATTTGAATAAACAAGTTTGTTAAATTTAAAAATTTACAAACTGGAGCGATTTTAAAATGAAAAATGTAAGTTAATACATGTTTACTTAATAAATGTAGGTAATTCGAATGATTTGAAAGGTACTCGGCTGAAAAACACTGTATTCGTAATACGAATACAATCTCAACCAGAGTAGATATAGGAAACCCGACAGTTACGAATAAACCTATTGTCTTCCCAGAGTTTTGCTTTACATAGAAATTTGCGCATCGGTTTTTGGAATGTAAATAAGTTCTCAGCAAAAAAATTAAAAAAAAATGCATGTAAAAATATTAATTTTTCCTTTACCTCAAACCTTTAAGCGTGGGCAACAATGATGTTTTTTAGTTAAGGTAGAATTGAATATGCGCTATCTGGGAAGAAAATACCTGTAATATTTATTCTATGTGTTGGCACTATATGCAAACACAAACGCGTGAAAAAGTGTGTTATTTTCTAAGTTTGCGAATAAAACTTCACGCTTAAATTTAAGACATTCATAACAAACATTTTTTGAAGAAAATCCCCGCTACAGCCTTCTTTAGAAAAAATATATTCGTTTAAAATAAAAATAAGCGAAACCAGCCCAATTTTATATAACCCTGCCTGACATGAAAATGTTCTCCGCGTTAAGGCTAGCAGCCATTTCTAACAGATTCTGGATCGCTTAGTCAAAAATGGAAACAAATAATTTTTGAATTTTAAGAAAACAAGGCAAATAGCAAGATGGGCTAAAAACGGCTAATTTTTTTTACAAAACGGCTAAGAAATCGGCTGCCGGCTAAACCGAAATTTCTCCGGCTGTTTGCTATCGCTACCGGCTAAATCTAGCCGGAAAACGACTAAAATGGCAACACTGGTTGGTATTGCTGGTGGAGTATCAGATATTGTTGATGGCTCTCCAAGCAAACTGCTATCCAGAGAAACCTGAACAGCTTGTATAATTGCGTCACTTGTTTCGTTAAATGCACCTAAATGAGACAGATTGTACCTAAAAAAAGTTACATCATTCGTATGTGGTTTTTTAATAATATTTTTTAAAATATGAACACAAAAGGTGGATGTACTTTAAACTTGATTAGCTTTTTTTAACTGGGCTTATATCTTCTTCCAGGGATCTGGGAATCGGAATCGGAGAAGCTTTGTTTTTGCCTAACTTTGGCTACTGAAAAAGTTTACCTTTTTCCAGATTTTTATAAAATTGCCTTTAATAGGTGCAGCAATTCTAGAGAAAATGACGGGAATTGTCGTAAGTATATTCGAAATCAGTTAAAATATATTGCAGAAATCAAATAGCGGATATGGGTCCTTTTTCCGTCTCAGGAACTCTAGAACTATTGAATAGCTTATTAGAACAATTTTAATTTTTATTTTTTTCAAAAATTTAACTTTTTCAGAGTAATTTTTCAGAACTTTTGTTTTCCTTTTCAGGAACTATAAAACTATTGAAAAGCTACTCTGAACATTTTTTTTGCGTTATTGTCACATGTCGAAGGTATGCTGCGTGAATCTGGCATACACAATTTTTGGATAAAATTTTGTTTGTCAAATTATCCGGAAATTCATTTTCCTTTTCAAGAACTCTAGAACTATTGGAAGGCTACTCAGAGCAACTTTTTTTATCCTTTTGCGTCATACCGTATACCAAATTCCCAGTCATCTTCCTGATGCAAATTCGTGTGGCCTTCCAACCATTTTTTGGAGCACTTCACACTCCATCGCTTCACTGGATCACTTACAAATTATTTAGGCGTTCCCTTAAACTCGAAAATGGCTCGTAAACCTTGAAACCAGTGCACGGACGTTGCCGCTTTATTAGTAGATCTACCAACTTTTTAGCTATTTTTTATTTTCTACCATTTCTACCAACAAAGGCTAAAAATCTACCAATATTTTGCCGAAAGAAAGCAAAGAGATTTAAATGAACATAGTGCATACATATTTTATCATGTAACATACCTAAAATAAACATGAGGAGTTAACTTTGACCATAACCAACTGTTTATGGAAATAGTTTTCGTTTGCAATACGTTTTTTATGGGAGACTGTCAAAGGAATGGTGTGCAAACTTAAATCATTTCAAAATTAATTTTGATTAATAAATTTTGAAGTGCAGAGTAATTGTTTGTTTTATTGTAAAACAGGGCCAGAATCAAGACATCCGGGATCGAATCATATTCAAATCGGAATTTTCTTTACAAATTTTGGTAGCGCATGGGCTTTTTCAGTTCAAAATGTATTTCAGAGAAAACAGCTGTCATTTTGTTGCATTCGATTCGAATCGTGTTTCATTCGACCACGGATGCCATGATTTGGGCCCACTTTTATGTACTACATATTTATACCTTTTTTGTTGAACGTTTTGTTTTATAAAGAAATACAATTTATTCCAAGGCGAAGTCATATAATAAGGTGTCAGCAAAAGTTCGAAAACAAAAATTTCACTACCAAATTTTACCCATAATGACAATAAGAACTACAACAAATACATCATTTTGACATTAAAAATCCCTAAGGCGAAAATTCAGCTGCTTTGCTAACACCATCTTACCTGAATTAGCTTTCATTTATCCTAAATGAGTAAAAATTATAAAATAATGTTTCTTAAAAAAAAATCTACCAACTTCTACCAATTTTTGTATATAAAATCTACCAATATTAATTTTTTCGAAGTGCGTGCACTGCTTGAAGCCTCGCAACTTTTCCAGCTTCAAAAAACAACTGTCATGCCATTCTACTAAATAGTTGAGAAAACTCCCTCGAAAAGTAATTTTTAAATTTCAGTGCTGCGTTTTGGTATATTAATTCATACGATTTAAATCTTCTCTTTAGATCTCCGGAGAGGGTTTCACTTTGTGCAATCTTGTAGAGGCGCAAAACTATCGATAGTAAGAACATCGATAGTATTCGATATAATTTTCAAAACTATCAATATATCGTCGATAGTATCGTATTTATATGGTTTTCGCTCAATTTTGGTATAAGCATTTCTTTAAAAATATATCCGGAAAGACGTTTGGATACCCTTGTAAACTACTGGACACGTTTTTTTTTAATTATTTGACCGTTAAGGTGGAAGTAAAATTATTGAAAATTTTAAATTAATTTAAATTGAGAAAAAAATTGGCGTTCTAAAATTTTGTATTTGTGGTTTTAGATATTCTAAGTGATATATACTAAGGCTTTCAGCAAGTAAATTGAAATTTTATGAATTTTATTGAAAAGTAATGTTTTCATTAACCTTTTATTAAATAGTAAATAGTGGTGAGTAGATAATATTGAAAGTTTTGGTATAAGTTAATTTGTATCAGATGCAAGATTTTCCGTCCATTTCGAAGTTTTTCATTACTCTTTTAAAGAAGTAGCTACCAAATTTTTAGTTCAACTTGGATGCTTAAGACAAATGAAAAGTAAAGAAGAAATAGAACTAAAATAAATGCTGAATCACATGTCTGCCGGACCAAATACAATCGATGGTTGCGAAAAATAAAAAAACATCGATCGGTGGCAATTTTCGCCCAGGGCATTTGCAACTAGTTTTTAACCGGCTCCGTTTTGTAAAGTTTGTTTTATAAGAAAAAGTTTTTAAGATTCGATTATTGGATATTTTTTCCGTTTTTTCTTTTCTTTTACAGATTCCATGTTTGTTACATATTTTATAAAAACAAAATCGTAAGCAGCACGCCACAATTTAAATTCATTAATCTGAAAAATCGGCCGCTGTGGTGTAGTGGTAAGCAGTGCGTGCTTCCACTCCGCAGCACCTGGGTTCAAACCCTAGTCAAAGAAACATCGCAAAAAAATATAGAAAAAAGGTTTTTTCTTAACAGCGGTCATCCCTCGGCAGGCAATGGCAAACCTCCGAGTGTTTTTCTGCCATGAAAAACAGCTTCTCATAAAAATACAATCGCCGTTCGGAGTCGGCGTAAAACTGTAGGTCCCTGCGCTTTGTGTGGCAACAACAGGGCGCACGCCACAATTCGGAGGAGAAGCTCGGCCAAACACTAACATATGTGTAAGCGCCAATCTATTATTATTATTATTATTATTAATCTGAAAACTCACAGCTGCCCACCGCGATTTGAACTCGCGACCAACGATGCTGGAGTCGGAGGTCTCCTCGCTGAGCTATTTTCATATTGTACAAGAAGTGAGAATTTGTACACTTACACCGCAAGTTTCTACTGCCCCGCTCTGCAGCCGTTTTGCACCAGTTCAAAGATAGTTCGGAAATATGTATGTAGTTCGGAACTAGCGCTTTACCAGACTGTCTTTAAATTTTTTTGCAGGTTAGGTACATAGTTTTATGCATGCGCAGGGTTTGCATAATAGGAAGTCAAATTCATTTGTTCGTCATTTCCTCTACTTTTCTGCTGAAATACACATGCCAGCCCTTCGAAATTTTCGGCTGGTCTATGCGTTACAGCTTCGCAAATTTTACCCTACCGAAACTAAAGATGTATACACATAAAAAAAACTGTTCTCAATTGCTTACAGTGATCGAGCTATAATTTTTAGATCTTAAGTATTATAGGGCAGTGTTTAGGATTTCATATCCTTCCACGCAGACAGATATATTGCACCAATTTATTGTTTACAGAGGTTAAAAATTTACCAAGAACGCATCTTTAAACATCTAATTCTGAAGGTAAAGTTCTAATTCTATTTTCGGATTCTACGGGCAAAATTCTATAAGAACCGGCTGTAATATTTTAGTCAATATAAGATTCCTTAAATTTTGTTGGTCTGTGTTACTATCTCTAAGCAAAAAAACTGAAAATCATAAAATAATCATTATTTGTCATCGAAAAAATTGTCATCGAAAAAATAAAAATCAAATAATAATTATTTCCAATATTTTTATTGAGCTTTGTACCACGATTGTTTATTAGGAAAAATTGAAAAAGCAACAAAGTCTAAGCGGTAGAAGTTATAGCAGCTATTTCGAAGATCACCACATCTCCTCATCAGACTTCTTTTTTCTAGGCTTCAGCAGGAAGCGAAATTAAAAAATAATGATAAAATGCTGATTTAAATTATTTTACTTATAATGATTACCGTCCCTGCTTTAAATGGCGAAATCTGTTTCCTTAATTTTTTCTTAGCGGGTCCACAAAGGTAGCCTATTTTGAAATTAAGAAAAAACCGTTTAAACCATTTTGATATGGAGTCATGACCAAAAATTATAATAAACCTATTAAGAGTAAAGATAGCTTTTATTTAAAAAAAGAGCAAAGCCAACAAGTTCAAGGCCTTTTTTAGATCAAAAGCAAAATGAAAAATTCACGTTTGGTGTTCTTTTAATACCTTGTTGCATTTTTTCTTCCTTTTTTCTAATTTGAGTAGTGCTCTGGTCGCCGTAGCCGAGCGCATAGGTGTTGCTACAGCTACTCGGGATGTTTATGGTTAAATTTTGGGTCCCAGGAACATCAAAAAAACGCAAATCCACGATTTTGCTATTTTTGGGCGTTAAGTTACTCTATTATTTTAAATATATGGACGAAATTTTGGAATCCTACATTCACCGGTGCCCTTTGAATGGCATTTTTAAGGCGTTAAGGTTAGGTTTGTATGGAAGGTATGCTTTAAAATAAACCGATCACACCCCCTTTTCGTTTTTTTTTCTTGATTTGTGTCCTTAAGAAGTTACGTACGAAAAATTTAAGCACTGCTCTTACTCCTTCTAATTTTCTCCAAAAAATGTATGGGGCTGAACCAATGTGCGGCGTAATTTGCAAGCAAAATACATATTTAAAACTACTTATCAAGCTCATTTCTGTTGGTTTTTATATGCGTAGAAAATAACCTATTTTCACGCTTGGTATTATTATATACCCTTGTGGTCAGCTGATTAAGCTAAGTGACATTTTGACCAATCTTGGCATTTTTGGTTTAATGTTCATAAGTCTAGTTTACATAACCAGCACCACATAAGTCCACTTTTCAAAAAAAGTATATGTAAAAATTCAACAAACTTCAACAATTACATCCAAAAATTTTAAACTTTTTACTCAGAATTTTTAGAAAAAAAGCAGTGTTAAAGCTCATTAAATTCTAGTAGTGTAAAGTGCAAATTTCAAGACGCTAGGAAATCACGTCGATTTTTGATAATTTTCTTCCTCGTCTTATGCTCGAAAATTACTTTACAATTTAATGGGTATAGCCCTGCATACCCAAAATTTATCTAAAATGGAAATTTTAAAATTTTTCGGTGTACTTGATAAAGTTTGTTGAATTTTTGTACGAAAATTGAAATGAGGATTTATGTGGTGCAGGTTATGTAATATGGCTTAGGGCTGCCAGACGTCCCGGTTTTCCCGGACATGTCCCGGTTTTAGACTATTTGTCCCGGTGTCCCGGTCCAACCTTAAAATATCCCGGGTTTCGTTTAAGTGTCCCGGTTTTCGATTTGATTGCACAAATTTTGCATAAAAATGACTACACTGAGAGATAAAACGCGTTGTAACATTAAGAAAAATTTTATGAATTTACTGGGGAAAATAACGCATAGTAAACATGAATATTTTTTATTTGATTATCGTTTTAAAAACAATACATTCATACCACGCACACGTGGTGCTGAATCAAACTGAACATTTGAATGCACATGTCTGGCTGTAGCTGAGTGCATGAAGATCCTTGCCACAATTTGCTAATTTCCAGAGCGTCAGGGTACAAATCCCATTACAGGCAGCATGGAATTTAAATATTTTTTAACTTATTTATGAAAAAGCATCCGTTAAGTGCAAAGCGCTTCATTTTAATATTGGCGTATTTCAATTGAATAATTCTATACTAAATACTAAAATTTGTATACATGCTTAAATTTATTACGAGTTGGGTTGGTGCTCTTTCATATGCGATTTTTTTTTTGAAGTGAAACTTCTTACACGAGTTCGGAGATGGTTGCGTTAAATATTTAACACCACGTCATAAAATCTGTATCGTTCGTTCGATTTTTAAAAATGAGGTGTCACATGAGAGGCCTTGACCTGCAGATGTGCAGTATGGTTTTAGTCTTTTAAAGGGTTGC
>NW_023458557.1:54896855-54898389 GCF_013731165.1 Rhagoletis pomonella
CAGCACATACTACATATTTTAGTATGTTATTCACGATATATGTTGGAGTAATATTTGCCCCCCCCCCTCAAGAGTTGCTGCTGGGTCCGCCCCTGGGAATACGAACATTTCGGCAAATCGGTGCACTATGGTCTGGCGACTATCATTTGCTGGCCAAAACTCCAGAAGTAACCAGGTCTTCAGGTCACTGATTTTCAATCCGATGTAAGATTTTTGAGATTCAAAGTGGCTTATCCAATATGGCGAACAAATTCTACAATTTATTCCTTTTCACCAAAAACTCATATAAATGGGGGATTTCGAAGTCGCTGATTTCAAATTTGATGTCAGATTTTTGAAATTTAAAATGGCGAATCCAATATGGCGCCCAAAGTTTATCCTTTTTTCCTTTTCACCAAAAATCCTGGAATTTTTCATTGATCCATTTTTAAGGACTTTTCTTAGTTTATGTGCGTTCGTGGGATTTTCACAAAATGTTCTTAAAGTAACATCTAAATCCACTTGGCCTCTTTTTTAGCAGCTGTGGAAGTAGCACGAAGTTTTAAGTCTACGTTATTTTCCTGATATGCTGCTAACTCTGCAGCTTCTCCTTTTTGGGACCCGTCGGATTTTTGAATATAAGCAAGGGGTTTGCGGCCCATTTTCGGTGTTGATGGAGTCAGGTTTTTATACCCGAGCGCACTTGTGCACAAGGGTATTATAACTTTGTTCACATAACGGTTGTATGCAACAGGCAAAACGAATCGAGATAGATATAGACAAATGTATACATAAATGATCAGAATGAAAAGAGAAATCGATAAGCAGTAACTGTCTGTCCGTCCGTCCGTCTTTGGACACGATAACTCAAGTAACAATTGAGATATCTTAACGAAACTTTGTACGTGCACTTCTTTCGGGCGTAGGACGGACGGTATTGAAAATGGGCAAAATCGGACAATAACCACGCCTACCTCCCAAATAACGGTAGTTTTCTAGTTTTCAGAAATACGAAAACTGATATTTTAGTAAATACTGAAGCTTATTCACTCAAAATTGATATTTACTATTATTTTTAGACGAAAAATAAGAGCGACTACGCACACTGCTAAGCAAACTAAGCAGACTATGGTAGGTCTTATTTGGTCCACCCTTTACTACGTTTATGCGACAGAATTCGTGCATTCGTCATTTCATGAATTCTTCATTTCATGGATTCAAAAAGGGCCCCGTTTATGCATAATTCGCGAATTCATGAAATTAAGCGTTTTGAAAAAGTGGCAGCGCACTAGCGAGAAACTAAACAGTAGTGTTGCCAAGCTTTTCATTTGAAAAAGCACAAAATTTTTTATCGTAGGATTAAATCGACATTGTATGCATACAAAATTTTACTGAAGGTATGCCGATTCAAAGTAATAAAAATTAATGTTCCTTGCTCGGCGGTCGAATTTATTATGTTTTCTATATATTCAAATAATTTCGTCCAAACGACGCGACGTAAAAATTTGTGTTCTTATTTTCTAATTTGCAGCTACTTATATCCAGCGTTTCGTTT
>NW_023458557.1:54898489-54900072 GCF_013731165.1 Rhagoletis pomonella
ACACAACTAATTATTGTAAACATAAATGTAAATGTTAAAAATTAAATTATACGATTGAATTTACAGCAAAGATATGTATGTAACAGTCATTTAAAAACTACTAACACAAAACTCATGTAAACACACGTACATACATACTTACTTACAAACCATTCTAAACACACACGTACTGCATACACACAAAGACGTTCATAGGTAGGCATACTTAGAATGCATATAATGTATCGAGAGAAATTAATATTAAAAAATACATAATAAACAATCAAATGAATTAATAATAAAACATGAAATTTTATTGAAACTAGTGAGGAGAGTTGAGGTGAGGTGACTAAGGTGAGTTGAGGTGAACTAATGGGAGTTGTTGTGAGGGGATATAAAATGAGCTGTGGTGAGTTAAGGTGTATTGTATTGAACAACATAACATAACATAATATTTCATAACAAATCATAATATTTCATAGCATAAAATAGCATAATATAACATAACATAACATAACATGGCATAAGATAACATAACATAGCATTACGTATCGTTACGCAATATAAAATAACATAGCTTAATATAACGTAAAATAACATAGTATAACATAACATAACATAACATAACATAACATAACACAACACAACGTAACATAATATTCTATCACATAACACTATAACATAACATATCTCATTCTTCAGTTTTACCTTTCTCTTCGCGTCTATCTTTACTTCATAAGATAACGTAAAATAGAATAGTATAACATTAAATACCATAGTATAACATAACATAACTTAGAATAGCATAACATAACATAACATAGCACAACATAACATAATATTCTATCACATAACACTATAACATCTTCAGTTTTATCTTTATCTCTCTGATTTCCTCCGTATTTATCTTTGTCTCTACCGTATTTTCTTTATATTTACATTTATATTTATCTTATCATTTTTATTTTTATCTTTTCCTTTACCCTTATGCTGATCTTTATCTTCACACTTTTTCACATCTGCATATTCACTCCACGTTTGTCTTTATATTAAGTATTTAAATTTACCTTCCTCTTTGTCTCTATCTTTAAGTTTCTTTACATTTAATCTAATCTTTACCTTTTATGCCTTTCTTCATGCATGTATATATTCAACTTATCCTTACTCTTTGCACTAAATTTAAATCTTATGCTTAAACCGCAGCTAAGCACGTTGCTTTAATTCATAGCATAGCACTATAATTTTTAGTCTGAGCGCTGAAGCAGCGGCCACATATTTTCCTACCAGGTTTATTGTGGGCAAATTGGTTAACACTTCTTGTTTGGGGTGGCCCTTAAAGCACCTGAAATTCATAGAAACGTTGTTCTTTGAACCTTACTCAGTAGTTTTAGGTAACTTGCCTTTTGAGTTGCTGGCCACCATACAAATATTCCATATAACGGTATTGGCCTAACCACGTGAGTGTAAAGCCAGTGTGTAATACGAGGTGTTTGCTGCAGTTTTATCGGGGTTCATTCCGAATTCCCTGCTTTCTGTCCAGTTCCTAAGCATAGCCACATTAGAGCGCAGAATATCTATAATCGAATTTACCTTTAATGGCGATT
>NW_023458557.1:54900172-54904795 GCF_013731165.1 Rhagoletis pomonella
AATCGCCATTAAAGGTAAATTCGATTATAGATATTCTGCGCTCTAATATGGCTATGCTTAGGAACTGGACAGAAAGCAGGGAATTCGGAATGAACCCCGATAAAACTGCAGCAAACACCTCGTATTACACACTGGCTTTACACTCACGTGGTTAGGCCAATACGTTATATGGAATATTTGTATGGTGGCCAGCAACTCAAAAGGCAAGTTACCTAAAACTACTGAGTAAGGTTCAAAGAACAACGTTTCTATGAATTTCAGGTGCTTTAAGGGCCACCCCAAACAAGAAGTGTTAACCAATTTTCCCACAATAAACCTGGTAGGAAAATATGTGGCCGCTGCTTCAGCGCTCAGACTAAAAATTATAGTGTTATGCTATGAATTAAAGCAACGTGCTTAGCTGCGATTTAAGCATTAAATTTAAATTTAGTGCAAAGAGTAAGGCAAAGTTGAATATATACATGCATGAAGAAAGGCATAAAAGGTAAAGATTAGATTAAAAGTAAAGAAACTTCAAGATAAAGACAAAGAGGAAGGTAAATTTAAATACTTAATATAAAGACAAACGTGGAGTGAATATGCAGATGTGAAAAAGTGTGAAGATAAAGATCAGCATAAGGGTAAAGGAAAAGATAAAAATAAAAATTAAAAGATAAGTATAAATGTTAGGATAAAGAAAAAACGATAGAGACAAAGATAAAGATAGAGGAAATCAGAGAGATAAAGATAAAACTGAAGAATGAGATATGTTATGTTATGGTGTTATGTGATAGAATATTATGTTATGTTGTGCTATGTTAAATTATGTTATGCTTTGTTAAGTTATGTTATGTTATACTATGGTATTTAATGATATACTATTCTATTTTACGTTATCTTATGAAGTAAAGATAGACGCGAAGAGAAAGGTAAAACTGAAGAATGAGATATGTTATGTTATAGTGTTATGTGATTGAATATTATGTTATGTTGTGCTATGTTATGTTATGTTATGTTATTCTAAGTTATGTTATGTTGTGTTATGTTATGTTATGTTATTTTACGTTATATTATGCTATGTTATGTTATATTTCGTAATGATACGTAATGCTATGTTATGTTATCTTATCCCATGTTATGTTATGTTATGTTATATTATGCTATGAAATATTATGATTTGTTATGAAATATTATGTTATGTTATGTTGTTCAATACAATACACCTTAACTCACCACAGCTCATTTTATATCCCCTCACAACAACTCCCATTAGTTTACCTCAACTCACCTTAATCACCTCACCTCAACTCTCCTCACTAGTTTCAATGAAACTTCATGTTTTATTATTAATTCATTTGATTGTTTATTATGTATTTTTTAATATTAATTTCTCTCGATACATTATATGCATTCTAAGTATGCCTACCTATGAACGTCTTTGTGTGTATGCAGTACGTGTGTGTTTAGAATGGTTTGTAAGTAAGTATGTATGTACGTGTGTTTACATGAGTTTTGTGTTAGTAGTTTTTAAATGACTGTTACATAACTACTATACATCTGTATTTATGTATGTATGAACATAAAGAACGGTTTCAAAATTTACGCATATCTGCACTACTATAAACAGAAAAAAAAACAAAACGAAATGGTAAATAATACTCGTATAAAATAGCGGTACTTATAATTAATAAAACATCACTGCGAAATTGTGAAATTGCGGGCATTTCATAAACAGCAAGCGCTGGGGAGTCAGCGTTTTTGCAAATAGCTGTGAGCGAATGCAGCGAGAACTCATAAACGCCCTGCCGGAAAAGCTACTAGTTGCGAACTAGAATGCTACCAGTTTCAGCGTTTCAGCTCAACTAGATCACATTTTATCAGTTTTCTATGTTAGCGACTGGTATTTTCAACATTTCCATGTCAACTGGTCAACTTTTAAAATCGGTATGATTATTGTGCTGGCCACATAAAAGCAAAACGTTGAAAATATTGAAATCGGACTAAATTACGCTTACTTTTCATATACATGTTAATGTCAAAAATGCTTCAAACTTCGATATTTCAAAATTTAAGGACATAAATTACTCAAATTGATACTAACAACAATCTCTTGAAAAGAAGTAACATTATTATGAAATTATGTAAAATAGGCGTGATACCGCCCACTTATAACTATATAAGTTTATCTCATTATGTCTAAGTCAACGCTCTTTTGAAAATGCTTGAAATAGGGGTAAAACCACGCCTGCTTAGCACGTCGCGGTAGTTTAAGGAAAGGTGAAAAAAAACTATATTTAATACTTGTGCCGGATATTTAATGTTCGGCTACGCTCGAACTTAGACTTTTTTACTGGTTTTTACCTCGCGAAGTTTCCATATTAAATACATCTAAGTAGAAGCACATTTTCCAAGAGGGTACTCATACACACACAAACCGAACGAAATAATTTGAATGTATGTATGTATGCAATCATAATTAAAAATGCATTTACACATATGGAAACAAGATTGAATTCGGATAATGAAATTAAATTACAGAAGACTAAAAAGTATTTACAAAAATAAAAAAATAAATTAGTTTAATTTAATGCAAACATAAAACAAATTTTAAAGCGTTTTCATTGGCAAGAAAGTTTCTGTTTCTGTTGGCTTGCCAATCCGTTTGTCAAACGCTGTTTTTACACATCTATCCAGGTAAAATATTTGTTTAAAGTAAAAGTTATGTATATTGATTGCGCAAGGTTTTGTTCTATAAACGGCAAGAGTAGGTATTTTAGATTTTGCAGAATAACATGGAATTTCACTATTCAGCTATCTACCAGGGTATCAATCGAAATATAACGGTTTCTTATTTCAAAAAAAAATGTTTGCATATCCTCATATGCGAGATCAACTCCTTAATCTGTAAACTAAAAATAAAATAAACATATAAAGTTCCTCCCTTGTTCATCTGCAATTATTAGAAGATCTCAAAATAAACTGATGAACTTTCGGTGTCCAACCTAATTTTATCGATTATTTTTACGAGGAAAAGGAGAAATTTCAAATATGAAAGTACACCAGCAAGGAAAAGAGGTCTATAATGATGTTTTCAATGAAATGATAAGTTAAAATATTTATATTCGAGTTGCTTAATTTAGCAGAAAAAAGTGAAAAAGTGGGGAAGAAAGTGAAATCGATTTAATCGCAGCTCACAAGTCCAGATATTTATATAGACGCGTCCAACGATATAGAAATATAAAAATCAGATCAGTTAGAAAACACGCATAAACAGCATATTTTGTTTACTGTTGATTACAGTTTTACCGCGTGCGCTATAAAAAACAAATATATATATATATAATATGTTACTCGGAATTAATCTACAGTAAACTGGACTCACAATCTGCTCATAAAATTGATCTGGTATTCAATCACGTTACGCGGTATGTTTTTGGGTTGGCGAAATACGATCATATATCTGAATGGAAATCACTGCTCCTAGGATGCGGTATTTTTGAATACTTGAAGGCTAGAAATTGCATTTTTCTATTTCGCCTTATGATGGATAAGGAACCTAGCTCTCTGTTTGAAAAATTGTATTTCCCGAAATCTGCGCGCCTAACGGAATTGATCGTGCCCAACTATAATTATCTAACATCTGCAAGACTATTTTTTTGTTAATGCTATTCGCACCTGGAACTCGATTCCATATCATATTCGTAATAGTTTGAACATAAGCAACTTTAAGAGTGTTTTGTATTCTTATTTTCGTTAAAATGCTATTTCATATCCAAAGTTATACCCTTTCCTCTGAGGCTCGCTATCTAGTTAGGTATAGGCTAATTAATACATTATTATGTTTTTCCTTATGCTCCACCTGTGATTCTCTATAGAGTTTTGTAAGTTTTTGTTGTTCCTGTTTTTGACTTATATATTACTTAATTTTAAACATTAACATATTGTAATTCTTTATTATAAGTTACAGTTGTACTATAAAAGATCATTGGGATCTTATTGTGCTAATGTTATATTTTATAATAAATGAAATGAAATGAAATGAAATAAATGCTTGAAAGAAGAATGTTTTGAATCAAAGCGGTTATTTGTCAATGCGGCCTTAAGTATGTATGTATAAACAAGGTGATAGTTAGTTGCTGCCCAACCCGGAGAGTATTTTGATGTCATTTTCGTTTAGTTAGAATATTAAAAACACCTATAGTAAATTTTTTTCCAATTTCAAAAAAAAAGTCTGAAACTTCCCCTGAAGGACCAAAATATTTTGCTATTCCTGCATTAATAATAAACAACGCACCAAGCACTTCCCACAGCATATCAAATTTATTTATGTATATTCGCACATCTTCGGTTTATTTATTGAAGTTTTGCGGACTTTATATGCACATTTTTCTCAAAATTCATAACAACCTTCACAATGACGCTCAATTATCTAACCATCAAATTGTATTCAGGTACTTCCTTGCAATCACGAAGAGATGCATACATACTTAGTGACTGTGCAAGGAAGCACTTCAATAAGATGCATACATACATAACTACATACATATGAATATGTGTATGTATTAAGGCATCTAGTACCAGGATTCGAGATCCCGAATCGCAGGAGTACCGAGTTCTTTTTGGAGTCCCGAAATCCCGGGATTT
>NW_023458557.1:54904895-54910571 GCF_013731165.1 Rhagoletis pomonella
AAATCCCGGGATTTCGGGACTCCAAAAAGAACTCGGTACTCCTGCGAATCGGGATCTCGAATCCTGGTACTAGATGCCTTAATACATACACATATTCATATGTATGTAGTTGTGTATGTATGCATCTTATTGAAGTGCTTCCTTGCACAGTCACTAAGTATGTGTGCAAATCTTCGTGATTGCAAGGAAGCACCTGAATACAATTTGATGGTTAGATAACACTGGTCTACAAGGGTTTTGCGAATAAGACGGGACCTGGTGTTTCCGAACGGATTTTTCGTGCTGAACACGAATCTGGGGTCCAAAACTTCCCATCACGTCACGTTTTCGAGAAAAAAGGGGTTGAAACCCCTAAAAACAGCGTTTTTGGCCATTTTTGAAAAATTGTAGAGCTGAACCCTGACGTGCTACAAACTTTGTATATGTCAGAAATTAAAGGCTAAATCGTGCCCTTTCGAATGAGCCCTATGCCGAATTAATCGCATGCACCCTTAGATCAGGGGGTGTATTTGTGTCTAGGAGTCCAATTTTTATATCCACCATATTCGACCCGTCTTCTTAAATTTTTAAAATCTAACTGCAGATTCGTAATCAGCGACTTTTAATATAGTTAAAACCTTGGCATTATTAATTTTCTATGATCGTTTAAGATTAAATTCTTTCTGTGATCAATTTTTCCTGCACCCCTAAACACAAATACACCCCCTGCTTTAAGGGTGCACGCGATCAATTCGGCATAGGGCTCATTCGAAAGGGCACGGTTTAGCCTTTGATTTCTGATATATGCAAAATTTGTACCACGTCAGGGTTCAGCTCTATAATTTTTCGAAAATGGCCAAAAACGCTGTTTTTAGGGGTTTCAACCCCTTTTTTCTCGAAAACGTGACGTGATGGGACATTTTTGACCCCGGATTCGTGTTCAGCACGAAAAATCCGTTCAGAAACACCAGGTCCCGTCTTATTCGCAGAAAAAAAGTTGAAATTTGTAGACCAGTGTAATTGAGCGTCATTGTGACGGTTATGGATTTTGAGAAAAATGTGCATATAAAGTCCGCAAAAATTCAATAAATAAACCAAAGATGTGCGAATATACATAAAAAAATTTGATATGCTATGGGAAGTGCTTGGTGCGTTGTTGATTATTTATGCAGGAATTGCAAAATATTTTGGTCCTTCAGGGGAAGTTTCAGACTTTTTTTTTGAAATTGGAAAAAAATTTACAATAGGTGTTTTTAATATTCTAACTAAACGAAAATGGCATCAAAATACTCTCCGGGTTGGGCAACAACCAACTATTACCTTGTTTATACATACGTAAGACCGCATTGACAAATAACCGCTTTGATTCAAAACATTCTTCTTTCAAGCATTTATATATTGGTTTTTATAACGCACACGGTAAAACTGTATACAAAAGCAAACAAAATATGCAGTTTATACGAGATTGCTAACTGATCTGATTTTTATATTTCTATATAGTTGGACGCGTCTATATAAATATCTGGACTTGTGAGCTGCGATTAAATCGATTTCACTTTCTTCCCCACTTTTTCACTTTTTTCTGCTAAATTAAGCAACTCGAATATAAATATTTTAAGTTATTATTTCATAGAAAACATCATTACAGACCTCTTTTCCTTGCTGGCGTACTTTGACATTTGAAATTTCTCCTTTTCCTCGTAAAAATAATCGATAAAATTAGATTGGACACCGAAAGTTTATCAGTTTATTTTGAGATTGTTTAATAATTGCAGATGAACAAGGGAGGAACTTTATATGTTTATTTTATTTTTAATGACAGATTAAGGAGTTGATCTCGCATATGAGGATATGCATGGTTTTTTTTTTTAAATAAGAAACCGTTATATTTCGATTGATACCCCGGCCGATAGCTGAATAGTGAATTTCCATGTTGTTCTGCAAAACCTAAAATACCTACTCTTGCCGTTTATGGAATAATATCTTGCGCAATCAATATATGTACATAACTTTTACTTTAAACAAATATTTTACCTGGATAGATGTGTATAAACAGCGTTTGACAAACGGATTGGCACGGCAACAAAAACAGAAGTTTTCTTGCCAATGAAAACGCTTTAAAATTTGTTTTATGTTTGCATTAAATTAAACTAATTTATTTTTTTATTTTTGTAAATATTTTTTAGTCTTCTGTAATTTAATTTCATTATCCGAATTCAATCTTGTTTCTATATGTGTAAATGCATTTTTAATTATGATTGCATACATACATACATTCAAATTATTTCGTTCGATTTGTGTGTGTATGAGTACCCTCTTGGAAAATGTGCTTCTCCTTAGATGTATCTAATATGGAAACTTCGCGTGGTAAAAACCAGTAAAAAGTCTAAGTTCGAGCGTAGCTCCGTAGTTCCGGCACAAATATTAAACATAGTTTCTTTTCACCTTTCCGCAAACTACCGCGACGTGCTAAGCAGGCGTGGTTTTACCCCTATTTCAAGCATTTTCAAAAGAGCGTTGACTTAGACATAATGAGATAAACTTATATAGTTATAAGTGGGCGGTATCATGCCTATTTTACATAATTTCATAATAATGTTACTTCTTTTCAAGAGATTGTTGTTAGTATCAATTTGAGTAATATATGTCCTTAAATTTTGAAATATCGAAGTTTGAAGCATTTTTGACATTTACATTTATATGAAAAGTAAGCGTAATTTAGTCCGATTTCAATATTTTCAACGTTTTGCTTTTATGTGGCCAGCACAATAATCATACCGATTTTAAAAGTTGGCCAGTTGACATGGAAATGTTGAAAATACCAGTCGCTAACATAGAAAACTGATAAAATGTGAACTAGTTGAGCTGAAACTCTGAAACTGGTAGCATTCTAGTTCGCAACTAGTAGCTTTTCCGGCAGGGCGGTTATGAGTTCTCGCTGCATTCGCTCACAGCTATTTGCAAAAACGCTGACTCCCCAGCGCTTGCTGTTTATGAAATGCCCGCAATTTCACAATTTCGCAGTGATGTTTTATTAATTATAAGTACCGCTATTTTATACGAGTATTATTTACCATTTCGTTTTGTTTTTTTTTATGTTTATAGTAGTGCAGATATGCGTAAATTTTGAAACCGTTCTTTATGTTCATACACACATAAATACAGATGTATAGTACATACATACATATGTGTATATGAATGTATTTTGTTTTTGTAAGTGCTTGTACTAGTTCGGAATTTTTAATTGTGTATTGGCTAATTGTTTACCTCACACTCATTAGTACTGATGAAGATTTAATTATACACCAAAAGCACACAAATTACACATACATATATGCATACCAAAATTACAAAAAAAAAACGAATGCAAAAACTTAAAAAATCGAACAACAAGAATTTTTTAAATAGTCAGCGGAAATTGTTCTGCCAGCCGAAGCGTTGAGTTACATATGTGACCTGGTCTACGAAAAGGGAGCTTACGTGCGAAAACTAGTTTTCTGTGAAAAAGCTGTTAAAAGTAAGCAACTCGTTTCGTTTACTCGTTTTTACTCTTCTTTCTCTACATTTTTAGTACACTTCTAAGCAAGTTAGGATTTTCTGCTTTTCACCACGTGAAAAAGCATCTCATCTTCCATCCGAATCAACCAAAAAGTGAAAATTGATTTTTTGACACCTAAGCCCCCTTTCCGTAGACCAGGTCACATATGGTGTGTAAAAGCACGCGTGTTTTTCGAATGCAATTCCTATTTTCCGTTGTTGGCGATTACCATTTTATTTAATAAATGCATTTTTTTAGTCAAATGAGCAGATAATTGCGAAAATGTACTTGTTCATTTTATTATATTTACATTAAAAAACTAAATATTAATACAAATATTGTACACTTTTTTGCAAGCTTATTATAATTGGGAAAAACACTTGCCAAATTTCATTTGTTTCGCTCCTTCGACATTCGTTTATGGTCGATTGGATCTTATATACAAAACTATATACATTACACTGCATCACCAAAAAAAAAGTTGCGTTTTTTTTCGCCGCGATTAAAACGTGTTATTTTTGAAGAAGTCCACCAAAATATTTCGGAAAAATATTAAGATTTACGTGAGTTGGACCGATTTGAAAATACCTTCCGAAATGGAGTTGTTTATGAATAGTTCCTTAAAGAATTTTTGTCAAAAAACCCCTTTAGATGACAAAACAGTTTAAGCTTAAAAAGTCTTTTTCAAAGATTAATTTATGAAAAACTTTAATTACTATGAGGTATCAGTGGAAAGGTATTTTGTCACTATTTTTATTTATTTGCAAAAAAAACTCATTCACGTCCTAATTTTTTGTGTTTCAAATATCAATACATAATCATTTAACTTGTAATGTTGCTCGTTCATCTTACCTTTCTGTTGCCTACTTGGAATGAATTTATTTGCAAATAAATAAGAAGGGTTCGAAAATACCTTTTTAATTATACCTAAATCGGTCTAAATCGGTATAGTTTTGGCCCGTTTATTCAAGTTTTTCTTAAACCAATCTTTGAAAAAAGTTTCAAAATAGCGTCAAAAATCTCAAATTATAATTCCAATTTTTATGCACATTTTTTAAGCTTAAACTGTTCTGTCCTTTGAGGTTTTTGTTTTCAAAAAATACTTTAAAAAACTATTTTTATTCATGAAAATCTGAGTTTTTGGAGGTATTTTCAAATCGGCTTAGCTTACGTAAATCTTAGTATTGGTCTGAAATATTTTGGAGCAAGTCTTAAAATATAATAGAGTTTATAATTCCAGTGAATGCGAGTAGTTACGCACGAAGCTGGCACTTTGAGTGCATACGGTCGCAACAATTCGGATTCAGTGATCGCATTTCCGTAGATTTCACGAAAATCGGACTACGATGGTTTCAGCGATAACCCCCAGGTAGAGTTCTTTTGAAAACGATGTATGGCTCTTAAGCATCACACAGTGTGGAAAATTAATTTTTTTGACGCATATGTTTTTGCTGTTCTTGAGTCAACAGAGTCAGGGAATTGCAATGTATAGCAAAAAAGTAAAATTTCTTTACAAAGTTTATTCCCTACTCTTTTTCTGGTCAGAAAAAGAAACAAGTAATTTTTAAACAAAAAACACAACAACATGACTTCATATGAAAATATTGCTTCCTATAAATCCCATAAAAGTGTGTATTTATTTGCGAAAGATATCTGCATTTGAGGGTATATTTAGCAGATGATTATGCACGGAGCGTGACCCCAATAAGTAGCAGGCTCTCCCCAGCGCAGCATGCCTTTGCGAAAGGCAAATCTACGGAATCCGCCTTACACTCGCTCGTCGGATTGGTGGAGCAGAGATTATCAGACAAGAAGTATACTTTGGTTGCATTTGTATACATACATAGAAGTCGTCTATAACAACATTAATGTAAGCGCCATATCGTATGCCTTAACACTAGAAAAGTTTGGAGCGGCACTGATTGAGACTATAGTTGTCAGCAGGAAGATAACCGCTAAGCTTGGCAACACCGTAATAAGCAGACAGGTCTTTAGTGGCACCCATCAGGTAGGGGTTCTGTCCCCTCTTCTCTGTATTCTGGCATTAAACGCCTTGTTGCTGGCCCTAGAGGGAGGGTCCTGCCACGTCACTGCTTATGCTGGTGACCTGCCAATCGCCATTAAAGGTAAATTCGATTATAGATATTCTGCGCTCTAAT
>NW_023458557.1:54910671-54912036 GCF_013731165.1 Rhagoletis pomonella
GGGGGGGTGAGCTCCCTGATAAACAAAAAATTTTCAGGTAAAAGTGTCACCGTTTTTGAAATATTTACATTTTTTCGAATTTAAAAAAAATCGTACCTTTTCATGTGTTTTCTTTAACTGCAACTACAAACCGGGCAATACTTAGTAAATTTTTTATGTAAAATACTTCCAGATAGTTGCCTCTCCATACTCAAATGCAATGTAGTTAAAATATATTAAGGAACCATCATAAAATTAGGACTATTTCTGGATTTTTAACTTTTTGATATTCTCTTCCCCACCTTTGACTATCTCGGGTGAAAATAAATGTACTGAGCTATAACTTTACATTACATAAAAAAATTGCTCATTTCATAAAGATTTCAGAAATGTGCCACACTTACTGTTTCGAATAGAAAAAAAAGGTTATAGCCGCTTTTGTGGGTAAAGGACTGAGACACGCTAGAATGTATTTAATAGATTTAAATTGAATTTGCTCTTGTTACCGTCAAATGACATGCTAAATAGTACAAAGGTACATTATTACCTGCTCCTGATATTATTTTGTGTTACTTACCGGAATTCGGACTAGAGTCTATAACAAGGGCTATATCTATCAATATTTTGTGTGAAGGATGGGTTCACGTGAAATAAGATATACATGAGTTGTTTGAAGAAAAATTTATTCATTTATTGATAAAATATGCTCAAATTGGCGACCTTCTACTCTAATACAAGCTCGGCACCTTTTAAGAAAAGACGCTTTTAGAGATCTTAAACTCAATTGGGCTATCTCAGCAGCAGCTCCATTTATTTGTTCCCGTAAATGCTCTTCGTTTTGAATTGTTTTTGAATAAATTTTGTCCTTAAGACAGCCCCAGTAGAAAAAATCTAATGGATTCAGGTCTGGCGATCGAGCGGGCTACGTGATTGGCCCGTATCGTCCAATCCATCGGCGAGGATAAGTTTCGTCTAAATGAGCTCTTACTTCACGCATGTAGTGAGCAGGGCATCCGTCAATTTGGCAGCCATAGTCTTCGCCGCAGGTTTAAGGGTACATCTTCCAAAAGAGTTGGAAGCCGTTCCTGAAGGAACTCTAAATAACTGTGAGAGTTGAGCGTTGGCGGCAGTTCCACAGGTCCCAATATCTGACAATTAAAAATACCGCACCATAAATTTATTTTGTACCGGTACTGCGAATGATCTTCTCTCATTTCGTGAGGATTGTCTATCTGCCAACTGTGAAGGTTATGAAAATTAAAATAACCATCACGTTTGCATGATGATTCATCGCTCCAAATTATTTTATTAAAAAATTTGGGGTCTGATGCATGCATTCGATGATGATGATGATGATGATGATGATGATGATGATGATGATGATGA
>NW_023458557.1:54912046-54913303 GCF_013731165.1 Rhagoletis pomonella
ATGATGATGATGATGATGATGATGATGATGATGATGATGATGATGATAACGATGAAGATGAATATGAAAATAAGTAGACTGTTATGATCGACCTGTAATTCTCGCAGGAGATTTCAATGTCAACTTTTCGCTGGCCGAATATGAACTGACAAAATTTTTCAAAGAGAAATTTTCATTGGAAATGGTTATTGGTAGAAATGTTCCAACAGCCAAAGGAGCGACTACCATTGATGCAGTTTTTCTAGAAATATTAATAATATTGAAATAAAACTTTTCATATCTTACTTTAGTTACCACAATCTACTAGTTAATATTGTAGATATGCATGTTTTCTCAGCCAAAAATAATAACTAAGGTTAAAAAATTAAAGCTCGTTAAAAAAAAATTAAAATAAATATGTATTTAGTGTATTAGAAAATATGTACATGTGTATATATATCGCACATTTCTTTCTTTCTTAAATTCCTCGATTAAGTTTCACTTCTTCCGCGCGTAGGGACTACACGCACTGAGTTTTTTTACTGACTTTACAGACTTTTTGTGATTCAAACTCATTTAGTATAGTTTCTTCGGGTATTCCTCTCAATTCGTTTGAATATGTTACACCTTTTGTGTAGTGAAGTGTGTTTGGTTCAGATATTACGACTTGTATTGTTGGAGCGAGCGAAGTTTGAGTTATTAATTTGACTGCTTGGCAGTATGATTTAGTTTTAATTATTATATTTCCGTTTCTGAGTTTTTTACAGAGGTCAACTTCACCACCACACACGGAGTCTACTACTTTTTTAATGAGAAACGGTGACACTTTAGACAGATTTTCGATGCTATTTTCCTCGACATTATTAAATATTTAGGCGCGTTCGAATTATTTTTCAATTGTAGGTTTTTAGTCGTTTGGTACGTTAAGAGGTCCATTGCTCTGTTTAAATGGTTCAGGTCGGGTGGGTCCTTCATTTTGCTCTTCTAAGGGTTATAACACTTTGATATTGTATGTAAATTACTATTAATGGTTTTAGTTATTTTTTATTTTATTATTTTTTTTTTTTTTTGCGTTAAGGCACAAGTAGATATTTAGCGTTATCGCGAGATGAAGTTTGTTAGTGTAGCGGAGAGCTTGGATATTAACAACGAGATGTCAGATTAGCACCGAAGTCGCATAAAGATATACAGGGTGTCCCATAAGTAACGTGCCAAACTTTAGGGGAAGGTGGGTGGGGGGGTGAGCTCCCTGATAAACAAAAAATTTTCAGGTAAAAG
>NW_023458557.1:54913403-54920974 GCF_013731165.1 Rhagoletis pomonella
TTTAAAAAAAAAGTTATCAAGCTCTTAAAAAATCACCCGTTATATATGTCGGTTCGAGGCCATAATACAGAGAAACTCTTACTTGTTTGAAGAATTTTTGTTCCAGCTGAATCGGACGATATCATTTTTGCAGGCCTGGGGGCAGATTCTGTAACCAGTTACCGACAATTTTCGAATCGGTATCGGTTTTGTTGACGTATGATATTAAATATTTTTCAAGGAGGTCGTATCTGTAACTTTGTAAAAAATAACAAATTTTTTCTTTAATTTTCTGCTAAAGTGACCAAACCACTTGTGTGATTTATAACTATGAAGGCAAACCATTTTGGTTGGAGTTCCTTTACAAATTTCTCTCAGATATAAAACCGATAGGATGACAAATATAACTTTTCGATGCTCATATGTGATGTAATGTGTCGCAACTATGGGTTTCTCATATTTTCCCTGACCCTGAAAAACCGTTATGATATTCGGAATCAGGAGAAAATTCTACAATTAAAAAGTTTTATTTCATTCTTGGTGATTCTTTTGTCGAGCAGTGTAATTTGTAGTACAGCTTAAAATAAAACTGATGCCTATAAATAAATTCAAAAACGTGTTTTTACATGTCCATGTATACCGTTATTAGTTAAAAAAAAACAAAGAATGATAACCTCGGGAGCTTTATTACTTCCATTTCTTTGAAAAATATTTGCGATTTTTCAATTCAATTTCGGGAAATAAGTTTCACATAACACATACATATAAAGGGTATTTTTTTAGACACGTGGTTTTCAAGAAGAAATAAAACGCATATAGTTTAATGTTATGGCCAAGAATTTAGCCTTATTATAAATATAAGGATTTGTCATTATGTTTTAAAAATGATTTCAGGCAAGTGACCGCCGCGGCTGGCTTGAATAAATTCCAGCCGAGAGGCCCAATTTTCGACCACTTTTTGCAGCAATTGGGCCGTATGTCAGCAATAACGTTCCGAATATTCTTTTCCAAGGCGTCGACGATTGTCTCGGGCTTTTCTGCGTAGACAAGCGACTCCACATAACCCAACAAAAAATAGTCCAGCGGTGCTAAATCGCACGAACTTGGAGGCCACACCACATGCCCACGACGCAAGATAATGCGCTCACCAAAAGTTTCCTTCAATAAATTAATTGTTTCGTTGGCTGTATGGCATGTAGCGCCGTCTTGTTGGAACCAAAGATCGTCCACATGAACATCCTCCAATTAAAGCACGTAAAAGTCATTGATCTTGGCTCTATAGCGTTCGCCATTGACATTCATATCTTCTTCGATACTCTGCTCCACAGCAGCAATAGCGTCTTCAGTGCGCACTGTACGGCCTCTCTGAGGATGCGCATTATCCCCTAGAGTAAACATGGTGCGAAACCGATCCACGGTTGCTCGAATTACCGACTCTGCTGGGCGATTATGTCGACCGAATATTGGGCGCAGCGCGCGATGCATCGCTCGAACCGAACCATTATTTTGGTAATAAATTTGCACGCTCTCGGAATAAGTCTGTTCATTATGAAATGGCAAACCAGACTGAGTATAAATCAAGTAACAGCTGTCAAAAAGACCAACTCCAAAAAAAGTATTGCCTCATTGAGAACCACACGTCTAAAAAAATACCCTTTAGCGTTTTCTCCTATATTTTACCAACCGCCAAAATCGGATATCGTTTAGAACCATAAGCGTACGCAGGTACGGCCCAAAGTTTCATTGACAAACGCGAGACAGACGGGCATGCTTTTGCAACTATGCGCATAATAATTTTGCCCTAACTGATGTCAGTATTGCGGATTAACGAGCCGCAAGGTCGTGGGTTCGAATTCCACGGCCAGTAGAACTTTCATTTAGTTATTTCGGTTTTATTAATTTTTTTATAAGTTCCATATTTCTTTTAACGTTGCTTTCAATTAGTTGTTGTTGACTTTTTAATAAAATTAAGTATAATAAAAACTGTGATATAAAATAAAGCAAATGAAAATAAAATAAAGTAAAATTAAATATATAAATCAAATATAATAAAAAAAATTAAATAAATAATAAAAATAAAAATAATTTTGTTTGGTTATTTGTACAAAAGACAATAGCTGGCCATTTTTACCAGTGTTGTCATCGAAAATTCCCCGGATCCGAGTTAACTCCCAAAAATTTCGCGCATTTGTTCGGCTGCTTATGCACATTTTAAAGAGTTAAAGCAAATAAAGGCTGTTTATGCAAATAAGCGAGCCCGTTTATCAACCGTATAAGTTTCTTTCTATGCATTTCGTAATCAATTTCCAATTAAAAAATTTATACTATAAATTAAAACTTTAGGGTTATCCACATTCATTTTTGTAGTTTTGGTAAACTGCTGGTTGTTACTCGATAACTTGATCAACTGTGAACTTGCTGTTCAGCTTACTTTTGTTAGTCTGATAAATTATGTTTACAAACAGCTGTTTCTTTTCTATACAAAAAATTAATTGTTACAGAAACTATAATAATTTTTACTTATTCATATCGGGTATTTACTTCAAAAAATGGCTATCTTTTAATATTTTCTACTTAGTTTGTATTTGTAATTTAGGTTTATGTTTGATTAGCATTCACAGAGGCTTTGTAGAAAACACAAAAATCTTTAAATAAAGACGTAATTTTTTAGCAAAAAGCCAAACCGACTTCAATTCTCATGTAAAACTTTAAGATTACCTTTAATTTCTTCGTAATTCAATAATCGGATCTAAACCAAATTAGGATGGGACCACCTCTGAGGTACCACCTTTCCTTTAAAAAAAAAAACAATTATCGAAATCGGTTATGCGGTAACGTACATAAAAAAAAATATTCCGAAGTATAGATAACCTCCTCCTTTTTTAGAAGTCGGTTAAAAATAATGAAAAAATTACGATTTTGGTGTGAAGTCGCATTTTAAAATTTGCGTGCAATTAAGTTAACCAATATTTTTTTTATTATCTTAACTCTTTAATAAGTTTATAATACACTTCATGCAATATAAATTCTTTAGAAGGGCTCGGTACAACTCAATCAGTGCTGCCGTTTGCAAATTTTCGAGCGAAGTGAAAACACACTAAAAGTGAAGTGTTTCGGAGTGACTTGGGAGGAAAAGTGAAGTGATTATCGAAGTGACGACTATCATGCATAATTAGGGGTGTGGGGTTTTTCTATTAGGTTATTTATCACCTGATTGGTTTATCGATTATTTCTGTATCACCATAAAAGTAATCTTTAACCTTTATTAATTTATAATTTATTGTGTTTCTGTGCAAATCTAGTGCTGGAATATCTTTAAAATCACAATGTCTCACACGTTGAGGAAAGAAAATCAAAAATTACAATTCACTGTTGATATTAACACTAAAATTTAATTAACCGATTATCGATTCACAACAACAATGTCATCCCCAGATACACAGCAACAACGTCATCACGAGATTCACTTAAATGTTTAATTTTTGCTGTAAAATTTAAGATATATGAAAACTAAAATGTAATGGTTATTTTCCTCAAATATTTACTAAATAATTATGAAACTTTATGCACCCATTCATTTCTGTCCGTTTTACAACTATATATGTGAAAATGAAAATCAAAAAAAAAAAATTCCAAATAACCGATGCCAGATCGTAGATTTATTAGGCTTCTACTCAAACTTTTTGCGACCACTTTCTTTGCCATACTTACTATTAAACAAGAATTTTAGCAAAATATTGTTGATTTTGGTTAAATAAATCATTTATTTCAAAGAATTTTTTATTTATTTTCAAGTTAAATCTAATTTGTTGAAAGTGAAGTAAAACGAAGTAAAATGAAGTGACGATGTGAAGGCTTCTAAAGTGAAGTGAGAAACTTTAATTGAAGTGACTGCGGCGGCACTGGTTACAATAACAAGTAATTTTAAAGAAAAAAAATGCGTGTGTAACACCGTACACTTGATAGAAGTGAAACTTCTTAAAAAAGGTGTGAGTACCAGGTACCTACTCACGAAATTGGATGTGTAAACATATGTTTACGGTTCGGCAAACCATTAGGCGATTGAGTTACATACATAGGTTTGGTTAGAAATCAAACAATAACTTCATTTCACCTTATTAATTTTCTGATATACATATAATTTATTTATTCATTTTCCGGTAACACCACCTTATATGAATTCGCGCTTCTAGCATCCATAGGACCGGGTTGTAATGGAAGTAATTGTATGTTTAACAAATAAATGAAAATGTTGATAGTGCAATCAATAGATCCTTACGAATTCGCCATTACCAAGGCACTAAGTAACGTACGCATTTTTGTTTGCAAAATGCATTTATTTAAGTTGAAAGAAGACAAATGCCTTTGTTCGGCATTTATTCTTACTCGCTTTCTATCTTCCAAGGCGAATTCATATACATATTCTTATCACTAATTCATATATTCATGTGGTAGCAAGTAAATTAAAAGCACCCTGCAGGGAAAGCTACTAGTTGTGAACTAAAATTCTACCGGTTTGCGTTTCAGCCGAACTAGTTCACGTTCTATCCTTTTTCAATGTTAGCGACTGGTATTTTTAACATGTCCTACGAGATGTCAATTGTCAGGCTATGCATCAGCATCTACTAGTATAAATACTAGTAGCATCATACCAGTTGATGAGATAGTCTGCCAATTCATTCCCCGTGAAAAGCATAAGTGTGCCTTTTTGCTCGCGACGCTCCAGCAGTCACAATGGCCGACAGAGAAGAGCACTCGCGTGGTAAGCCTGAGGTCCTAGGTTCAAATCCTGGCGCAGGTAAAATTTTTTTATTTTCTACCCTGCAAAAATCGTTGGACCATGTAGTCTATTTGTGGTATATTGGAGTACTTACAAAAGTGTTCCTCTGTCATGCTGTAGCGGACCAACTCGTGTCTCTGCGCCAGCTTATTGTTTGTTATCCGATCACTGCTCGTGTTTTAACGAAATGTGATTGAAGTTGAGCATTTGAAAGCACATTTGCATGTCTGGCTGTAGCTGAACGTGTAGAGATGCTCGCTGTTAGTTCTTAGTTCCCAGCATTTTCGGGTTCGAATGCCGTCAGAGGCAACATGTAATTTTTAATTTTTGTCTTGGTTTTTATTAATTTCGAAAAAGCATTTGAGAAGTGAAGAACAAAAGCGTGTACAAACGAAAAAATATAACAACAATGCCATTGTTCATATGTTGGAGTAGTTTTGTGCTACTCTGATGTAATGCAGGGATGGAGTATATGGTCCTGCCCTAGGACATCGCAATGTTAATTGGACCATATTTTTTATATGAATTGTGGTTAATTTTGGAGTACTCCTTGGTCCTTAGGGAGTACTCTTTACACGCATGCATGGAGTAGTCGCGATTTTTGCAGGGTATTTTTTATTTTATTTTTATTTTTTATAAATTTATTTTTTTGTTTATGCTGTTTATTGTAATTTTTTAATGTAATAAAAAAATATTTTTGTTCAATTTCTTTGTTTTTATATTTCTTCCTAAATGTTTTTTTGCAACGCAATTAGATTTTCAAATTTGTTATTTATTTATAAATTGAATAAATTATTTTTACTTACATTTATCTAACTTTAAAAATCTTAACCACCTCCAAGCGGCCCCGAACCTGCGATTTCAGAACCAGAACCAGTAGTCTTCACGTGACGCCACAGCCGACATTTGTAAGAAAAGCAATTAATTGCGTTTTATTTTTGGCTTTGGCAATTCAAAGGCAGTGTCGCTATATCGCCTAAGTTCTTCGAAATTGTCGAACTGGTAGGCACATACTAGTTAATGAACTAGTATTTTTTCTAACTGGTTTGGCTTTTCACTGCAGGGTTGTGACTGCTGGAGCGTCGCGAGCAAAAAGGCACACTTATGCTTTTCACGGGGCATGAATTGGCAGACTATCTCATCAACTGGTATGATGCTACTAGTATTTATACTAGTAGATGCTGATGCCTAGCCTGACAATTGACATCTCGTAGGACATCGCCATGTTAAAAATACCAATCGCTAACATTGAAAAAGGATAGAATGTGAACTAGTTGGGCTGAAACGCAAACTGGTAGAATTCTAGTTCACAACTAGTAGCTTTCCCTGCAGGGTGCCGTCTGTTAGGTCAAAATTATTATGCGCATATGTGTGCCAGATTATATGCATAAGCTTTGCCGTTTGACACAGCTTTAAGCTTTGCCGTCTGCCACAGCTTTTACAGGCAGGTTTTGGCAAATCGATGTTTAATATTCAGTCACAATTTCTCAAAAGCTGTACAATCGTTTTTTACCAAAATTTAGTTCTTGGTTGTACATACTAATTAAAGTAAAAAACCACATTTTCTTAAATTCTCAGTATCCTAAAAGCTATATTTATACCCACTTTTTTACAAAATCATTTTGTTGTTTGTTACATTTTACAAATCGCCGGCCGTCTTCACACACAAGTGATAGAAATTGCGCCCATCGCGGTACCGCTTATCCGCCCTTTGTGAATTTGACAGAATCTGTTGTGTACGTGACGTTATCTGCAATATTTGATTGAGGAAAACTAAATAACGATTTAACTGGGTTCGGTTTAGTTATTTGCCCAATGATTTTGTTCTATTGTGTCCGAATGGGTGACCCGATCCAAAAAATTTTATGCACACTTGTAGTCAAGGGTTTACACTTTATTGCAAAACCTAATTTTGTAATTTTCGGTCACTAATTTATTACTATTATGTCGGCCGCTGTGGTGTAGTGGTAAGCAGTGCGCGCTTCCACTCCGCCTGGGTTCAAGCCCTGGTCAAAGCAACATCGCAAAAAAATATAGAAAAAAGGTTTTTTCTTAACAGCGGTCGTCCCTCGGCAGGCAATAGCAAACCTCCGAGTGTATTTCTGCCATGAAAAACAGCTTCTCATAAAAATACAATCGCCGTTCGGAGTCGGCGTAAAACTGTAGGTCCCTCCGCTTTGTGTGACAACATCAAGGCGCACGCCACAAATCGGAGGAGAAGCTCGGCCAAACACTAACATATGTGTAAGCGCCAATCTATTATTATTATTATTATTATTATTAATTTATTAATAAATTCGGCCTGAAAAATGTACTTTATTTTTGAACTTTGGAGTGAGTTCTACTCAAATATACTGTGGATGGTGCAGCCGGAGTTATATGCACAATAAATAGAATATAAAGGTTTTCTGTACAAAAATACTGTTTATCGAGTTTATATTTCCGGTGTCAACATGCATAATTTTAAACCATTTTCCAATGGTTCTTTTTACAAAGTGGGAACTGTGCTCTTTCTAGTGGGTTAGATATCAGGACCCACGCCCCCTCCCTCCTCCGCGCACTAACCCAAAAACAGTGGGCAAATAACTAAAAATTTCTAATTTAACAATTTGCGCGTTAATATTTCTGCGTATTTTTACGCAATCATTGAAACATTACAAGGTAAAATGAAGTCTGTAGTGGCAAATTGTAAAAGTGAAAACAAAAGGCAAGCTTGCGATATAAGAAGTTTTTTTTTTGTGTGCATATCTACATACATACAGGGTGTCCCAGAAGTAACGTGCCAAACTTTAGGGGAAGGTAGGTGGGGGGG
>NW_023458557.1:54921074-54930939 GCF_013731165.1 Rhagoletis pomonella
CCCCCCTTCTTTGGCAACACAAAAAGCAGAATTCTACTAAGGGTTATAATCCCATTTTGTCTTGTTGGCGCCAGCGAATGAAGAACAAACATTTCTTCAAATTTAAAAAGTAAAAATTTCACTAACAACAATTTAAAACTTGCAAAGGAGTTTGGAAAATAAATATCACTGTTTTTGTTTTTAGGAGTAGGGTGGGAGTGTCATTGATAAAATTAGAGCGAGAGAAAGTTTTTCTTACAAAACCTTTCATTATTGAATCATGTGTGCAAATACGAACCCTGTAGTTTTGAGAAAAACGAATTGGAAGTTTTTATAAACCATTACAAACCACACAAATACAATTTCGTTTTTCGGGAATAAATTAGTGAGCCAAAGAGATATTTAAGAAAACTAAAGATTTTTCTAATAGATTAAAGGATTGTCTATCCAATGATGCAATTATCGAATAATAGTGTATGTGGCCTTTACACTGTTTCTTTATTCGAGCGACGATATATAGATAACAAGCTAAGCTCACAAAAAATTTCAATCGATCTGAAGAATGATGGCTTTTTTGGGCATGAGCTCTCCGTCTAGATGCTCTGGTAAAACCACTTTACATACATACTTTACATAATCCCTAAAAGTACTACATATATACTATATGCACATTTTGGTTTGCGTTTTAAGGTTTTCGAAGCTTTCGAAAGGGGAGAAGTAATTGGAATTAATTTACATATCTATTTGGGAGAAAAAGTGTATTTTCAATGTCGCTGAATCATCAGAGCAAATAGTGCTACGTACCGAATGCATTCTGTAAAAATAACGAACTATTTTAAATTGAAAACTTCGGACCCTCCGGCTGCCGAATTTTCACAAACAGCCGAAAATTCATCTGACGAGTGTCAAGTACGGAAAAAATGAATACGCTCCGGCGCTGGGAAACTTGGTGCAGCTGATTCCAGAGTAAGAGTTCATTTCCACCACGCCTTAACTGCAGTTAATGCCTACGGGAAAAGGAAATTAAAACAGGTCTTGGTGAAAGTGGGCTATAAGTTACCCGAGTCCCACAGTTCTCAGGACGTAATGATGAGATAGAGAAAATCTTATTGGAATTTTACTAGCATGTATGAATATTAACGTTTAGGCGTAGTTTGATTAAGGCCCAAAAATGGTCGCTTCCCTAAGTTTAAAAAATCAACACCCTCATTGTTTTCAATATGCCGGTAATTTCACAACCCTCTGCGTCATGAAAATCAAGTTTTAAGTTCTCTGCAACCGAATTTATATATCCACGTCCTTGCAGGTTCCGCTTAATGATGCGTCAAATTTTGGTCACCGTCAACTAAGGGATAACGAGAATTATGAGCTCCTTGAATGTCCGTGGGCACCGGATGCTGCTTTTACATTTCCGCCTTCGACTAAACGTAATTTGACATTTCAATTATCATGTGTTAAAATGTGTCAAAGGTAATTTTCTACATTTAAATTCAAATGCCATGCTAATATTTAAATTAATATTAGCGGTATTCATCTAAACCGATAGCTTTATCAAGCAGATATTCTTATAAATTTAAGAGCTCTGTTACATGAACGCCCCATACTCTCTTTTTGTATACACTTGCGACAGAGTTACATTGTCTTCAGGTTATCAAGATTATTCAGTGATATCGTTGTAGAAATTTATTTGAAATGTGTAAACGAGTTTCCATACAAATTTTGACAGTTGATTTCCAAAGTTTACACAATTATAATTTTATAAGGTTTTATGAATACCCTTATTATGTTTCTTTACAGGCATTTTTTCAATTTACCTACGGAGCATAGTCCAACACCATTCCTAGACGCTCCTGATGTTTGCAATCAATCACTGTACCTAAAGGTATACCGATTCTTGCAGATAGGGCCAACACTTCCTGTGACACTTATTTCCAGTGAACGCTCCTTCTTAAGCTTGAATCAAATTTACGAAGTAAAACTGGGGAAAAAAGATTATATGGTTAAGCTTTACTTAGCATCCACAGAAATATAGAAGTTGCGAATAAAGAATTACTGATTACAATATTTTCTTTTAAGTCGAAGCAGTAGAGAAATGATATTTCACATTCTTCATGCATACATGTGTAATAATTTAGTGAAAAAAATATAGACATTTTGTACTACCGAAACGCATATTTGGTGCAACTGATTAAATGAAAAAAAAATCATAATTTTAAAACCCCTCCCGAAAAAAATTTCTGCGTTCGCCCCTGACACACATACATAATGCAAAAATCGCGCGCTGTGATGTTGATTGAAACTCAACATTTAAAAACACCCTTTACATGTATGGCTTTAGCTTAGTGTGCAAAGACCCTTGATACAATTGGTTGCGGCCAAGAGGGTCCGAGTTCATCAGACGGAACATAAAATTAATTTTTTTTCTTATTATTTACAAAAAACCACCTGCGCACTTCACAACCACATATTTTGTAAAGTATATACTCAAATTTAAAACGAATTGGGTTGGTGCTCTTGCATATGCGTAATTTTTTTTCAATTTAGCACGTTTTTTTAATTCTAAATTTTTTTCCTCAGTGTTGGAATTTGAGTTTATGGCATTCGATACGATACTAGGGTTCTGGTACTCGATTCCAAAAAATATCGTTTTAAAACTATCGAGTAGAAAATATCGGTATCGAATGCCAAAAGTATCGATATGGTATCGTATCGTATCGAAATTCGTATCCCTATATACAAGCAGAAAACATTTCAAGGGAGAATTATAAACGAACAAACCAACACCGCATCCGATGTAATATTCGAACCACTCAAGATGCTGTACGAAAAATATGAGAAGACCCCTGAAAAAACGCCAACGCGAAGATACATACCTACGCCGCAGAGACCAAGAAAATAAAAATAACGGGTTTCTACCCGCCGGCGAATACAAGCAAACAAAACCGGTCGCACTCAGATGGGTATGCATGACCTAATGACAGTTAAAACAGATAGTAACACGAATACATAAAAGGCGGAAGGAAACACGAGCTATCCAGAACGAAAAATGACACTGAAGATGGCAAAACGCCGAAACCGGTTTGACTCCAAACCAAATTTGACAAGGGATGTCGGAAAATCGTTCCACAATACATCATAGACAAATGTATACATAAATGATCAGAATGAAAAGAGAAATCGATTAAGCGGTGACTGTCTGTCCGTCCGTCTGTCCGTCCGACCGTCTGTGCACACGATAACTCGAGTAAAAATTTAGATATCTTAACGAAACTTGGTACGTGCACTTCTTTCTGGCGTAGGACGGATAGTATTGAAAATGAGAAAAATCGGACAATAACCGCGCCTACCTCCCATATAACGGTCATTTTCAGAAATACGAAAACTGCGATATTTTAGTAACTACTGAAGATTATTCACTCAAAATTGCATTTACAGTGATTTTTAGACGAAAAATAAGAATATTATAAATTTTTGGAAAATGGGCGTAGCCACGCCCACTTATGGTTACATGTGTTTACCTTGGTAACCGCTGCACCAATTTCTTCCAAACTTGACACAGCTGTTGTCCTTGGTATAGCATACCAAATGTCCGGACAATAACCGCGCCCACATCCTATATAACGGCAATTTAGAGAAATACGAAATCTTCTATAAATCAGTAAATATTAAAGCTAATTTATTCAAAATTTATGCTTGCATCAATTGTTTACCAGGAAATACGTTTATGATAAAATATTGGAAAATGGGCGTGACACCGCCCACTTATGATCACATATATGTATCTCGGTAACCGTTCTACCAATTTGTACCAAACTCGGTATGGTTATTGTGCTTGCCACGTAAAAGCAAAACGTTGAAAATTTTTGAAATCGGACTAAAATTACGGTCGCTTTTCATATAACGATACATTTCAGAAATGCTTGAAACTTCAATATTTCGAAATTTAAGGACGCTAGTTTACTCAAAATTTATCCGGAGTGTAGCTTTCGGAAAGGTGAAAAACATATCTTTAATACCTGCGCCGGGTATTTAATGTTCGGCTCCGCCCGAACTTTGACTTTCTTACTTGTTTAAGATCCCATTTGGCGAATATTCAAAACATGTATTGGAAACGGTAAAGGCAGTCCAATTGCTCGGTGGTGCTGAGGTCGAGTTATTACTAAAAATCGACAAGTGAGAAAAGGCCGCAAATGTTAGTCTAAATCAACCTGTTGCACCATTGAGCATATCGAACTCTCGTGTATTACGATTGGCCCAATGGATGTGAGTTTCCAATATTAGTATGCGATTAAGCTGCATTCGAAGAAACCAGGGTTGAGTTGTGCAGTGGTAAATCTCAAATCACCACCTGTCGAAATAGCAGTTTCATGAAGGCAATTTAATGAAAATTAATTTTTTTAATTGAATTTAATATAGAATCTGACAGAAAAAAAATAATTTTTCACTTAAATTGCTTTCGACAAACTGGCTTTTAAGGTATTTCATCTCAGTCTATATAAGTATATTGTATTTCTGTTGAACAAGGATACGCATTCATTTTGAAATTGCCACCAGCTATAAGATAAAGTGTGTTGGTGTTGATTTATTTTGGAACGAATTTCCGTCATCCCTTGTCAAGTTTGGTTTGCAGACAAACCAGTTTCGGCATTGTACCATCTTCAGTGTCATTTTTCGTTCTGTCTGGTTCGAGTTGGTGTCCTTAATTTATGTTCATTTATCTCAGGTAATGTGATTTTCGTCAATGATTAATTACACAGGTTTACGAAAAAAAAGTGTATGCATATTAAACCAAACCTATATATCCCTATGTTATTCGACATGCTGAATGCGAATCCAAGGTCCGTTAGCCTCCATCACGTCAGGTTCGTGGTCATTTGAAGGTCAAGTAGGGAAAAATTCATTGAATAAACCTGAAAATTCAATAAAGTTCATCGGAATTTGACCTTGGGATGACCTTGGCATGACCTCCAGATGACCCTGAGGAATCAAGGGACCTCCATACTCGGTTTCAAAGACAACAAAAACAATGTTTTTTTTTTAAATTTTTATTGAATAAATTTTATATCCAATTTGACCTTCAAATGACCTCGAAGCTGACATTATGGAGGTTAACGGACCTCGGATTCGGGTTCAGCGAATATAAAACCTTATGTATATGAATTTTCAGGTTTATTCAATGAATTTTTCCCTACTTGACCTTCAACTGACCACGAACCTGACGTGGTGCAGACTAACGGACTTCGGATTCGCATTCAGCGTGTCGAATAACATAGGGATATATAGGTTTGGTGTAATATGCATAAGCTTTTTTTTTTTGTAAACCTGTGTTATTAGAAATGCCATGGTGTCCTTTTTTATTTTAGAACCTCGATATTACCATCCGTTATGTTGTCTCTGTATAGTTTTTGCCTGTAGGTAGGTAAAAGTCTGTGATTTTTGTCCTGGTGGTACTTTGTGGTGTGTTCGGAGTGTCCATGCCTGTTGTTTTGTTGTCATTTTGTGGCTGCGGGTTTCCTAAAAATTTCATATTGCAGACTACTGGCGTTTTTATTTATTTTGATCGTCAGATCTAAGTATTTTAGCTTTCCTTCCATTTCTTGTTCCATTGTGAGCTTTATGTTGCTGTGCTGTTTGTTGAGGTATTCCAATATCTGTTCTTCATTTCTCTTTGTTGTTACTGACAGAAAAAACAGGAATCAGAGAAATCGCCGTGGAGATAACTAACACACGTTGCACAGTGCCGCCTAAGTGGGCATAAATCGAAAAATTCGTTATCTGCAATGTGAACTTGTTTGGTATTTCTGTAACAACAATTTATCCACTAAAAAGAATTAAACAGACATTTCCCTAAAAAAATAATTATATGCCGCCAGGAAGCCACTAAAGTGGACAAATTTTATACTAAGAATTTTAATAAAAGCATAGCCAGGCGTAAGCTCTTCACAGAAAAAAATGTCAAAAATATATTCTTTAAAATAAAATGTTGGTGCGACATTTCTTGTTTCCATATAGATAGCATAGAATTACAGGAATTAAAATTTTGGGATAAATTAAACATAGCGTGTCCCTGCGGTGTTCAAAAAAAAAAAGATTTTTTAAACAAAATTTCAAAAAATGCTAAATTTTAATGGAATGAATAAAAAATATATGTAAAAAGGGGTTATTTTTTATTATTTTATTAAATAGTACAGGCTTTTAGCTTTCAAAAGAAGAAATAAAAACCGGCTCATTTTTTGCACTTTCTGAAGTAATGCATTTTTCGCTAATGCATAAAATAATTTTTTCATTTTTTGTCAGTGCTTGAGATCTGCACGATTCGTTCCATTTTCAAAAATTAGGTGTCAGATTAAAAAGCTTGACCTATGGACAATAGAAGGTTTATTTTCTTTTTAAAGAGTTGCTACCTGTGAAAAAATTAGATTGTTAAAAAATTATACTAAAATTTTTTCAAAAATTAAATAAATTATTAAGAGATGGGTATCAATCGAAATGTGTATTAACTACATGCAGCGAGTTGCCACCTGTTTAAAAAAAAAACAAATTCCACTTGAATTAAAGGAACTAGGTCATCGTCAGTCAGTGATTTATTCTGATTACATTCCTTTTAAATTACTGGACTCTTAAATTAACTCAAGAATGTTTTTACTCTCCACTTATTTCTTGCTAAATATGTCAAATTTTTTCATTTATCTTATACTCATATTGATATACATATTTCAGTTACCTTATTCCCTTAGTTAAAGTGATTTTGATTCTTTAAACATGTGGCAACCCTTCTACGTGTCATTTAGAGGTAAAGTATTTTCAAAACTAGTTCAATTGATACCCATATTTTAATATCTAATTCATTTAACTTATTAAACAATTTTAATAAAACCCTTTTCAAAAATAAAAACTTAATTGCACATCTACAGGCCAAGCCCTGTCATTTCACACCTCACTTTTGAAAATAGAACGAACTATATGTACATACCTATGTAAAAGGCACAATAACCCAAATTTTCAACTTCAAACAGCATTTACAGTGAAAGTATGTAAGTTATCCAAAAACCAATTGCATTTTTAAATTTAGCGTCCTCAATTTTACTAAGAAGCGATTTTTCATTTAAATCCGTTCATAATTCTATTTCTGCCCACATTTCGTATGGAAGGGAAGCTCTGTGCGTTGCGTCAAAACTACTTTAAATTTAATAACAACGTATACATGCAAACAAACAGGCTAGGCATGGGAAACCCCACATCGGCGATCCTTATGGAGGTATTCATGCAGAATTTGAAAGAAAGGTACATGGAGTATCTTACGTCACAACTAGGAGCGACGTTCTACGCCATATACGTTGATGACATCATATGTCTTATAACAAAGAAAAATGAAGAACAGATATTCAGCGTACATGCATAATTGGCTAGGTATATATGTATGTATGCAGATATTTAGAATGCCGGTTTGCTATTCGCGCGACAAGCGTTTTTAAAAACGAAGTAAATTAGTACAAATTGTTAGTAATTTTCATTAGAGTTTGAATAACTCCTTTCACTAAATAGCTTTTAGTAACTTTAACCAGACCTTAACTTATTTTATTTTATTCATTTTAGTGCAATTTTGAAAAAATTTTGTTGCTAAAAAATCTTTTGTTACACTACTTAATTTCATTCCTTTGATTGTACATGTTAAATAAAAGCTTATTTTTAAAAAATATTTTTTTTAAATTATTTTATTTTAGAATAGTTTCGTTTTACAATCCTTAGGAATTGTATTAGTTATTCCTTTAGATTTCCAAAATTATTTAAATAATATTATATTTTTGAGGATTTAATATTTTAATATTTAAATGTTATTTGTTTAAACGTTAACAATTGAATAAAAAACTTTTACATTTTTTCAACATGAAAATCTTAGATCTCAATAAAGACAAATGTAATTATAAAAATAACTTTTCTTAAAAGGTATATGTTTAACAAAGGTACATATGTAGGTATGTAATATTCGAGGATGTACTTCTCGATCCCCAGTTTGTGAATTCTCCTGAATTCAGTGTGCTTTGATTTTTTTAACTGCATAAATATTATCTTATAAAACAAATTAGATTTAAATTTGAAAAATTAATATGTATAGTATTATTAATAAAGAGAAAAATACATACCAATTATAATATTATTTCTCTATATGTATGTAAATATTTGTTAATTATGGTATTTAATATGTTTAAGTTAGACGAAATTTAACAAGAATTTAGATTTTCATAAATCAACAATCCAAAATAACAATTTATAAATACAAAAGTTATGATTAATTATTACAATATTTCAGTGGTCTTTTAATGTTACTAGTATGAACGTTATGTAATTTTTTTTACAAATTTTGGTTCTTCCTATTGTATAAGATTCTTATATTTTTTTATAAAACCCCCATCACGGTTTTTTATATAATCTTCCCTATTCCTGTTTCTTTTTTTAATATTTTTTCCTTTTGTGTCTTTAAGGAGATTTCGTATTAAGTCGTAATCAACTCTGTGATTTTGTACCTCAAATGGAGTACATTTTATTGTACTATGAAAAGTATTATTATACATTTGAATTGCTTTAATCATTTGTGTTATTGGTTTTGTTTTCTTCTAAATTAAAAAATCGTATTTATTCGGTTATGGTTTCTTTAAGTCTTTCTACATCTGAGTTCCCTGTATGACTATGTGATTTTTTTGCATGAAACTCTATATTTTAAAATTTTAAAAATTCCTTAACATTTATGGAATTAAACTCATTATCAAAAACAAATTTCCTTACTTTACCTTTTATCGCTAAAAATATTCCCTTAATTTCTCTACAATAGTTTGGCTATTTCTATCAGGTAAATCAAATTCAACAGCATGTTTTGAGAACTTGTCTATAAATATAATAAAAGAATATTTTGAATTAACGTATGTATCAACATGCACGATTTCATTGATATTCGAAGGAGTTTCAGTAAATCTGAACTTGTTTTTAATATGATTACGATCATATTTTCCTGGTGTAAAAATTTCGCAGTTGTTTATTAGAGAAAAAAGATGCCGCCTACAGCGCCACGCTGCGATCGGGCGCAACGCGAGCCATGTGGGACCGTTATAGGGAACTGAAGAAGGAAGCGAGACGTATTTGTTGCAATAGGAAGAGAGAGGCCGAAATACGTGAGTGCGAAGAGCTTGAGATGCTGGCCGACAGGAAGAACGCCCGAAAATTCTACCAGAGGGTTAGGCGACTTACGGAAGGTTTCAAGACCGGGGTGAACCCCTGTAAGAAAAATAATGGCGACCTAGTGACCGATGTCCAGAATATACTTAAATTGTGGAGGGAACACTTTTACAACCTACTGAATGGCAGCAGCGCTGAAAGTAGTGAAGAAGACGAACCCGAGTCCCCAGTCGATGATGATGGAGTAGCTGTCCCACCGCCTGACTATGACGAGTTACGAATAGCGATTACGCGGCTGAAAAACAACAAAGCTGCTGGAGCTGGCGGCCTGCCAGCCGAGCTATTCAAGTACGGCGGCGAGGAGCTGATGAGGTGCATGCATCAGCTCGTATGCAGAATATGGTCAGATGAACGCATGCCAGACGACTGGAATTTAAGTGTGCTCTGCCCAGTCCACAAGAAAGGCGACCCGCCATATGCGCTAACTACCGCGGAATCAGCCTTCTAAGCATAGGTTATAAGGTCTTATCGAGTGTATTGTGCGAAAGACTGAAGTCCACCGTAAACGAACTGATTGGACCTTATCAGTGTGGCTTTAGGCCTGGAAAATCCACCATAGATCAGGTATTCACAATACGCCAAATCTAGGAAAAGACCCGCGAGAATAGGATCGACACACACCATCTATTTGTCGATTTCAAAGCCGCTTTCGACA
>NW_023458557.1:54930949-54936477 GCF_013731165.1 Rhagoletis pomonella
AAAAACAAGGGCTACGTCTGTTCTGCCTTCTCGGGATTGGATAGAGAAGCAAAGCGAATGGGTCTGGTGGTGAACGAGGACAAAACGAAGTATCTCCTGTCCTAACACAAACAGTCAGATCATACGCGTCTTGACACCCACGTCACTGTTGCCAGTTACAAGTTTGAAAAGGTATACGACTTCGTTTATTTGGGAACCAGCATTAACACCAATAATAATGTCAGCCTTGAAATCCAACGGAGAATCACTCTTGCCAACAAGTGCTACTTTGGGCTGACTAGGCAATTGAGAAGTAAAGTCCTCTCTCGTCGTACAAAGATCACAGTCTATAAGTCACTCATCATGCCTGTGCTGGTGTATGGCGCGGAAGCATGGACAATGAAAGTATCTGATGAGGCGGCTCTTGGAGTTTTCGAGAGAAAGATTCTGCGAAAGATTTACGGGCCTTTACGCGTTGGTGATGGCGAATATCGCAGACGATTTAACGATGAGCTGTATGAGCTTTACAACGATATAGACATAGTGCAGCGAATTAAAATTCAGCGGCTCCGCTGGCTTGGCCATGTCGTTCGAATGGACAGAAACGCTCCTGCTCTGAAAATATTCAACGCGGGCCGCGATGCTGGTAACAGAGGAAGAGGAAGTCCTCCTCTGCGTTGGAAAGACCAGGTGGAGAAGGACTTGGCTTCACTTGGTATTTCCAATTGGGGTCAGTTAGCACAGAAGAGAAATGACTGACGTGCTGTTTTGGACTCGGCCAAAATCGCTTAGGCGGTTACAGCGCCAATAAAGAAGAAGAAGAAGGAGAAGAAGTATATCACCTTCTTTATAAAAAATATCAATTAATTCGCTCAGTAAATTTTTAAGTTGGATACTTTCTTCAATGTTTAAATAGTTTAAATTAATTCTATCAAAAATGTTATTTCCATTAATGTTGATACCATCAAGACTGCATACTGTTTCATACTTAAAAGGATACCAATTTTCAACGAAAACAAGTTTATTTCCAAAAATATTAAGGCTTTTATCTTCCATATCGATTTTAGCCTTAAAGGGTCTTAAAAATTTTGACCCAAGATAGCATCATAGATTTCATTACAAGTAAAAAAGTCTAAGTTCGGGCGGAGCCGTACATTAAATACCCGGCGCAAGTATTAAATATATGTTTTTTCATCTTTCCGAAACCTACCGCTAGATGTTTAGCCGGGGTGTATAAATTTTGATTAAATTAAATTTCGAAATATTGCAGTTTCAAGCATTTCTGAAATTTATCGTTATATGAAAAGCGGCCGTAATTTTAGTCTGATTTCAATAGTTTTTAACGTTTTGCGTTTATGTGGCAAGCACAATAAAAATACCGAGTTTGGTACAAATTCGTAGAACAGTTACCGATATATATATATGTGATCATAAGTGGGCGGTGCTACGTCCATTTTCCAAAATTTTACCAAAAACGTATTTCTTGACAAAGAGTTGTTGCAAGCATAAATTTTGAATAAAGTAGCTTTAATATTTACTGATTTATCGAAGATTTTCTATTTCTCTAAATTACCGGCTACGCCCATTTTCCAAAAATTTATAATATTCTTATTTTTCGTCTGAAAGTTATTACAAATATCAATTTTGAGTGAATTATTTTCAGTAGTTACTAAAATATCGCAGTTTTCGCATTTCTGGAAATTACCGTTATATGGAAAGCGGGTGTGGTTACAGTCCGATTTCGCCCATTTTCAAAACCAACCTACCTTGGATTAATGGAAACGTACATACTAAATTTCGTTGAGATATCTCAATTTTTGCTCGAATTATCGTGTACAAGGACGGACGGACAGACAGACATGGCTTAATCGACTTCTCTATTCATTCTGAGCATTTATGTATACATTTGTCTATATCGATTCGTTTTGGCTGTTACAAACAACCGTTATGCGAACAAAATTAATACACCCTTGTGCACAAGTGCGTTCGGGTATACAAATTTATTACTTTCCATGAAAGAGTACCAACTGAGTTGAATTCGTTTGGAATTAGTGTAACAATTTTTGCAACAACCTCGACTAAACCATTCAAAGTTTTAAACCTTAACGGTGGATGAATTGGTTGGGTTACATAATTTCCTAACAAAATGTTTGGTTTTATAATGCTGGTATCTGAGCCTGTGTCATAAGGCATCTAATTTTTTCTTTACCTATTGAAATTATAATTATGAGCAACTTAAATTTTGAGGCTGTGTTATTTCTTCCTCACTAAAACATCCTTGTAGATTGTTTATTTCCACACATTTACTGTCTTGTGGAAAACATTGATTAGTGTCTACAGTCATATGTGAAATACATGTCTGATCGGATTGATTACCATTGCTATTTTGTTTAATATAGTTTCTCCTATTATATTGTGATGGATTATGATAATAGTTTTTATTTTGATAATTATTTTGAGAAGACAATTTAGGGTTGTTGGGTAAATTTAATGTTGGTCCACACTCAGGATTTTTAGTATATTCTACTAATTTATTATTATCATGATAATTCGACTTTTTATTTTTTAAACTATTACTTTGATATATTCTTATATTATTTTTCCTATGTTTTAAATCTATGGCTCTTTTATCATTTAATAATTTTAATTGACTATATTTAATTATTATACTAAACAATGATTCGCTTTGATCGATATGGATACGTACTAACCCATCAATTTTTTCTTATAATATACTAACTAAATCCCTATCTACATTTTCAGGTCCATATAAATTAGGTTTTGTTTCATCAAATAAGTATAATTCGTTAATTTCAAATTTAGCCTTTTCAAAAATCTTAAATAACTCTTCTAAATCATTTACCAATACAGCTCTACAATAATTAAAAATTTCTGCATACGTTTTCTTTGGTTGAAGATGTTTAACAATATTTCTTTTAATTTCCACCCAACTCAGGCCATCTAGTTCGCCAATGCGTTTCACTACGTTTCCTATTATCTTCTCATTTACTGTAATTTGTAGTCCATATTCTTGAATTTGTAAATTGTTTTTTTGACAAATTAAAAGTACCATCAACAGATTTGATGCAAGCAATGGGATTGTGACTTTCATCCAGTGGTTTTAATTGTCGAAACTGTTATATTATATCCTTGGGCTGCATATTTAAACTAAAATGGTCACTCACTTGTTGATGTTGTTGCTGTATCAACTGTTGTTGTTGTTGTTGTTCTTACATTGCTGCTTGTTGATTTATTGTATTTTCCAATTCCGAAATTCTTTGCTTCAATATACTTAAATCCTCCATTTGGTAGTTTTTCCGGTTTTGGTCAATTTCGTTTGCCTTTCATATACAAGTGTGTATGTACATACATATATGTTCGTATAAGGGAAATTATTTCAGCTGCCTTTAAAAGTGAATCCAAAACACGAAAATGTTCGAGACCGACTGCGCCAAAAACTTCTTTTTATACCTTTCATGAGCATGAAATGGTATTATAACTTTGCTCCGATGTTTGTAAGTACAAGAATAAGAAGAGATAGCCCCTTTAAAATGTATACTTAAATGATCAGAACGTCGAGCTGAGTCGATCTAGCCATGTCCGTCTGTCCATCTGTCCGTCTGTCTGTCTGTCTGTCCGTCTGTTTGTATGCAATCTAGTCTCTCAGTTTTCGAGATATCGGATGAAATTTGGCAGGTGGATGTTTTTTATAATGTATTAATCATTTGCCGGAACCGGACGAATCGGACCACTATAACATATAGCTCCCATACAACTGATTGTTCAGATATGAGATATTTCATTATAACATCTTCATTTATGCAGCTAGGAACATGAAGTTTTGGAATACTTCCACCCAATATCAACAGAAAACTAGCCAGCTAGGAACATGAAAATTCGCGCCGTTTTTACTCATTGTTAACATAATACTTATAGTGAAAACACAAAGATCGGGTTTCTATAACATATATCTACAATACAACTGATTGTTCAGTTATGAGAATTTTCGTTATAACTCCTCCGTTTATGCAGCTGGGAACTTAATATTTCGCAATATTTCCACCCGTTAGCAAAAAAAAACTTTCAGTGAAAATGGCGAAGATCGGGTCGCTATAACCTAAAGCCTCCATACAACTGATTGTTCAGATTCGAGATTCCTTATTATAACTTCTCCATATATGCAGCTAGAAACATGAAATTTCGCAATATTTTCACTAATTACGAACAGAAAGTTTACAGTAAAATTAACAAAAAGCGGGTCACTGTAGCCTATTTATATCCTCCATACAACTGATTGTTCAGATATGGGGTTTTACTGTAAAACTCCTTTATTTGGACTGCTAAAACAGATAAATTTCGTAAGCTATTCTATAAATAATAATACAAAGTCTGCTGAGAAAATCGTCAAAATCTATGCTGTATAAACTTTATCCCCTAAACCTCTGATTGTTCAGATACCAGTTATTACAACTCCTTTATGTAGGAGTCTAAACCCATTAAATTGTGTTACCGGTTTACATACCGATCACATAGCAGTGAAAATCACTTAGATTGGTGCTATATAAGGTATATCTTCCATACCTCTGATTGTTTAGATATGGTTTTTCATAAATGAACCGTTTATTTTGAAAGTGGTATAAGTCACTTCGTACTTAACGTACTTAAATAATCGGCTACTTGTAACCGAATGCATCTGTAAATCGCTATATCGCCATAAACTAACGACAAACCCTTCTACCTTTGGTTGATGAAGTTGAACGAATAGCGGACGCGATCAGATACAAATAACCGGTCATTTAAGCACAAGACCTGTGAAGTGACTTATACCATTTTCAAAATAAACGGTTCAAATATATGTATCTCCTCTATCTATGTATTCTGTAAATATATACATTTTTTCAAATGCAGTGATGTGTTAAAGTAAAATTTTCAGATGTTCATGAAAGGTATGAAGCCTTCGGCATAGCCGAAGACAGCGCTGCTCTTACTTGTATTAGAATAGTTTCGTTTTACAATCCTTAGGAATTGTATTAGTTATTCCTTTAGGAGATTTCCAAAATTATTTAAATAATATTATGTTTTTAAGGATTTAATATTTTAATATTTTAATGTTGTTTGTTTAAACGTTAACAATTGAATGAAAAACTTTTGCATTTTTTTAGCATGAAAATCTTAGATCTCAATAAAGACAAATGTAATTATAAAAATAGCTTTTTTTAAAAGGTATATGTTTAACAAAGGTACATATCGTCGTTTAAAGTACAAAACCGCCTATCGTCATTCCGCAAAACCGCGTAACTGACATTGGCTGCCAAAAATTGGATTTGCTCACACTAACTCTTGGCTTATTCCTTATCCATTCATCCTGAAATATACTAGCCATAAATGCTTTGCTTGCTTGAATTGCTTTATAAAAAATAAAACCATTTTGAAATATGAATGTTTTTACTCTCTAGAAAATAATTTATACCATCTCACATACGCGGTTTTGCATTGTCTTGATACGCGGTTTTGCATTTTGTTGATACGCGGTTTTGTACTTTAAACGA
>NW_023458557.1:54936577-54941613 GCF_013731165.1 Rhagoletis pomonella
AAAAACAGCTGCGGAATATCAAAGAGATCACAGAGCGAGGAGCAAGGCTCAACGGGAATCTACGATGTCTGAACCACAGCCGACAACCGACGCGGAGAATATGAATGAAAACACCAGAACTACTGATGGCGAAAATACAACAAACAGTTTACAACTCCCGTATGCTCGATTTCATCAGCATAAAAAAGCACACAAGATCTTTTCAGCAAAATTCACTGAAAATCCATTTGGATTTGCATGTTCGGTTTGCGACAGACTATGGTTTAAGCACGATTTAACATCACCCACTTCAGATACCGGCCAAGAAATTTTTGCAATGCTTGTGCCAAATGTACCAAAAGAAGACCTAAAATTGTGTGCTACTTGCCTAAAATCATTGCGACAGAAAAAAATACCAACTTACTCAGTTTACAATGGCTTTAAATATCAGCCATTGGCTCAAAATTTACCGCCATTGGATGTTATAACAGAACGCTTAATTTCACCCAGAATTCCATTCATGCAGATAAAACGTTTGAGACACGTTCATGGTCAATATGGTATATACGGACAGATTATAAATATCCCTGTTAACGTCGACACGATGGTAAAACGCCTACCTCGTGACATTGGATACGACCATGCTATTAACGTGCACATAAAAAAACGTAAAATTCACAAATCAAGCTATGTTTCAGGATTGGTCAACAAAAGGACGGTTCGAGGTTGGTTAAACTTCCTCAAGGATACCCCGCTTTACCGAGACATAGAAATTGACCAGTCATTTCTGGATGGTTCCATAAATGATGTAGAAATACCAAATGATGAAATAAGCGAAGAAATTACAATTGAAGACAGTCTCGTCGGTCAGCAACAAACATTATTATGGGATGAAGACAAGTATTTGGGGCTTGCACCAGGAGAAAACCAAGTTCCAAAAAGCTTACTATTTGATGATTACGCTGAGGAATTATCTTTTCCAGGTATATACCTTGGACACATGAGAACATTTCTCGACGGAGTTTCAGTTACGCCTTTTCAAATGGCAACGAGTGAAATTAGACGAGTGGATCGACGTGGGGTTACTCCTAGCCATTTGTTATATATGTCTGCGAAAATTATGAGGCTTCGTGTTGCCTCATCTTTAACTGTTGCCTTTAAGTTTTTGGCAGAGATACACGGGTAACGAAGCAACAGATTGAGTCGGAGGAGTACATCAACAATTGCCTCGATACAAATCTACCATTTTTGAAGGCGATACCGAATTCTGCATACTATTGGTCCCAACGTAAAAAAGATCTTTTTGGCTTGATTCGTCAACTTGGCAAGCCAACGCTGTTTCTCACTATGAGTGCGAATGAAATTGGATGGATTCCTCTTTTACAATTGCTGCAGAAAATGAAAGATGGACGAATAATATCTGAGGATGTAGCAGCTGCATTAAATTGGTTGCACAAAAGCACACTCGTCAATGAGGACGCTGTCACCTGTGCTATTTATTTTGACAAATTAGTCAACACATTAATGGCTCTTGGACAAATGCGAGGCATATGCCCGTTTGGACAATATAGAGTGAAAGACTATTTTAAACGAATAGAATTCCAACATCGTGGAAGTCCTCACGCGCATATTTTACTCTGGCTGGAGAATGCACCAAACAATCCACTGGGGACAGACAAAGAGGCCGCAATATCACTGATCGATAGTTTCATTACAATATCCCCATCAGAAGCGTCAAGTCACATCAAATTTCAGACCCATAAACACACATTTACGTGTTATAAAAAAGAGAGGAGTAACCATCCGCAAAAATGTCGATTTGAAGCACCTTTTCTACCTTCACGATCAACGCAGATACTGATTCCTATGGATAAAGAAGAGCCAAATTTCGCTAGCTACGCCGATCATTACACAAAAATTAAATCTCAATACGAAATCATGGATTACAACAATATTGATGATTTCTATCGGAGCAACAATATAAACACAGATGAACATTATTATCAAATACTTTCTGCGGGAATCAATCGACCACGTGTATTCTTAAAACGAGAACCATCCGAAAAGTGGCTTAATCCATTTAATCCATTTCTGTTCAATATTTTAAAATGGAACATGGATTTGCAGTTCATTTTAGATGAATATTCTTGTGCAATGTACGTAGTGGAGTACGTTAATAAATCATATAGGGAATAAGTAATTTGCAGCGACAAATCGTTGAAATAACAGAAAAATATCTGGATTTTGGGGTGATTGAAATCACGAGGAAAATGAGCATCGATTTATTGAACTCAGTAGAAATTTCAATCCAAGAAGCAAGGAATTGGCAGAGCTCAATGACGAGTCCACTGAAATTTGAACAGATAATCTGATCGATAAATATGAACAACGACCCCAAGAATTTAATGATCTCACTCTTGCTTAGTTCTGTGCGCAATACAAATGTAATGGCAACAGCGAATATAAGAGACTAAGAAAACAACATATTATAAGATATAGAAATTATAACATGACAACTCAATTCGAAGAGTATAAAAGAGAAATGGTCACCTTACATGTTTCCTTTCGCAACGAAGAAATGGAAATACTTTCTGAGTCGAAATTCCTACAAATTTATGTAGAAAATGAAAATATCATTTTAGAACGTCTCAAAGAATTTGAGTCCAACATAAATATTGAAGAAACTATGAGGCTGTGTGAACAATTGTATCGTGATGAAGAATATTCGATGCAACTGCACAATCAGTATGTTCCGGGAACTATTCCAGAGCCACTTTCATTCAACGACATGTATGCAGACCCCGATTCAAACGTCAACGATGACCTTCGCTTAGCAATATTGAGTAGGCTCCAAGCAATTGCGAAGCGACGAGAAAACTTAATGCCAAATGAAGAATTTTGCAAATTAATGCGAACAACCAACGTTGAACAACGTTCGATTTTACTACACATTATCCATCATTTAACATCAAAGCAGCACCAATCAATGTTAATATTTCTGACCGGCCCAGCTGGATGTGGAAAAACTTTTGTCATTCGCCTCATCATGGAAATTTATAATAAATATGCAACCAACAATGCACATTGCAACGCATGCCTCACTTGTGCTTCGACGGGAAAAGCTGCGGTGGCAATCAACGGTACTACTATTCACACTGCTTTGTCATTATCTACTATTTCAGATAATGGTTTAAGTTCTGAAACATTACATCAATTCAGATCGCTCTTTCAGCATATTCGCTTAATCATAATCGATGAAGTTAGTATGGTTGGAGCAGAGCTTCTGGAGCGAGTCAACAGAAGATTAAAATTGATAACGGGTAGATCAGATACGCCGTTTGGAGGACTGGATGTCATATTAGTCGGAGATCTAAGACAACTCCCACCTGTCAAAGCAACACTAATTTTTAAACAATCGAAACATTACATTGGTTCACAAACTTGGCGATCATCCAAATTGCATGAGCTCACAGAAGTCATGCGACAAGCGAATGTAGTCTTCTCGACTATTTTAACGAAAATAGGAAATGGAGATCCATTAGACGATGAAGAACTGGCATTGGTGGAGTCAAGATTTGTGACTGAAGAGAAGGCAAATCAATTATGTCCTAATGGAATACGTTTGGCATACTCCAATAAAACTGTCGAAAAATATAATCAGCAAATTCTAAACAATCAACGAGATCAAACCATATCCACAGCTATAGACCTAATCTCAGGCTATGAAAACGAGGAACAATTAGAGAGTTCGCGTAAGGCGCTTGAAAAGAAGAGCTTACCGGCTGACACTGGTGGGCTTCTGCAACGTTTAACACTAGTCATTGGACAGTATTACATCATAACGACAAATATAGCAGTAGCCGATGGATTAGCTAACGGTGCTATGGGAAAATTAGAGCACGTTGAGAGAAATGACAATGGAGAAGTTACTCGGGTATGGTTAATATTTCCAAATAGTGAAAAAACTGGGGTAAAGGCACGTGCATTCATGATAGCGAATAAAATCAGTTTCTTGGCTGTGCCGATTAGTCGACGAAACGCAACCATTTATCTTAATAGGAAAAGAATTATATCAGCAAAGCGAAACCACTTTCCACTTGCACCAGCTTGTGGATTGACCATTCATAAATCACAAGGGGGAACTTTCAATGAAGTCGTTTATTATTATGAAAATATTCAATCTCAACAGTTAGTCTACGTTGCGATGTCAAGAGCCGTTTCGATTGAAGGATTATATATTATTCCAGTCAACAAACACAATAAGTTTTATCATGCAAGAGGCAGTAACGACCGCACGTGTATCGCACTGCGGAATGAAATGACCAAATTACGTCAGAATCCAATTGTTGCATTAGATAAGCAGTTATTCGATGTCATTACCACGAGAAACGATCTATCTTTTACATCGTTTAATTGTCAAAGTCTTCGAGCCCACGCAAATGATTTCACAGATAGAGTCTTTCAACATACAAATATCTTAATGTTATCGGAAATGTTTATGAACGATAGTGAATCCTGTATCTATACCAAATTTTGATTTCGTTGTAAGGTTCCAACGTAATGAGATAAGGAATTCAGGTGTTGCTATTTATCACAAAGAAAAAGACAGGCATTATATTGTCACTCCCTACCTGGAGATAAAGCTCCTTACTTAAGCAACTCTGATGTGACGATATCAACGACAACAAGAATTGGAGACTTATGTGCAGCAGAGTGCACAATTAAAAACAACGAAAATAATTGTCAGAAACTCATTTTAATTGCCGTGTATCTTTCTCCAACTGCTGCAATGAGAGGCATAAAATTGTTTTTCGGTAAAACTTTATTACAATTGTCATCTACAAGCTGTGAAGCGCTTGAAGATATTGCTGTAAAACCAGTTGTTTTGGCAGGAGATTTCAATGTAAACTTCTCGCTGGCCGAATCTGATGAACTAATAAAATTTTTCAAAGAAAAATTTTCATTGGAAATGGTTAATGGTAGAAATGATCCTACAACCAAAGGAGGGACTACTATTGATGCAGTTTTTGCCAGAAATATTAAGAATATTGAAATAA